>NC_090340.1:48465731-48768381 GCF_035084215.1 Heptranchias perlo | reverse complement strand
GTCAGCCTAGGTTATGTGTTCATGTCATTGGAGTGGGTTTGAACCCACAACCTTCTGACTCAGAGATTAAAAATTCGACCACTGAGCTAAGGCTTACAGTTTCCCATATGGTGAATTTATGATGCTGGAGGAAAACATTCAAGAGGAAACGAGGTGCTTCCTTCTAGCACCAATGCAAGAGCACAGTTTGCAGAAGCTTGGGACAGGTCATAGCTGCACTTGAGAGATCACTAAATCGTGCAATTAATTTGCATTATTGCAACTTATATTTGATTAGGAAGCTGCATCTACTGCTGGCCAATTTACTGATCCACTAAAAGTGGAAAGTACAGCATTGACATTTCTGCTGTTTTACTGCCAATTGACTGGCAACTTATCTCAAATGGCCACCAAGAGAAAACTCCAGGTCAACGGATTCAGATGTGCCAAGCCCATTGCAAATGCATGCCTAACATTTTTTTTGTATTTAGCTTTTGCTTTGGATGGTTGCCATAATTTACAGTCAGAAGGATCCCTAGAATGCTTGGTGTAGGGAATAGAATATTCACAGGGTTTGGGGTTAAAATTAGAATCTGTTGGAGCTGTAAGAGGGATGTTTTACCCTACATCTAACGTCCTGTTACAGCATTATTCTGTAATATTTTGCCACATTTGCAGAAATTGTCAGTTTATTATTAATTGTAGCCAGTGCAGCACTATCTTTCTAAACTTTAAAGTTTCAAATTATTTCAAGTAACCTACTGTAAAGTCTTTAAATTTCTAATGATACAAAAGACTGGCCTTCCCATCAGCGCATTTCTAACTTTAAAGATTTCACTGGCAGTCAGAGGCCAGTGATCATAGCCTCTTGCATATGTTTTAGAATACATGTACAAGTTATGCACTTCCCCACTCAAGAGTGATGTGAGTGGGAAATAAGGTGCTATATCTGTCATGGGAATGCCATTTTCCTACACTCAGTACTCACCACGACAAGCCACAAGAGATATTAAAAAAGTAACGTTTAAGATCACTTGAATCTTATGCTGAGGTTACAAGTTCCTTGGAAACACTGGATCTTTTGGCTGTGTTTAGACTGCCTATGGATTGACGTGATCTACAATGGACTAAGTTGATAAAGTCATTCCATATTTTTTCTTGCCTTTGAAGTGACAAGACCTTTTATTAGATAGTGGACACAGGCATTAACAAATTATCTGTTCCATGGGGGACAAAGTGCAGGAATATGCATGGGGCACACCTTGAGCCGGAGCTTTCCCCAACAAAAGAATACACCAACTGACATTTTTTTTTTATTCGTTCATGGAATGTGGGCGTCGCTGGCAAGGCCAGCATTTATTGCCCATCCCCAATAGATTTGGAGATATCACTGATCATAAACTAAAGATGTGAAAGGCAGTCCTAATAGCTTTAGTCTGAGGCCAAGGGCTGAATATCTACCTGCGTAAACCAACAATAACCATCATATTGTAGACAGTGTTAAAAAAATAATATGCAGATGCATGTGAAAATAGATGAGACAAACTAACAGTTAAAGCAATAGGATATGGAGAGATTGGGGTTAAAATTAGAATCTGTTCGGGTAGTGATGCTGTGAGAGAGATGTTTTATCCTACATCTAACGTCCTGTTATACTGTACATTTTGCAGCATTATTCTGTAATATTTTGCCACATTTGCAGAAATTGTCAGTTTATTGTAGCCAACAAATATGTAAGCTCAAAATAACATCACTTCATGACTAATCATCACGCAAAGGAAAATAAATGAGTGTGTCTAATAAGAAGCAGAAATATTCCATCCCCCACCCACACTGAAATCATAGATTTGCATTTCTTTAAACACCTCCACTGTCAAACTGCACACCAATACCACAATGACATCATTAGTTCTGAAATAATTTCCTGTCAGTCGTTTTATGTGAATTCTCTCAACAGTAAGTGAAGCTCCTTCTATTTCCTGGTGTTGGTTCATCAACATAAGGAATAGTACCTGTGTCTTCAGAGCTGAGCTACAAAACCACCAGAGAAGGTTGAGGGCATGGTTATATGTGATATTTGTCCCATCATTTTCATTTGTTAGCAGGATATTCTTCTCTCGTAAGATAGGATAGGCATCCTATCACAAACATTTCAATTGAGAAAAGACACAGGAAGTTTACTCACTACCATAGAGATTCTAAAGCACACTGGGTTAAATTTTCGTCTCACTACCATCCCGGGTGGTAGTAGGATGAAAATTTAATTTTAAAAACTTCACCAAGTTCGTAGGAGGAACCTGTTCTGATTTTTGGACTGAGCTTTTAATGTAGGTAAACCTACAGTGAAACAATGGAAGAAGTATTTGGTACAATACCAAACCAATACATACCCCTAAAAGGCAAAAGCTCCACTTGTTTAGTTAAGCAACCATGGTGAACAAATGAAGGTAAGAGACAGTATCAACCTAAAAGAAAAGGCTTACACAAATTTAAGGAAAAGTAGAAATCCACTGGACTGGGAGAGCTATCAAAAGCAACAATAGGGGTTTGTTTTCTGATTGGCAGGATGTGACAAGTGATATTCCCCAGGGATTTCTACTGGGGTCTCAGCTTTTCACAATATACTGTATATCAATGACTTAGATGAAAGTATAGAGAGCTGTATATTCAAGTTTGCAGAAGGCATTAAGTTAGGAGGCACAGTAAGTAGTGTGGATGGGAGCAGGAAGTTACAAAGGGACAGAGACTAATCAAGTGGGAGAAAATATAGTAGATGAAGTTCAATGTGAGGAAGTGTGAGGTCATCCACTTTGGATATGAGAAAGACAATCGGAATATTTTCTTAATGGTGAGAGATTCAGAGCCATGGAGGAGCAAAGGGATTTAGGTGTCCATGTACACAAATCACTAACAGCTAGTGCACATGTACAAAATGTAATCAAAAAGGCTAATGGAATGTTGGCCTTCACTCAAGAAGAGGATGCTGCCATTGTAGCAGTAAAGAAGGAATAGTGATATTGGATAGGATAAAAACAGATAAAGAAGAGGTACTTAAAAGATTGGCAGTACTCAAAGTAGAAAAGTCATCCGGTCTAGATGGGATGTATCCTAGGTTACTGAGGGAAGTAAGGGTGGAAATTGTGGGGGTTCTGGCCACAATCTTCCAATCCTCCTTAGATTTGGCGATGGTGCTGGAGGATTGCAAATGTTACACCCCTGTTCAAAAAAGGGGAAAGGGATAAACCTGGCAATTACAGGCCAGTCAGCCTAACATCAGTGGTGGGGAAACTTTTAGAGACAATAATCCGGGACAAAATTAATTGGCACTTGGAAAAGTATGGTCTTATAAATGAAAGTCAGCATGGATTTGTTAAAGGAAAATTGTGTTTGACTAACTTGACTGAGTTCTTTGATGAAGTGACGGACAGGGTTGATGAGGATAATGTGGTTGATGTGTATATGGACTTTCAAAAGGCATTTGATAAAGTACCACATAATAGACTTGTTAGCAAAATTAATGCCATGGGATTAAAAGGACATCTGGAGTATTGTGTGCAGTTTTGGTCTCACATCTGGAGTACTGTGTGCAGTTTTGGTCTCACATCTGGAGTATTGTGTGCAGTTTTGGTCTCACATCTGGAGTATTGTGTGCAGTTTTGGTCACACATCTGGAGTATTGTGTGCAGTTTTGGTCTCCTTATCTGAGGAAGGATATCCTTGCCATGGAGGAAGTGCAAAGAAGGTTTACCAGACTGATTCCTGGGATGGCAGGACTGACGTATGAGGACAGATTGGGTCGAGTAGGCATATATTCACGAGAGTTTAGAAGAATGAGAGGTGATCTCATCGAAACATATAAAATTCTAACAGGACTAGACAGACGAGATGCAGGGAGGATGTTCCCGATGGCTGGAGAGTCCAGAACCAGGGGTCACAGTCTCAGGGTACGGGGTATGCCATTTAGAACCGAGATGAGGAGAAATTTCTTCACTCAAAGGATGGTGAACCTGTGGAATTCTCTACCACAGAAGGCAGTGGAGGCCAAGTCATTAGATGTATTCAAGAAGGAGATAGATATATTTCTTAATGCTAAAGGGATCAAGGGATATGGGGAAAAAGCAGGAACAGGGTACTGAGTTAGACGATCAGCCATGATCATTTTGAATGGCAGAGCAGGCCCGAAGGGCTGAATGGCCTGCTCTTGCTCCTATTTTCTATGTTTCCATGTTTCTATGACAGTGGCAGCGTGGATACAAAATTGGCTAGGAGGCAGTAAGCAGAGAGTAGTGCTGAATGGTTGTTTTTCAGACTGGAGGGAAGTATACAGTAGTGTTCCCCAGGGGTCAGTATTAGGACCACTGCTCTTTTTGATATACATTAATGACCGGGTCTTGGGTATAGAGGGTATAATTTCAAAGTTTGCAGTTGACATGAAACTTGGAAATGTAGTAAACAATGTGGAGGATAGTAACAGACTTCAGGAGGACATAGACAGACTGTTGAAATGGGCAGACTCAAGGCAGATGAAATTTAATGCAGAGAAGTGTGAAGTGATGCATTTTGGTAGGAAGAATGAGGAGAGGCAATATAAACTAAATAGTACAATTTTAAAGGGGGCACAGGAACAGAGACACTTCCGGGTGCACATACATAAATCTTTGAAGGTGGCAGGACAAGTTGAGAAGGCTGTTAAAAAAGCATATGGGATCCAAGGCTTTATTAACAGAGACAATGTGGAAAATTGCCCAGGTATGTCCTGTCCACAAAAAGCAGGACAATTCCGATGCGGCCAATTACCGCCTCATCATTACCTACTCTCAATTATTAGCAAAGTGATGGAAGGTGTCGTTGACAGTGCTATCAAGCGGCACTTACTCACCAATAACCTGCTCACCGATGCTCGGTTTGGGTTCCGCCAGGACCACTCGGCTCCAGACCTCATTACAGCCTTGGTCCAAACATGGACAAAAGAGCTGAATTTCAGAGGTGAGGTGAGAGTAACTGCCCTTGACATCAAAGCAGCATTTGACCGAGTGTGGCAACAAGGAGCCCTAGTAAAATTGAAGTCAATGAGAATCAGGGGGAAAACTCTCCAGTGGCTGGAGTCATACCTAGCACAAAGGAAGATGGTAATGGTTGTTGGAGGCCAATCATCTCAGCCCAAGGACATTGCTGCAGGAGTTCCTCAGGGCAGTGTCCTAGGCCCAACCATCTTCAGCTGCTTCATCAATGACCTTCCCTCCATCATAAGGTCAGAAATGGGGATGTTCGCTGATGATTGCACAGTGTTCAGTTCCATTCGCAACCCCTCAAATAACGGAATAATCCGAGCCCGCATGCAGCACGACCTGGACAACATCCAGGCTTGGGCTGATATGTGGCAAGTAACATTCGCACCAGACAAGTGCCAGGCAATGACCATCTGCAACAAGAGAGAGTCTTACCATCTCCCCTTGACATTCAACGGCATTACCATCGCTGAATCCCCCACCATCAACATCCTGGGGGTCACCATTGACCAGAAACTTAACTGGACCAGCCACATAAATACTGTGGCTACAAGAGCAGGTCAGAGGCTGGGTATTCTGCAGCGAGTAACTCACCTCCTGACTCCCCAAAGCCTTTCCACCATCTACAAGGCACAAGTCAGGAGTGTGTTGGAATACTCTCCACTTGCCTGGGTGAGTGCAGCTCCAACAACACTCAAGAAGCTCGACACCATCCAGGACAAAGCAGCCCGCTTGATTGGCACCCCATCCACCACCCTAAACATTCACTCCCTTCACCACCGGCGCACTGTGGCTGAAGTGTGTACCATCCACAGGATGCACTGCAGCAACTCGCCAAGGCTTCTTCGACAGCACCTCCCAAACCCACGACCTCTACCACCTAGAAGGACAAGAGCAGCAGGCACATGGGAACAACACCACCTGCACGTTCCCCTCCAAGTCACACACCATCCCGACTTGGAAATATATCGCTGTTCCTTCATCGTCGCTGGGTCAAAATCCTGGAACTCCCTTCCTAACAGCACTGTGGGAGAACCATCACCACACGGACTGCAGCGGTTCAAGAAGGCGGCTCACCACCACCTTCTCAAGGGCAATTAGGGATGGGCAATAAATGCTGTCCTCGCCAGCGACACCCACATCCCATGAACAAATAAAAAAAAAACATAGAGTACAAAAGCAAGGAAATTTTGCTGAACCTTTATAAAACACTGGTTAGGCCTCAGCTAGAGTATTGTGTTCAATTCTGGGCACCGCACCACCCTTTAGGAAGGGTGTTAGAGAGATTAGAAGAGATTTACTAGAATGGTGCCAGCGGTGAGGGACTTCAGTTATGTAGAG
The DNA here is from genome assembly GCF_035084215.1 of Heptranchias perlo. NCBI lineage: Eukaryota > Metazoa > Chordata > Chondrichthyes > Hexanchiformes > Hexanchidae > Heptranchias > Heptranchias perlo. The sequence continues at coordinate 48,762,052 of NC_090340.1, read as the reverse complement.
AGGCTGGAGAAACTGTGGTTGTTCTCCTTAGAACAGGGAAGGTTAAGTGGAGAATTGATAGAGGTGTTCAGAATCATGAACGGTTTTGACAGAGTAAATAAGGAGAAAGTTTCTCCAGTGGCAGAAGGGTCGGTAACCAGAGGACACAGATTTAAGGTGATCGATAAAAGAGCCTGAGGCAACATAAGGAAACTTTTTTTTACGCAGCGAATTGTAATAATCTGGAATGCACTGCCTGAAAGAGTGGTGGAGCAGATTCATAGAACCATAGAAACATAGAAAAGATACAGCACAGAGGGGGGCCATTCGGCCCATCGTGTCCGTGCAGGCTCGAAGAACAACCAGGTGCCCATTCCAATCCCACCTTCCAGCACCTGGTCCGTAGCCCTGCAGCTTACAGCACTTTAGGTGCAGGTCCAGGTACTTTTTTTAAAGAGTTGAGGGTCCCTGCCTCTACCACCAATTCGGGCAGCAAATTCCATACACCCACCACCCTTTGGGTAAAAAACTTTTTCCTCATGTCCCCTCTAATCCTTCTGCCAATCAGCTTAAATCTATGTCCTCAAATTCTTGAACTCTCCGCCAGGGGAAACAGGTACTTCCTGTCTACTCTATCTGGGCCCCTCATAATTTTGTACACCTCAATCAAGTCACCCCTCAGCCTCCTCTGCTCCAAGGAAAACAACCCCAGCCTATCCAATCTCTCCTCGTAGCTGCAATTTTCAAGCCCTGGCAACATTCTTGTAAATCTTCTCGGCACTCTCTCCAGAGCAATTATGTCCTTTCTGTAATGTGGTGACCAGAAATGCACACAATACTCCAGCTGTGGCCTTACCAGCATTTTATACAGTTCCATCATTACATCCCTGCTTTTGTATTCTATACCTCGACTAATAACGGACAGCATTCCGTATGCCTTCTTCACAACCTTATCTACCTGTACTGCCACCTTCAGGGACCTGTGCACATGCACTCCAAGGTCTCTCACTTCCTCTACCCCTCTCAATATATTCCCGTTTATTGTGTATTCCCTTTTACTGTTTGCCCTCCCTAAGTGCATTACCTCACACTTCTCTGGGTTGAACTCTATTTGCCACTTTTCCGCTCACTCCACCAACCCATTGATATCTTCTTGGAATCTACAGCTATGCTCTTCACTATCAACTACACAGCCAATTTTTGTGTTGTCTGCAAATTTGCCAATCATGTGCCCTACATTCAAGTCCAAATCATTAATATATACCACAAACAGCAAGGGACCCAACACTAAGCCCTGTGGCACACCACTGGAAACAGATTTCCATTCGCAAAGATATCCATCGACTTTTACCCTTTGTTTCCTGATACTGAGCCAATTTTGGATCCAATTCACCACATTTCCCTGTATCCCATGGGCTTTTACCTTTCTGACCAGTCTGCCATGTGGGACCTTGTCAAATGCCTTACTAAAATCCATTTAGACAACATCCACTGCACTATCCTCATCAATCCTCCTTGTCACTTCCTCAAAGAATTCAATCAGATTTGTAAGGCATGACCTTCCCTGAACAAATCCATGCTGACTATCCCTGATTAAACCATGCCTTTCCAAGTGACAGTTTATCCTATCTCTCAGTATTGATTCTAATAGTTTGCCCACCACCGAGGTAAGACTGACTGGCCTATAATTGTTCAACCTTTCCCTCGTACCCTTTTTAAACAATGGTACTACGTTTTCAGTCTTCCAGTCCTCCGGTACCTGCCCTGTATCTAGTGAGGATTGGAAAATGATCCTCAGAGCATCCGCTATTTCCTCCCTGGCTTCCTTCAATAGCCTAGGAAACAATCCATCCGGCCCTGGTGACTTATCAACTTTCAAGGATTCCAGTCCATCTAGTACATCCTCTCTCATTATGTTTACCTTATCCAATATTTCACACCTCTCCTCTTTAACTACTACGTCCGGATCATCCCTTTCCTTTGTGAATACGGAGACAAAATATTCATTTAAAACCCTATCCACATCCTCTGCTTCTACACACAAGTTACCCTTATCATCCCTGATAGGTTCCACCTTTTCCTTAGCTATCCTCTTGTTCTTAATGTACTGATAAAACATCTTTGGGTTTTCATTAATCTTACTAGCTAATATTTTTTCATGCCCTCCCTTTGCTCTCCTTATTTCCTTTTTTATGTCATCCTCCTTTCTATACTCCTCTCGGCTTTCTGCAGTATTTAGTTTTCTGTGACAGTCATAAGCTTTCTTTTTCCGCTTTATCTTGCCCCGTATACTTCTAGACAACCAGGGGGCTCTAAATTTGGCAGTGCCACCCTTTTTCTTTGAGGGGACGTGTCTGAATTGTACCCGTAGAATTTCACTTTTTAGTGCCACCCACTGGCTTGCCATTGATTTCTCCTCAAGTTGTTGTGTCCAGTCCACTTCTGCCAAATCACCTCTTAGTTCTGTAAAATTTGCCTTCTCCCAATTTAAAACGTTTACTCCTGATTCAACTCTGTCCCTTTCCGTAATAATGCTAAAACTAACTGAATTGTGGTCACTATCCCCCATATGGTCACCCACTGTCAATTCACCCACTTGCCCATCTTCATTTCCTAGGACTAAATCTAGAATTGCATCCCCTCTTGTTGGGCTTGTCACGTACTTGCTAAAAAAGTTCTCCTGGACACCTATCAAGAATTTTGCGCCCTCTGTGCCCCTCACACTGTTTGAATCCCAGTTGATGTTAGGGTAGTTGAATCCCCCACTATTAATGCCCTCTTATTTTTTACACAGAAATTTGCCTACATATTTGTTCTTCTATCTCCCTTTCGCTATCCGGGGGTCTATAGTACACTCCTAGTAGTGTGTCTGCCCCTTCTTTATTTCTTAGCTCAACCCATATGGCCTCGATTGATGATCCATTTACCAAATCATCCCTTCTCACAACTGTAATTGATTCAATAGTAACTTTCAAAAGATAATTGGATAAATACTTGAAGGGAAAAAAATTACAGGGTTATGGGGAAAGAGTAGGGGAGTGGGACTAATTGGATAGCTCTTTCAAAGAGTCGGCACAGACACGATGGGCCGAATAGCTTCCTCCTGTGCTGTACCTACTATGATCTCAAGGGCATCGATATTCAAGAGTGAGGAAGTGATGCTTCAGTTGTGTAGAACTTGGTCAAACCCCATCTGGAGTCTATGTTCAATTATGGGCACTAAACCTCAGGAAAGATAAATTGACCTTGGTAAGGATACAGTACAGATTCACCAGAATGATACAAGGGCCAAAAGTGTTTAATTATGAGGTTGCATAAACTTGGCTTGTATTCCGTTGAGTTTAGAAGGTTGAGGGGTGATCTAATTGAGGTGTTTAAAATTATAAAAGGATTCAATAGGGTAGATTCAGAGAAACTATTTCCTCTGGTGGGGAACCCAGAACAAGAGGGCATAATCTTAAAATTGGAGCTAGGCCATTTAGGAGTGAAATTAAGAAGCACCCTTTCACACAAAGGGTAATGGAAATCTGGAACTCGCTCCCCCAAAAGGCTGAGGATGCTGGGTCAATTAAAATTTAAAAGACTGAGTTCGCTAGATTCTTGTTGGGTAAGGGTATCAAGGGATATGAGGTACAGATTAGCCATGATCTAATTGAATGGCAGAACAGGTTTGAGTGGCTGAGTGGCCTATCCAGTTCCTAGAAGTTACAACACATTTGCATAGTGTGCATGATGAGAGGAAGAAGCAGCGATTGTGGGCCAGATGAGCAAGTAGTTGTGAGGGTAGTAGCAGGTCCTGAGTGTGAACGTGCATGCAGAAGGAGGTGTAGTGAAGTGTCCTGTTATGATGGAGGAGAGGCATGGGACGCGGGGGAGGGAAGGATTGCTAGTGCTCGGGCTAAACTATGTGGTGTAGGGATGTGCAGAGAGTAAGGAAGATGTGAAAGGGAGTCTTACCTTGGCAATCCTGGTGAGGTGATTAAATTTCTTCCTGTACTGCTGCCAGGTCTTGGGTACAATGTTACTGGCATTGACTTGCCCCACCCGCTGCCCACCCAATCGGCACTCCAGTCCAAAATCAACTCCAACCCCATCTGAATGACTGAAAAAAGAAATGTGTGGAATCTATACTTCATCATAAATGGAGAATGAACTGTTCATACCTTTGGAAATGGGTTACAAACATGAAGATTTTAAAATTGTTGTTGAAGTGAAGAGCATCAGTCTACAGCACAGAAAATCGATGGAAGATGTAAGGCTGCATGCTTGCTTTTTTCCTCAGAGGTTAATGATCCTCACAAGCCAGCACTATAAAATTCTGGTCCCGTAGTAAAATATCTTGTTCATTTGGGTATCCGAAGACCTGTGCTGACAGTATGAACATTGATCAGCTGTGTCCCTCCATTCTTATTGGCATTTTATGTTGTCTACGGGACTTTTGTGAGGAAAACAAGATAGCAAATAGTAAAGTTTTAACTGCTATGAAAATTTCTTTAGTATGTGGTTCTAGGACATTTCACTGCAATCTTGCACTGTGACCTAGATTGTATCTCCAGTAAAAGAATAGATAGGAGAGAGGAGTTGAATAATTCAACAGAGAACTTGCAAATGGTTAATTCATCAATGGATCTTTCTTGACTCTACTGGCATTGAGGTATAAGGGGGATTGCAATTCAACATCAGTTTTTTTTCCCATAGGCTGCAGAAGAGTCTCTTCTGGATAAAAGATTGAGTAAATATTTGGAGGAAATTGGCTAGTGAGCTCTGTAAAGTTGCCACTGGTAGTTTGGAGATGGTTGTCATCTACAACAGGTAGATCTGGGAGGTTTTGTTGTGAAGAATCTACAAGGGACTTCAGGAATTCCAAATAAGGTTATGGAGTGTCAATAGGCAACTCTCAAATTATAATTCTTCCAATTTATGATCAGATTCTTCTAGCAGAAACCAAGTTGGTATAAGAAGGTGTATGGACATGCTCAGGAGAGCATTCTTGAGGTTCACTTGGATCGGCATATTTCCTTTTGACACTATTACCTTCAGGCTTTTGAGAGTTCCCATCCAGCAAGTTGTTACCTTGACAAGCTTTATTTGTTAGCCTCAGGATGAGAGTTACATAAACACCTTCTTAAACCTTCTGTAAATAAAGATCTACAGCAACTTGTACACAAATTTTAAGCTGGAAAATTTCCAATGCACCTGACTTTAGCTGGTCAGTGGTTTCCTTTCCAGATCATGTGTTTAATCACCAGACGGTAATAATGGAAAGGCCTTTGCGTAGGTGTTTGTTACTGAAATTCCCCATCCCTCTTGGCTTCAAACCAAAACATAAATCAGAAGTTAGTTTGCCACCTCTCCCAGATAAGTAGACCATGCCCTACCCTTAAGCTACAAGGAGAAAATGCATCAAAGCAGAATACTGACAAGGTCTCAAAGGCTAGCATGCAGATCCCACAGTAATGTTAAATTACTCAAACCGTACAATGAATAGAAGCCTGCCCATAACTGGAGAATCTGTTTGTCCTGGAGCAATGTTGTTTCAGCTTTCAACTGAACGGTAACTTCTAGTGTGGAACATTAAACCTTAATCATTCAATTTCCCTGCAAGTGCACTTATGGCTTCTTTAAAGTGCAAGAAGTCATACAATGATTATCAAATTGATGGTAATTCAGTGGTCAATTGGCCAGTCTAAGCAACAGGAATTTTTACATAGAGTATGCAAATCTGTTCAAGCATTGGAAGCATCAGCTGACAATGGTATATGATTGGCCTAATTCTGATGCTGATGCCAAAGGTTACATGGTAACAGTTTCAGCCAGGAGAAGACCATTGGTCCATCTGGCCCACCTGTCTACAGCATTCTCTTGGTGTATTTCTAATAACGCTGAATCCTATTTGTTGACAAGAATCTGTCTAGTTACTTCTTGAAGCCCATTAAGATTTCTTGTTCCACTACCCATGCCAGTAATTTGTTCCACATACTTGGCACCCTTTTAGTAAAAAAGTGCCTCCAACACCTTCTATTTTTTTTTGTTCTCCTTAGTTTGTAATCATGCTTAAAATCTGTACATACCAGAAAAGATTACTTGGATCTAATTTGTCCAAACCTTTCATAAGTTTAAACACTTCTATCCTATTCCCTCTCAGTCTTCTCTTTTTAAGAGGGAAAAGAACCGGGGTAATCAATCTTTTATCATACATATGAACATATGAATTTTTTTTTTATTCGTTCATGGGATGTGGGCGTCGCTGGCGAGGCCAGCATTTATTGCCCATCCCTAATTGTCCTTGAGGTGGTGGTGAGCCGCCATCTTGAACCGTTGCAGTCCGTGTGGTGAAGGTTCTCCCACAGTGCTGTTAGGAAGGGAGTTCCAGGATTTTGACCCAGCGACGATGAAGGAACGTCGATATATTTCCAAGTCGGGATGGTGTGTGACTTGGAGGGGAACGTGCAGGTGGTGTTGTTCCCATGTACCTGCTGCGCTTGTCCTTCAAGGTGGTAGAGGTCGCAGGTTTGGGAGGTGCTGTCGAAGAAGCCTTGGCGAGTTGCTGCAGTACATCCTGTGGATGGTACGCACTGCAGCCACAGTGCGCCAGTGGTGAAGGGAGTGAATGTTTAGGGTGGTGGATGGGGTGGCAATTAAGCGGACTGCTTTGTCCTGGATGATGTCGAGCTACTTGAATGTTGTTGGAGCTGCACTCATCCAGGCAAGTGGAGAGCATTCCATCACACTCCTAACTTGTGCCTTGTAGATGGTGGAAAGGCTTTGGGGAGTCAGGAAGTGAGTCACTCGCCACAGAATACCCAGCCTCTGACCTGCTCTTGTGGCCACAGTATTTATGTGGCAGGTCCAGTTAAGTTTCTGGTCAATGGTAACCCCCAGGATGTTGATGATGGGGGATTCGGCGATGGTAATGCTGTTGAATGTCAAGGGGAGGTGGTTGACGGGCAGGAAAAGACCAGCTGGTCCATCAAGCCTGCCCGTGATGGTAGACCATGCCCTACCCTTAAGCTATGATGGCTGGACCATCATGACTAAACACTTCTTATCCCCCCACCCCCCACACTAGGAACGCTTTCCAGCCCTTTAATTATTTTATAAACGTCTATCAGGTCACCTCTAAGTCTACAGTGCTCTAAAGTAAATAGACTAAGGTCCTGAGCCTATCTAAGTAGCTGAGGTTCTTTAAGCTTGGAATCATTCTTGTAGCTCTCCTCTGGACCTTTTCCAAGGCCACTATATCACCCATCATGTGGGGGGAACCAAAACTGGGCACAGTACTCCAGATGCGGTCTAACCAGTGACCTGTATAGTGTCATTCTCTTAAGTACAGGTATCAACTATGTAACCCTGCTCTGCACCTCTTCCAATAACTGAATATGCTTTTTGAAATAGGGAGACCAAAACTGCACACAGTACTCCAGATGTGGTATCACCAGGGACAAATTGAGTTATAAAATGACCTCTCTGGATTTATGTTATACCCTTTGCCATGCATCCCAACATTCTGTTTGCTTTTTTAACAGCCTGGTATCATTGTGCTGATGGTTTTAGTGACCTGTCTGCTAAAACCCCAAGATCTCTCTCCTGCTTCGATAGCTCAAGTACATTCCTATTTAGCATATAATTCACATCAACTTCCCCTCTGCCAAATCTCATAGTCTTACATTTCCCTGCATCAAATTACATGTGCCATTTCTCCACCCTCTGATCGAGCTTTTTTTTCATTTGTTCATAGGAGCTTGTCATGATCCTTTTGAATTTGTGCACATTGACAGTCATCATTTGCCGCTGCTCCCAATTTAGTAGCAAACTTTGGATAGTTTATTCCTCTAAATTGTTTATAAAAATTATAAACAGCAGCCCCAACACTGAATGTTGTGGCACTCCAATGGTAAATGGCTGAGAACCAGAAATATGCCCATGCACTACTACTCTTTGTTGTCTACCAAACAACCATTCGCCAATCTATTTGAATACATTCCCATCTATCCCATGGGCTTGAACCGTTATGTGGGTCAGTGTCAAATGCCTTCCTGAAATCCAGGTAGACAACATCAGTTGTCTCTCCCCTATCTACTAGGTCTGTCATCTCCTCAAAGAAGTCCATGCTGACCATTTTGGATTAGCTCATGCCCCTCAAAATACTCCTATTATCCCTCATAATCATTTCAAATAGTTTCCCAACAGTGGAAGTAAGGTTTACAGGTCTATAATTTTGATGGATCATCCTTCACCCCAGAAGACGCATTTTTTATTTTCCAGTCCTCTGGGATTTGGCTGGAAGCCAGTGAACTCTGAAAGTATCCACAAGAGGACTCACAACCGTTTGAGTCAATTCCTTCAGAACCCTGGGATGAAAGTCGTCAGAGCAAGGAGCCTTATCTACCTTGAGTTAAAAAATTTTAACTCTACATTCGCATTTAAACTGTACCTCAAATTCTGGCATTTCTCTCCCCATTTTTTTTGTGAAAACTGTTGAAAAGTAACGGTTAAATACTTCAGCAATTTCTCTATCTTTGGACACCGCTGTCCATTGCCATTTTTTAATAGGCCAATTCCTCTTTGCACCCTTTGTTTACTCCTGACATACCTGAAGAATGCTTTACTGTTCTGTTTTATGCTTCCAGCTAAGTTTTCCTCATAATCACTCTTTGCAACCAGTATCAGTTTCTTGACATTCCTCTTTATAGATCTTCCTATCCTGTTCTTTTCCTGAAGATTTAAACATTTTGTATGCTTTCTCTTTCTCCCTAATGGTTTTCACAACTTTGTCTGTAAAAAGTGCTTTATCAAGAAGTTATGGAGGGCTTGACACTCACATTGAGCAGTGCTAATGCCCAAACAAGCAATGATTTTCTTTCAATGTAATTAAAGCAGGATATCACCAAAAATTCAATATGTCCCAAGAAGAGAGATACCCAAGAAGAAATACTGGTCTACCTTACTTAAAAGAGATTGAATATCTATTATTGTCCAAAGCTTTGAATGTTGAATCCACCAAGTGATTATCAAAATCACCAACTTTAAAGCTTACCAGAGACAAGTGATCAAATCAAAGAACTTAATGGTATCTCAGAAGAACTAGAAGCAGCTTCCTGTTCCGTGACTGTGTGCACCATAAAATGGTGAAATCTTAGCAGGTTCGCAAAGGAGATCTCCTAGATGGATAATACAGTAAAAATATTACTGCAAGTCAGAAATGATGGGATTAAGTTGTTACACAAACTATCACTAGTATATGGAGAGTTAGAAAATAATCCAATAGAATGGAAAAGACAACTTTTTAATATTGTGTCTTTTATGCAGAAAACATACCCAATGTGCTTTACAGAGAGGGAGGGCAGAAAAAAATAAAATAAATAAGAGATAAAAGAAATATCTATAATATTCAAAAAAGCTTAACCATTCTAAATCCAATAACTATCAAGGAATCTTCGTATTGAGATAAAGGGGTAAAGTGTAGACAGCACAACAAATCTTATTGTTAGAACAATTTAAATAATCTTGGCATATATTTTTGCAAATTCCAAGAGTGCTTTGGGTCAACTGCTTGCACTATAACCAAATGTTTTTCTTGCAGTTTGTTAGAAAGCATAAAAATCTAAATAATCTTCATGTATTCATGTTACATGGATCAGAGAGAAACAAAATATTACCAATAATAAAACTGTCAAGATATATTATTAACTACAAGTCAATCTCTAGTGGTGTTGCAAATAGGGAGTCTAGACCAAGTGTAGCCTTCAAGTGAGGTGGATTAGAGGACAAAGGATAATTAAGCCAGAGTGTGCAGACATAATTCATTTCCCATTTTAAAGACATATATTCTCTACTATTTTTATATTATACTTTAATTTTATATTTATAGTTTAATAGCAAAACTTACTGCAATTTGGAAAATAGAGATGTTTGGCTTACATAGGTTTTTTTGCAGTACAGCCTTAGGACGAGGGAAATACAAAACTGAGGTGCTACAGCACCACCTCTGGCAGTAGGGCATACCTACAGCTTGATAAGTTTATATAGGCAATTTCCATAAATGTGGACATAGGAATTTATAATAAAAGTGCCCACAGACATAAAATTTCTAATATATTCTTACAATATATTGGCCCAGAATTTGCTGGAGCAGGGCATCTCATGGTGAGTGCCACGAGTTGGATTTTTTTCATCACCCTTCAGCTCCAATTATTTTTGCACTTCAAATTGCTGGAAGTGCGAGTTGATAATGGGGAGGTCAATGGAACATCTGGGACCTTGGATAAGGTCCTTCATAAGAGACTGAAGCTCATGGAATTGAAAGCAAATTATGACCTGGTTAGGAAATTGGCTGAGAGGCAGGAGACAGAGAGTAAGGATAATGGGCAAGTACTCAAATTGGCAGGATGCAACCAGTGGTGTCCCAGAGGGATCAGTGTTGGGGCCTCAACTGTTCACTGTATTTATTAACGACTTAGATGATGGGATAGAGAGCCACATATCCAAGTTTGACGATGACACAAAGATAGACAGCATTGTAAGCAGTGTAGACAGAAGCATAAAATTACAGAGAGATATTAGCAGATTAAGTGAATGAGCAAAACTGTGGCAAATGGATTTCAATATAGGCAAGTTTGAGGTCATCCACTTCGGACCTAAAAAGGATAGATCAGAGTACTTTCTAAATAGTGAAAAGCTCGAAACAGTGGAGGTCCAAAGAGACTTAGGGGGTCCATGTATATAGACCATTAAAATGTCATGGACAGGTACAGAAAATAATCAAAAAGGCTAATGGAATGCTCGCTGGAATATCTAAGGAACTAGAATACAAGGGGGTAGACGGGCTCCTAGACTCCAAGGGTTAAGTTACAAGGAGAGATTACACAAACTAGGGTTGTATTCCCTGGAATTTAGAAAATTAAGGGGTGATTTGATCAAAGTTTTCAAGATCTTAAGGGGAACTGATAAGGTAGATAGAGAGAAACTATTTCCGCTGGGGAGTCCAGGACTAGAGGACATAACCTAAAAATTAGAGCCACGACTTTCAGGAGTGAAGTTAGGAAACACTTCTACATGCAAATGGTGGTAGAAGTTTGGAACTCTCTTCCTCAAACAGCAGTTGATGCTAGCTCAGTTGTTAATTTTAAATCTGAAATTGATCGATTTTTGTTAACCAAAGGTATTAAGGGATATGGGGCTAAGGCAGGTATATGGAGTTAGGTCACAGACCAGCCATGATCTCATTGAATGGCTGAACAGGCTCAAGGGGCTAAATAGCCTACTCCTGTTCCTATGGTGAACGATGGAACCTATAGTCTTTCTCCTTGCCCAATGAAATTTCAGGATAAAGAAACAGAGTGAACGACGGAGGAAGAAATAGGGTAAATTAGAGTTAAATTAGATACAAAAAGCGAAAGAAAGATTGGATTGAGAGAAAAAAGAGACAGAAAGGAACAATTTACTACCTGCTAGAGTGAGACTCCACAGTTTCAATTGTTCTCTTTCTGGGCCTCCAAGGTTGACTAGCATATCAGGACCATTAATCACTCCATTCACAGGGTCCTTACGCCATGAAATAGCAGCCATAACTTTTTGCAGCGAGTTTAATTTGCATTTACAATGCAAATCCAGCAATTTCCTGACACTCATGGGGCAGATGGCAGATCCCATTTTTGCAAGGCTAATGGCAGACAGCGCAAATCGTCCAGCGATATGTGGCAAATCACAACTCAAGGCAATCTCTTACTTGCCACAAATTACTGTTTTTTTTTAATGCTCTAACAGCGAGCGCTATGAACGCGCCGTTATTTACCCAGTAAATTCTGAGCCATTGACAAATTATCAACTTGATTCAAAATTACTGACCTCTCATGGGAGAAAAGGAGCATTCGCGATGCTGAGGAAGCCGTGGATAGCACATTCAGTGAGTTGGTCACACCACAGATAAAAATTACTGAGGGAGATAGTGAATGGGTGACCAAACAACAGAGGAAGAGTAGGAAGGCAGTGCAGGGGTCCCCTGCGGTCATCTCCCTCCAAAACAGGTATACCGTTTTGGATACTGTTGGGGGAGATGGCTCACCAGGGGAAGGTGACAGCGGCCAGGTTAATGGCACCGTGGCTGGCTCTGCTGCACAGGATGGCAGGAAAAAGAGTGGCAGAGCTATAGTGATAGGGGACTTGATTGTAAGGGGAATAGACAGGCGTTTCTGCGGACTCAACCGAGACTCCAGGATGGTATGTTGCCTCCCTGGTGCAAGGGTTAGAGATGTCTCGGAGCGGCTGCAGGACATTCTGGAGGGGGAGGGTGAACAGCCAGTTGTCGTGGTGCATATAGGTACCAACAATATAGGTAAAAAACGGGATGAGGTTCGACAAGCTGAATTTAGGGAGTTAGGAGTTAAACTAAAAAGTAGGACCTCAAAGGTAGTAATCTCAGGATTGCCACCAGTGCCACAGGCTAGTCAGAGTAGGAATGACAGGACAGCTAGGATGAATACGTGGCTTGAGAGATGGTGCAAGAGGGAGGGATTCAAATTCCTGGGACATTGGAACCGGTTCTGGGGGAGGTGGGACCAGTACAAATTGGACGGTCTGCATCTGGGCAGGACTGGAACCAATGTCCTAGGGGGAGTGTTTGCTAGCGCTGTTGGGGAGGGTTTAAACTAATGTGGCAGGGGGAATGGGAACCGATGCAGGAAGTCAGTGGGAAGTAAAGTGGTGACAGAAACAAAAGGCAGTAAGGGAGAGTGTACAAAACATGACTGGACAGATGGTCTGAGAAAGCAGGGCAAAGACCAAGGGAAGTCTAGATTAAACTGCATTTATTTCAATGCAAGAAGTCTGATGGGCAAGGCAGATGAACTCAGGGCATGGATGGGTACATGGGACTGGGATGTTATAGCTATTACTGAAACATGGCTAAGGGAGGGGCAGGACTGGCAGCTCAATGTTCCAGGGTACAGATGCTATAGGAAAGATAGAGCATGAGGTAAGGGAGGAGGGGGAGTTGCGTTCTTGATCAGGGAGAACATCACGGCAGTAGTGAGAGGGGATATATCCGAGGGTTTGCCCACTGAGTCTATATGGGTAGAACTGAAAAATAAGAAGGGAGAGATCACTTTGATAGGATTGTACTACAGACCCCCAAATAGTCAACGGGAAATTGAGGAGCAAATATGTAAGGAGATTACAGACAGCTGCAAGAAAAATAGGGTGGTAATAGTAGGGGACTTTAACTTTCCCAACATTGACTGGGAGAGCCATAGCATTAGGGGCTTGGATGGAGAGAAATTTGTTGAGTGTATTCAGGAGGAATTTCTCATTCAGTATGTGGCTGGCCCGACTAGAGAGGGGGCAAAACTTGACCTCCTCTTGGGAAATAAGGAAGGGCAGGTGACAGAAGTGTTAGTGAGGGATCACTTTGGGACCAGTGATCATAATTCCATTAGTTTTAAGATAGCTATGGAGAATGATAGGTCTGGCCCAAAAGTTAAAATTCTAAATTGGGGAAAGGCCAATTTTGATGGTATTAGACAGGAACTTTCAGAAGTTGATTGGGAGAGTCTGTTGGCAGGCAAAGGGACGTCTGGTAAGTGGGAGGCTTTCAAAAGTGTGTTAACCAGGGTTCAAGGTAAGCACATTCCTCATAAAGTGAAGGGCAAGGCTGGTAGAAGTAGGGAACGTTGGATGACTCGGGAGCTTGAGGCCCTCGTCAAAAAGAAGAAGGAGGCATATGACATGCAAAGGCAGCTGGGATCAAGTGGATCCCTTGAAGAGTATAGAGATTGCCGGAGTAGAGTTAAGAGAGAAATCAGGAGGGCAAAAAGGGGACATGAGATTGCTTTGGCAGATAAGGCAAAGGAGAATCCAAAGAGCTTCTACAAATACATAAAGGGCAAAAGAGTAACTAGGGAGAGAGTAGGGCCTCTTAAGGATCAACAAGGTCATCTATGTGCGGAACCACAAGAGATGGGTGAGATCCTAAATGAATATTTCACATCGGTATTTACGGTTGAGAAAGGCATGGATGTCAGGGAACTTGGGGAAATAAATAGTGATGTCTTGAGGACTGTACATATTACAGAGGGGGAGGTGCTGGAAGTCTTAACGCGCATCAAGGTAGATAAATCTCCAGGACCTGATGAAATGTATCCCAGGACGTTATGGGAGGTTAGGGAGGAAATTGCGGGTCCCCTAGCAGAGATATTTGAATCATCGACAACTACAGGTGAGGTGCCTGAAGATTGGAGGGTAGCAAATGTTGTGCCTTTGTTTAAGAAGGGCTGCAGGGAAAAGCCTGGGAACTACAGACCGGTGAGCCTGACATCTGTAGTGGGTAAGTTGTTAGAGGGTATTCTGAGAGACAGGATCTACAGGCATTTGGAGAGGCAGGGACTGATTAGGAACAGTCAGCATGGTTTTGTGAGAGGAAAATCATGTCTCACGAATTTGATTGAGTTTTTTGAAGGGGTAACCAAGAAGATAGATGAGGGCTGTGCAGTAGACGTGGTCTACATGGACTTTAGCAAAGCCTTTGACAAGGTACCACATGGTAGGTTGTTACATAAGGTTAAATCTCACGGGATCCAAGGTGAGGTAGCCAATTGGATACAAAATTGGATTGACGACAGAAGACAGAGGGTGGTTGTAGAGGGTTGTTTTTCAAACTGGAGGCCTGTGACCAGCGGTGTGCCTCATGGATCGGTGCTGGGTCCGCTGTTATTTGTTATTTATATTAATGATTTGGATGAGAATTTAGGAGGCATGGTTAGTAAGTTTGCAGATGACACCAAGATTGGTGGCATTGTGGACAGTGAAGAAGGTTATCTAGGATTGCAACGGGATCTTGCTAAATTGGGCCAGTGGGCCGATGAATGGCAGATGGAGTTTAATTTAGATAAATGTGAGGTGAGTGCATTTTGGTAGATCGAATCGGGCCAGGACCTACTCCGTTAATGGTAGGGCGTTGGGGAGAGTTATAGAACAAAGAGATCTAGGAGTACAGGTTCATAGCTCCTTGAAAGTGGAGTCACAGGTGGATGGGGTGGTGAAGAAGGCATTCAGCATGCTTGGTTTCATTGGTCAGAACACTGAATACAGGAGTTGGGATGTCTTGTTGAAGTTGTACAAGACATTAGTAAGGCCACACTTGGAATACTGTGTACAGTTCTGGTCACCCTATTATAGAAAGGATATTATTAAACTAGAAAGAGTGCAGAAAAGATTTACTAGGATGCTACCGGGACTTGATGGTTTGACTTATAGGGAGAGGTTGGATAAACTGAGACTTTTTTCCCTGGAGAGTAGGAAGTTTAGGGGTGATCTTATGGAAGTCTATAAAATAATGAGGGGCATAGATAAGGTAGATAGTCAAAATCTTTTCCCAAAGGTAGGGGAGTCTATAACGAGGGGGCATAGATTTAAGGTGAGAGGGGAGAGATACAAAAGGGTCCAGAGGGGCAATTTTTTCACTCAAAGGGTGGTGAGTGTCTGGAACGAGCTGCCAGAGGCAGTAGTAGAGGCGGGTACAATTTTGTCTTTTAAAAAGCATTTGGACAGTTACATGGGTAAGATGGGTATAGAGGGATATGGGCCAAGTGCAGGCAATTGGGACTAGCTTAGTGGTATAAACTGGGCGACATGGACATGTTGGGTCGAAAGGCCTGTTTCCGTGTTGTAAACTTCTATGATTCTATATTAGATAGCATTTCATTTTAGTTTAGAGATCTCATCTTGTATATTTGCTGTTCTATTTTACTACATAAAGCTCTTTGACACCAAATCCTGCTTAAACATATTCATCACCTTTGTTTTTGATGGATATGTGAGGCCACTGTCGTTTTATGACAACATTTTAGTGTTTAACTGCAATTTGAATTTATAAAGTACAACTCTCATAATGTGATTTAACATTTATACAAATGAATGTGATTAGGCTACGCAAGCCATTATGTTGAGACTTGGTTTGCAAATTGAATCCATGTTCTACATGATTTTTACAATGAAAGTGCAAAGAAACAAATATTTCAAGTGTACTTAATCTCAATTTTAAACTGGCACTTGGTTCTGCAATCCATATGGCCCATTGATGGAGATCTGATGCACACTGTGGCTTTGATGTAAGGTTATGGTTCTTTGCAGTCCCAGAACATGTGGCAGGGCCACTTTCACTGTGTATATATATATTTTTTTACTAACTTTGTACTTTTAAAACAGTCCAATTTTTGTTATTTGAAATGCTCACCACAAATTTTATTGATCTTCAATGGGAACAGTAAAATTTTACCAGCTTTCTTCTTTATCATTACCCCTTAGAAAAGCAGTTATCTTGTTTTCATCATCCTAGTATAAATGTAAATTTATGTTAAAATATACATTTTAAATGTCATACTTTTTGTGCTATATTGTTTGTAATCTGAAAAAGAAAATACTATAATTTCTGTTGATGTCTCTGAAAGGTCTGAAATGTCTGTAATGTTGATCAATAGAATATGTACACATTAGTTGATCTCCGGTGGCATTGCTCCCAGTCATACAATTGAGCTCCCTTCTGCTAGGTTGTGATCAGTGGGTTGCAATGAGGTGATTGGTTGAAAGGCCAGTGGTCTGTGGTTCTGCATTCTGATTAGTTGAAGGGACAATGCTACATTGTACGTAAATATATATTATAAAAGCAGAAGAGATGGTGTTAAATCAGATCAGAAGGTGCTCCAATATATTACACCATAGAATGCCCTCACAATTCTTCACAGTGAATTACCAATTTCAGCAATGTAGTCACAGAAAACCAAAGAATGGAGAACAAGCATTTACTACAGGAGAGAAAATGTGATGGGCAAGTCATGCTGGTTGGTACCTCCTAGTGGTCAGTTTTAGAGTGCAATGTATAAAGCAAGACAATGAACATCAGCGGGCTATTCAACTGTGAAATGCAACAGAGCCCAATCTTGTCCTCACCAATGTCCACATATATGCTCTTTCTAGCATGTAACCTTAATGATACACGTGACGATGAATGATTGTAGTACTTTTTAATGACACTTGTGTTGAACAGCTTCATCAATCAATTGTGACTTTAGATTTCCACATTCATGTGATAATATTCCATACAACCCATTGAAATTCCTCAATATATTCCCAATTACAATAAATATATATTCATTTGTGGACTAATTTTTTTCCTATCTGTACACAAATAGAAAGCGATCGACAGACAAGTAATATTAGTTTTATTAGATTCTTTTAATTCAGTACTTTGGGATAGTAATGAAATCTAATGTTTCTCTGAAGCGAATTAAATGACAACTATGTATTTCTTTGTGACTTTACATTATTTCTTGTTCAAATAAAAGCATTTAGAAACTGTGCTAATTTTTTTTCTATTACAAAAAACATTAGAACTGCTGCATAGATCTGTCTCAAATACATTTTAAATATTGGAAATATCCAACTGTGAGAATGCTGCATTTGGCTGTGGTGGAAGACAGCCACTTCTGCTATCCCTTTAAAAATCAAACCAGGACTACAAACTAAATCATTTGTGGCCTAAAAACATGAACTTCCTGAAGAAAATATTAGCTCTAGTAGATTGATATTCTTTAGACAGCAGTTTACTTCCACCAGTTTTATTAGTGTTGTTTGTGTCAAAGTTACATAATGGGGTTCAACTAATCATAAGTCCCTATTTCTGATAAAAAATAGCTTTTATTTCAAGTTTCAACACACCCTAATACATAAAGGCAAGCAGATACAACCATTTTTGTTAACATGACACAAGATAAAGTAGATTACATTTAATTTATTCACGTGGATAAAAATTCAGTTGGTACAAACCAAATGCCAATCGCAGTAATTTCATCAGTTTTCCCTCACACAGTTCAAAACAGTTTTGTATCTATAATCTTCAAAAATGAGGACTTTCAACAACTTGAAAATTAGCATTTACATAGTCACCTAAAAAAAATAATTCTCATAGTGCTTCTCGATATTTGTTACAAGTTAGGTCCAGAATGAAAAACGACACCACTTTCCATTTTGAAACTTTACTCCATTTAAAACAAGTTCTGCTTCAGTCACATTTACTACAACTGTATAGAACATGTTTTAAAAAGAAAACCAATATGAACATGGCCTATTTAAGGGCAGTATCATTGGGGAATAATAAACATGAGCAGCCACTGTGTTTCTGATGTTTGTTGGCTCAAAAACACAAATCTGTGTTGTTTAGACATAAATTAATTGAGCTTCTGGCTCAAAAGCTTATAACTGGTAAACAAGCAAACTTCTCTCTGCTTCCCCCAACCCAAACATTTGTACATTTAGTGTTGAAACCACGTGTTAAGTGAAACTAGATGTGTTCACCCAACAAATTCTTTGAATTGTGATCACACAGCACAAGCACATCAGTCATGTACATAATTTACATAGTGATTTGTGTTCTGTATATAGCACAGGTATTGGCTGAATATTAGAGTTAAAGTTTGACTAGAACTCTCAACCAAATTTCACTTAGCCACACCTTCAAATTTCTAGGTAACAAGAAATGCTGCAACTTGTAGAATGTATGAAGCATTTGTTAACACCAACCAAAATAAGAATATTACATTCAAGTAAGGCAACATGGTAACACCATTACATTAAATCCTTTCTGAAACACAAGTTTAATTCTTGCCCCCAATTTCAACAATGCACATTAAAATTCAAACTTTATTAAAAAGGAGACCGTTGCCATTGTCTTTTCCTTTTGGGGAGGGGTGGTGGAGGCTGAAAAAGAATGGCAAAACTCTCTTTAGAAAGTAATTTTCTTTCTTTGAGTTTCTGTGTTATACATGCCATCCCTGAGTGAAAAATGACCTGCTCCCTGGCTTTCCCTAATGCCACATAGAAAGCGCAGTGTTCCAGAGATGATCTCTATCAGATGATCCTCTCTATAATTTTTTCTCTTTCTCTCTGTAGGTAACACAACCTCTGCTCATGGTTCTTCATAGCACCATGGCTAAGATCAATAGTTATATTGAACAGATTTGCAGACCTTAATCTGTCCCCACAACTTACATTTATATAGCAACTTTTAAGAAAACGTCTCAAGGAACTTCACTGAGGTGAAATGAACACGAGCAATAGTAGGAGAGTTAAGAAAGCTGACTGAAAGCATGGTTGAAAAGATAGGTTTTTCAAGGCCAGGGGAGAAGTAGCAGGGTGAAGGAAGCTCCAAAGGCTAGGGCTGAGACAGCTGATAACTGTGCCGCTGGTTATTAGAGCAGAGAAAGAGGAAATGCACAGGAGCTCAGAGTCTCAGGGCCGAAGGGTGTGGGCCAGAATCTAAGGCTAGAAGATGATGATATGGAGAGATTTGTAAGCGAGGACAAGGATTTTCATTTGTGATCTCTACATCCATACATCTTTACTTGCATTTCAGATGCCAATTGATACAAGGACAGGGATCCTTAAGGTCAAATTGGGCCTTACTTTCAATATTAGCACATTTCAACAAGGCAGAGTATCTGGTTTTGCATCAAGGTTTGAAGATGGGAGATTACTTCGGGGTACAGTGAATAAATATCCACACTTTTCCTACCAGAAAATGGTGTGTCACACAGAGGGAAAAATACATTGAAAATATGACCCCTATAAAAACATAATGGAAATGGTCACAATCATAGCATTACTTGATTGAACAAAAAAAATCATAATAGCACATTCATTTTTTATTTATTCACCCACATTTTTAGTTGATCTCTCAAATGTAACAAAATGCATGTTTAGAAGATCCCAGTTCCAAATAATAATGGTCAGCACTACTGGCTGGGCACACAATTGCTTGAATCTCTTTTTTGCATTTCGGATGCCAATCAATATTCGGATTGGGACTATGGAATCCAGCAGATCAAGCAAGGTTACTGCATATATCTCTTTCAACATGATATCTGGTTTTGCATCAAAACATGTTAGACGAGGGAAGGAAGTTAATCAGGGGCACAATGACCAAACATTGTATTACAGTTGACATTTTAGTTGAGAATTAAGAAGAATGCACTAAAATGCATCAGTACAGATGCCGTCACCATAAAGATCCGTTTGAACATTGTCTCAATTGCTTGAAAAACTGAAAGCTGTGAAGTCTGTACAGTACCACAAAATAATATTGAACCTGATCTTTTATCTTATTTGGCAACAATATTGGTGAGCGGAAGAAAATGGAGATGAAACATGCAGTGTCAAGTTTTAAATATCAAGACCTTATTTGGATACTTCAATTGCAAAACTGTTGTGTACAGGTAAACATCAGTGATTGACTGACCGCAATACAACAGAAGTTATATAACACAGACAATATATGTATGAAACATTTTTGTAAATAATAAGCTACATTTGCAATGTTCCTGATTGTCAGAATGATTATGAATGACATCTGAAGTGCAATCAAGTCATCTACAACAGGTTACAATGTAAAATAGTAATTGGTACCCTGTTCAATATAAAATTATATTAGTGGTCCAGCATAGTTATTGCATAAACTATCAAAATATTGGTTGGACAATTAAATATGGCTACCTGAAATATAAACACAGGGCTGGAACAGGTCATATTTTCAGCTCGTAAAGCTACAGCCATTGACCATCTCCATCACAGTGATGAAACTTAAATCTTCACATGGTAAAAACATGCAAAAGTTTTGTCACTTTTTAAATCATCATGTAGGAATTATCACATTTGGAAATATGTTATACAACACAAGGAATGTTATGGGTGAATGGAATAGATATTTTGATGGGCTACCAAGTTTATTGGTTATCTGGCCTGGCTACAAATGAATTTCTATCTAGCCCTGCCTATAGTGATTTTTAAAAATGTAAAAGTTTTAGTTTCTTTTCCTCTTCAATACAATAAAAGTTGTTCCAGCAATTCTTTGCATTATTTGAACAGGAACCAACTCCTCACACAGCTGCAGGAATACTAGATGGCTGTCAACATTTTAAGAATTTCATGACCAAGTGCAAGACAACTATGGTCCGTTTTATTGCAAGGAGCAGCATACATAAAAGCAGTGGACTAGCTACTGGATTTTGTTAATCCTACGCTGATTAACTCTTATTAATATTGAGCAGAGTTACTTCCTAAAAATCCACTCTGGATTAAATTCTGGTAACCTTAAATTGATTACATCACATGTTTAACCTCAGTGAGGATGGCATCACAAATCAACTAAACAGTGTGCCTTGGCTGAAAATGTCTGCTACAATGCCAATCACTCAAAGAAAACTACCTTTCACATAGCAACAACATAACAGATTATTTTTATGTTAGGTTTAAATACAAAACTATAATAGAGTACAAAAAAATATTGGTATATGGGAATGATTTCAATGAAACCAGCCTATGAAAATCCGAAGTGATTCACAGAGGGGAGTTCTGTAGTTTAATGGATTTAAAGGCATTCTGGATTCCTTTTCCTTCCATTTATTCCATCAAATATTTTAATACTGTACTTTTCATTTTAGTGTTATGTAAAATTTAAGCTGAGGTGGCAGAGCAGAGGAGAGAGAGCGGCTCATAAAAAGGCGGGAGTCGGAGGCCAGAGAGCAGCTGAGGCAGCAGAGCAGAGGAGAGGGGGCGGCTTATAAAAAGGCGGGAGTCAGAGCATGAGCGTCAGGGAGAGAGATAAAAAACCCAAAGTAACGTCAGCACAAGGGAAGGAGCTGATTGCTGAATAGCTGGTGAGTGATTTTTTATGTCTTTAAGTTTATTTCTATTAAATTTATTTTATAATCTAATTAATTGAGGCATGACAGGGCAGCTCAGACCCACTGAATGCACATCTTGGGCTCGATTTTAGCAGGCCTGCGGGTTCCCAGCGGGTGGTCCTCCGGGAGCGTGGAAAACGCGGACGGCTAATTGCGTGCGTCCCCCGCGCGATAATTGAACTGCTTAAGCCCTGCTTCCGGGTTCTCCGCTCCCCAGCTGAGTGCCGGCGGGCTGCGCATGCGTAGTACCGTCGACTCGATGTAGGAGCTCCACTTAAAGGGGCAGTCTCCCAAAGCCCCTCCAGCTGCAATCAGTAGGCTAGAGATGATGGCTCACCCGAGGGGAAAGGCTGCGCCACGTTTTTCGGACCTTGCGCTGCAGCTGATGCTGGAGGGCGTGAGGAGGAGGAGGGACACGCTCTTCCCTGCGGATGGACGCAAGTGCCCTGCCGCCGCCACCAGGAAGGCATGGGCAGAGGTGGCGGCGGAGGTCAGCAGCAGGGCCAACACCCCAAGGACATGGGAGCAGTGCCGCAAGCGGTTCAATGACCTCACTAGGTTCGGCAAGGTGAGTACACCAACGCACCCTCCCACAACCCGTCCCCACCATCACGCCAAACAGATCACAACCCCTCCTGCAGAGCCACCACAACGCTCCCGCAGCAATCCTCACAGCCACTCACTCACCATCCTCGCAAGTACCCACCGTCCCTGTCCCCACCCGAACACTACCACACACCCCAATCCCCATGCAATGGGATGGGCATGTGGCACACGCATCCTCCCATCCATCTGCCCCACGCTCAACCCACCCACACCGATGCTCGATGCGTGTCACTATGCAATACGCACCCACTCACGCATCTGTGTTTTGCCTTGACAGGAGAAGAGAAGCAAGAACAACAGGGAAAGGGCACGCACCGGAGATGGCCCGCCGCACCTGGTAGACCTCACAGACGCAGAGGTGGAGGCGCTCGACCTCGCCCGCACGCCACATTGCCTGTCGGTCGCAGATGGCGAGTCTGTCGCTGCAGAAACGGCCGGTAAGGGAAAGCTGACACTCAACACCCATGATCGCGAGTGACCGTATCATCACCTGCCATCAGGCGCACCGTAACGTTGGTGCACATGCCTCATAGTGCCCTCTGTTCTCTTGCAGGGCCGTCTGCGAGCGCTGCGATTGAGGGCGATTCCTCAGAGGACATGGCGGTCTCTGAGGGTGCATCGTCACATCTGAGCCAACCATCCACCAGCGCAGAGACACGCACCTCGGTGGGTCCCCCTCGCCAACTAGTTGGGGTAGCACTTGGTGATTCACCGCGCACGAGTGAGCATGAGCAGACCCTGGTGGCAGGGGCAGCCGCGGAGGGTCCGCGTCGGTGGGAGCACTCATCTCCAGGCTCTGCTCAGCCGGACCCAGATACTGAACCCAGGGGGCCACCAGTGAAAAGGAGAGTCGTCGAGGGGCACCAGCTAATTGCTGAGGTACTGGCAGAGGTGCCGCGCGCATTGTCCACAATTGCGCAGGCGATGGAGGAGTCCAACTCCTGCATGAGGGCATTGGTGGCGCAGGTACAGGAGGGTACCGGCGACATAGTGTCGCGGGTAGGTGCGGGAGCGTCTGCGGTGGAGGACAGTCTAGCCTCCCTCGAGCGTCACGCACAGCTCCACATCGAGTCCGTGCAGGCCCTGACAACAGCTGTACGGATTCAGGGTGAGCAACATTCCGCCGCCATAAACAGGCTGACGGATACACTAGGGGTGGCCTTGCAAGGCCTCACACATGCCATCCAAACTGCCGTCCAGCAGGGTGGAAGGGGTGATGTGGGCCAAGGCCACGAGAGGGATGATGGTGACCGGGGACATGGAAGCGGGGACGCTTCTCAAGGCGCCCCCACGTCCCACCCGTTGCCCCCCTCTCAACCAGTACCCGCAATGGTGCCTCCTCTCCAGGTGGCCGAGTCTGCCCCTGCCCCGGTGCAGGAGGAGCAGTCTGTGGAGGTGCCCTCATGGGCACCGAAACCCAGGGGCCGTCCGCCCAAAGCATCTACCCGGTCAGGGCGAGAACACGAGCAACCTGCCACTACCTCTGCTGGAGCCACAGGGGTAGCACCACGTAGGGGTACCCGCAAAAGAAATCCAAAGGCGTTATAAGCACAAAGGGAATGCACCAGGGTGTCTATTAATTTGTACACTTTTTGTTTATGTTATCTCACATTGTACATATTAAACACTATATTCTCACCACTCCTGCCACCTCTCGTCCATTCTTCCGCGGCCTGTGCAATAGGTGCGTTCCGTGCAGCCCATCATGACGGCGAACACCTGCTGCCGCCCATTGGGCACACTGCTGTGGGTGCAGGAGTACTGGCAACAGTCTTCAGTGGAGGGGGCTGGTATGGCCCCTCGCATGTGCAGGTGAGGAGATGCGAGCGCCTCGCACTGTCTGACTCTAGGAGAACCGTTGACGTATGAGTGCCTCCCTGGCCCGGCGAGCATCCCGGTGAGTCGTGGTTCGGCGCATGGGTCGTCCACCATCCTCTGGCGCGTCCGCGTCCTCCTCCTCCTGCTCCTCCTCATCGCTGTCCTCAATGTGGGTGGCGGGTGTGGATTGGGCCTCCTCCAGCGGCACCCCTCTCTGTAGTGCCATGCTATGCAGGGCACAGCAGACAACTATGATTCGTCCCACTCTGAATGGTGTGTATTGGAACGCTCCGCCAGAACGATCAAGGCACCTGAAGCGCATCTTGAGCAACCCTATGGTCTGCTCAATTGTAGACCTGGTAGCAGTGTGGATGTCATTGTACCGACGCTCCGGCTCGGTGATGGGGTTCCTCAGAGGCGTCATGAGCCACGTGTGTAGGGGATACCCCTTGTCGCCGAGGAGCCAGCCGTTGCCGGCGTTGGGTGCCTGGAGGATGGGCGGGACGGTGGACTCCCTGAGGACAAAGGCATCGTGGCAGCTGCCGGGGTATCTGGCGCACACGTGTAGGAACCTCTGGCGGTGGTCACAGATGAGCTGGGCGTTCATGGAGTGATACCCCTTCCTGTTGATGAACAGCCCTGGCTCATGCGGAGGTGCCCGTATCGCGATGTGGGTGCAGTCGATTACACCCTGTACCCGTGGGAAGCCAGCCATGGCATGGAATCCAACCGCCCTCTCCATCTGGCTGCGCTCGTCCATGGCGAAGTTGATGTAGTGCGAGGCCCTGCGGAACAACCCATCGGTGACCTGCCTTATGCACTTGTGTGCAGACGACTGACAGACCCCGGTGATGTCCCCGGTGGCACCCTGGAAGGATCCGGATGCGAAGAAGTTGAGGGCAGTGGTGACTTTGACGGCGACAGGTAAGAAGGTGCTGCTTGGTCCATCAGGGAGCAGCTCGTCATTAAGGAGGCTGCAGATGTCGGCGACTACCTGGCGACTGACTCTGAGCCGACGTATGCACTGCTCCTCGGAGAGGTCCATGAAGCTGAGCCTCGGTCTGTACACCCTGTGCGGAGGGTAGTGCCTCCTGCGACGCATCTCTCTCTGCGGTTGCCCTCCCTCCTGCTGTGCAGGTGGGTGTGCCACAGCACCGTGTTGGGGGGCTCCACGTCTCCGAGGCGGACGGCGTGGACTGCGAGGCTGCTGGGGCTGGTCATGCTGTTCGTCCTCCGAGGATGTCAACGCACCACCCATCTGGCAGGTGTTGGTCTGAGGGGTTGTGCAGGGTAGGTAGGTGGTTCCTCGCACTGGGGCTGCGGTTTCACGTCGGTCTGTCCTCTGGCTTGGCGGGGGGTGGTGGAGGGCAGGGGTTGCCCTACGTGACGCGGTGGCCTCCTGTGTGGGTGAGGGCTCTCCCACCCGCTGTGGAGTGCACCTTGGCAGCTGCCACAGGCTACTGGCTGGTACACGACCGGTTGAAGGGAGACTGTTTCCCCCAGTGTGTGAAACACACTGCGTTGAAGCTAAAATCCCACACTTCCTGTTTTGACAGCTGATTCAGCTCATTTAATGACCTCAACAAGCAAGGTAAGTACACTCAAGTGGAACCCCGCTGGCTTTAATTGCCTGCGGGATTCCCACCAGCGGGGCCTGCGCACGCAGCCCCGCACGTCAGCGCGGCACCCGGAAGTGGCCGGGATCTCGGCGCGATCCGCTCCCGCACGTGGAAATTGACATTTTGGAGCCCGCCCTGCCGATAACGCACAGGAAACCCGATGCTAAAATCGAGCCCCTTGTGTCTTGGACAATCACAGATGCAGGAAGTGTGGCCAGCTGGAGGAGCTCGAGCTCCGGGTTTCGGAGCTTGAGCAGCGGCTGGCGTCACTATAGTGCATCCACGAGGCTGAGAGCTACATGGATAGCACGTTTCAGGAGTTGGTCACCCTGCAGCTTAAGAGAGTGCAGGCAAAGAGGGTCTGGGTGACTGCCAGACAGATAAGGTGGGCCAGGCAGGTACTGCAGAAGTCCCCTGACAGCATCTCACTCTCTAACCACTGGTGAGGGAGAGGGCTCCCCTGTGGAGTGCAGCCGGAGCCACAACCATAGCACGAGTGGCTCGGCTGTACGGAGGGGGGTAGGGGTTGGGGGGGGGGGGGGAGGGGAGAAGAGAGGAGACAGGTCAAGAGAGCGATAGTGATAGGGAATTCTATAGATAGGGGAGCAGACAGGCACTTCTGCAGCCAGAGACGTGATTCCAGGATGGTATGTTGCCTCCCTGGTGTCAAGGTCCAGGATATCACTGAGCGGCTGCAGAACATTCTGGAGGGGGAGGGTGAACAGCCAGAGGGCGTGGTCCATATCAGTACCAACGACATAGGGAGAAAGAGGGAAGAGGTCCTGCAGGCAGATTTTAAGGAGTTAGTAAAGAGATTAAGAAGCCGGACCTCAAAGGTAGCAATCTCCGGATTACTCCTGGTGCCATGCGCTAGAGAGTATAGAAATAGGAGGATAGAGCAGATGAATGCGAGGCCGCAAAGGTGGTGCAAGGGGGAGGGTTTTAGATTCCTGGGCATTGGAACCAGTTCTGGGGGAGGTGGGACCTGTACAAGCTGGACAGGTTGCACCTCAACAGGGCAGGGACCAATATCCTCGCGGTGACGTTTGCTAGTGCTGTTGGGGAGGGTTTAAACTAGCTTGGCAGGGGGATGGGAACCTGAGCGTAGATTCAGAAGGGAGAGAAGCAGAGCTGGAAATGGAAGGCAGAAAATCAGTAAGTGAGTTTGGAAGGCAGAGGAAACAAAGGTTAGAAACTAGACAACAAAGGAGTTTGGCAGTGCTTAATGGTATATGCCTCAATTCAAGGAGTATAGTGAATAAGGCAGATGAGCTAAGGGCACAGATACATGGAAGTTTGATATCTTAGCCATTACTGAAACATGGCTTAAACAGGGGCAGGAATGGCAGCTCAATATTCCTGGTTACAGGGTTTTCAGACGAGATAGAGAGGGGGATGAAAAAGGAAGGGGCTGGCAATACTAGTTAAAGAAACAATTACAGCTGTGAGGAGGGATGATATAAGTTTCATCAAATGAGGCCATATGGGTTGAGCTAAAGAACAAAAAAGGGGCTGTCACTACCGAGAGTGTACTATAGACCCCCAGGCAGAGGAAGATAGAAGAGCAAATAAGTAGGCAAATTTCTGAGAAGTACAAAAATAGGGCAGTAATGGCAGGGGATTTCAACTACCTTAATATTAACTGGGATACAATCAGTGCAAAAGGTATGGTATAGAGGGAGCAGAATTCTTAAAATGCATTCAGGAGAACTTTTTTAGCCAGTACGTAGCAAGCCCAACAAGAGTGGGGTGGGGGGGGGGGTAGTTGTGGATTTAGTTTTAGGGAATAAAACTTGGCAGGTGGTAGGATTATCAGTGGGAGAGCATTTTGGTGGTAGTGATCATAATTCAGTCAGATTTATCATTGTTATGGAAAAGGACAAAGATAGAATAGGAATAAAAGTTCTCAATTGAGGAAAGGCCAATTTTACTAAGCTGAGAGGTGATTTATCAAAAGTGGACTGGAAACAGCTACTTGAAGGTAAATCAGTGTCAGAGCAGTGGGAGGTATTCAAGGGGGAGATTCAAGGGGTTGAGTAAACATGTTCCCACAAAAAAAAAGGGTGGGACTGCTAAATCTAGAGCCCCCAGACGACAAGGTGTAAGATAAGGCAAAAAAAGGGAAACTTAGATCAGACACCGAGAGCTCAACAGAAAGCCTAGAGGAGTACAGGAGGTGCGGGGGTGAAATTTAAAAGGAAATGAGGAAAGCAAAGAGAGGACATGAAAAAATACTGGCAAGTAAAATTAAGGAAAACCCAAAAATGTTTTATAAATACATAAAAAGCAAGAGGATAACGAAGGAAAGAGTAGGGCCTAGTAGAGACCAAAAAGGTAACCTGTGTGTGGAGGCGGAAGATGTGGGTATGATTCTTAATGAATACTTTACATCTGTCTTCACAAAAGAGGGAGATGATGCAGAGATTTTAGTTAAGGAGGAGAAGGAGTGTGAAATATTAGATGGGATAAACAGTGAGATGTATTAAAGGGTTTAGCATCTTTGAAAGTAGATAAATCACCAGGCCCAGATGACATGTATCCCAGGCTGTTAAGAGAAGCAAGGGAGGAAATAGCAAAGGCTCTGACCATCATTTTCTAATCCTCCCTGGTGATAGACATGGTGCCGGAGGATTGGAGGACTGCTAATGTTGTACCGTTGTTTAAAAAGGGAGAAAAAGATAGACCAAGTAATTATAGGCCAGTCTAACCTCAGTGGTGGGCAAATTATTGGAAACAATTCTGAAGGACAGCATAAATCGTCATTTCGAAAAGCACGGGTTAATCAAGGACAGTCAGCATAGATTTGTTAAGGGAAGTTAGTGTTTGATTTGATTGAATTTTTTGAGCAGGTAACAAGGAGGGTCGATGAGGGTAACGCATTTGATGCAGTGTACATGGAATTCAGCAAGGCTTTTGACAAGATCCCACATGGCAGACTGGTCAAAAAAGTAAAAGCCCATGGGATCCAAGGGAAAATGGCAAGTTGAATCCAAAATTGGCTTTGTGGTGGGAAGAAAAGGGTAGTGGTTGACGGGTGTTTTTACGACTGGAAGGCTGTTTTCAGTGGGGTTCCGCAAGGCTCAGTACTGGGTCCCTTGCTTTTTGTGGTATATATTAATAATTTGGACTTGAATGTGGGGGGCTTGATCAAGAAGTTTGCAGATAATACAAAAATTGGCCGTGTGGTTGGTAGTGAGGAGGAAAGCTGTAGAGTGCAGGAAGATATCAATGGACTGGTCAGGTGGGCAGAAAAGTGGCAAATGGAATTCAATCCAGGGAAGTGTGAGGTAATGTATTTAGGGAGGGCAAACAAGGTAAGGGAGTACACAATAGATGGGAGGATACTGAGAGGGGTAGAGGAATAAAAGGACCTTGGAGAGCATGTCCTCAGATCCCTGAAGGTAGCAGGACAGGTAGATAAGGTGGTTAAAAAGGCATACGGGATACTTTCCTTTATTAGCCGAGGCATAGAATATAAGAGCAGGAAGGTTATGCTAGAACTGTATAAAACATTGGTTAGGCCACAGCTTGAGTACTGCGTACAGTTCTGGTCACCATATTACAGGAAAGATGTGATTGCTCTAGAAAGGGTGGTAGAGGCAGAAACCCTCAACTTATTTAAAAAGAACTTGGATGTGCACTTGAAGTGCTATAACCTACAGGGCGATGGACCAAGTGCTGGAAAGTGGGATTAAGCTGTATAGCTCTTTTTCAGCCGACACGGACACGATGGGCCGAATGGCCTCCCCTTCTGTGACGTAACTTTCTATGATTCTAAATTATCGACAGCTGCTAAAGGGGTGCAAAACAATAGGTACCAGAGGGGTTTATCTGCCCATTGTCCCAGCTCTTATTCCATCAAGTCCTTTAAGTACTTCGAAAGTTTTGATAAGTCAGTATAACTTAGCATAGAATTATTTCTGAAACTTGTTGCTGAAACACCAAAAGTTGTTACTATAAGATCAGGTCTCCTATACCACTGCACTGCACAAAAACTGTTAAAGGGTGTACTGAGCAAAAGTAATAAAGTATTGGCATTTGCAGTAAAATGTTTATGGGATATTAAAAACAGTTTTTAAAAAAAGCCACTATGCATTGATGAAAAGAAATGGTTCACTGCCTTTTGACAGACTTGTACTCACAAGCTCACATATTTTTCATCTCCACTACTCTGACTCCTTTTAAATGAAGTACAATAATTTTGCATAATCAGAACTACGTTAATTTATATCACACATGTGATACTTACAATAGCTAGCCCACTCTGCCACTTGGTTTCTTCTTACAGCTTTTTTGCAACACATTGTGTTATCAAACATTTATAGATTTGCTAAAGTTCTGTACTCACAGCTTTACCAAAACATTAGCATTTTTCATAAAACTCTTTCATCATTTACAACAATTAGACAACTATATTTTGAGTACTATATACCTTTGTTAAACATGTTACTAACTTATAATGGACACTTAAAATTAATGTATTTTTTGGTCTCATACAGAATTTTAGTTTTGTTTTAAATAATTCAGCAGCACAATCTTCATGTTACAAGTAATTATAAAATATCCAGAAAGTTAATTACTAGCACGTCAAAAAATGTGTACGGAAATTAATAAACACCACTATCTTTTAAAATTAACACCGGTCATCTGTGTGCAATGGGATTGA
This sequence comes from Heptranchias perlo, assembly GCF_035084215.1. Taxonomy (NCBI): domain Eukaryota; kingdom Metazoa; phylum Chordata; class Chondrichthyes; order Hexanchiformes; family Hexanchidae; genus Heptranchias; species Heptranchias perlo. The sequence goes on along the minus strand of NC_090340.1, from coordinate 48,731,636 downwards.
TATTCTTCTCTATGTGCAGAAAATTAAGTTAATTATTCCAAACACAGGAGGTGTAGCACACATACATGCATAGACCTAAAGTACCGTAAGTACAGTACAGCTCAGTTGACACTTCCGTTCTCATACAATGGGTCCAAATATAAGCACAAAGCTGCCGACACTGTGGTATGAATTTTATACACCGCCAAAGATAAAATTGTGTTGTGAACTAATGTAACTGGAGAATGATGCTCAAAAAAATCCCCTGGCAAAAGGTACTTTGGAAAAGGTTGCAGAATCAACATAATGTGGGTGCTCCTCATGATTCCCTAGTTCCTAATCTTAGATGGTACACTTTCCCCTGTTGGGTTGAAAAATGTTCTATTCTTGCATTCTGAACCACTGGCTCAATAGCATCATTGGTAAAGTCTTGGGATACGTTGTTTGCTTTAGCTGAGATGGTGTAGGGTGGGATATAGGAATGGGATAACGATATAAGGAAGGAAAACAGTTTAGAAAGGTACAGGGAAAAGCTGTGGAAATCATTCAAAGATCAGCTATGTCACATGAAGCACATTTAGGCAAGCAAAAAACTGAAATCTAAAAAGTTCCATTTTAAAAAAATGTATTCAGTATTGTATGAGGTGCCCGAGTATGTTCTCTTAAGTATGTTCCACTTAAAAAGCATTGTTCATTTAAAAAAATAACAGTGCAATTCTGCCATGCCGTGAATTTTGTATGCAGTACAAATAGAAAGCTCATGCTGGAACATATATATTAAAATAAATCTAACGCTGTCAGTAGAATGTTACAAATAATATATTTATGGAAGCGGGATATATCCACATCTTGAAAATATAATAATCCAAAAAGTTTGCATTTCTGTTTGGAAAGTTTGCAAAATATTATTTTAAAAGGCAGAGTTTTGGTATTCTGGTGGTGTTAACAGTATAAAATAATTTCAGGAACTCATCTAAATTTGGTGCCAGGTAGGGACAGTTGCATTAGGAAGCTGTGTGCTCTGTGAGACATGGCTGGTGAGTCATTGTAAAAGTTGCATTTCACTAGAGTTTGAGCTGACAGAAAGTGGAAAATGCTCAATTCAGTGACTGGCGCCGAAGATTATGTTCTGCAAGTACGAGATCTAACCACTCTCAAGTTGCACAATACTTGGGTTTCAGATCAGTCGCTTTTCTCATGAGAACTTTTAACAACTTTTAGGCAGGGTGTTACACTGATGAAGTTTAGCATTGCTGATGAGTAAAATTTCAAATGCCCCCCAACCTCGTGCCAATTTTCTCCCCAATCCTCCTGAAGCAGTTTCATAGGCAACATTTGCTTTCAGGTACCTCATGCAAATGGCCATTATTCATGAATTATTCACTGACAGCAAGTATTGACAAACTAATCAACTACAGGATAACAGCGCTGCACCCAGTCCTGGCTGCCTCTGCTGATCATACATACATGTTTTCAGCAGCGATCAGAAGTGAGAAACCTGGCTAATTGTCCCCATGCTAACCCAAGGTTGCGGTGGTCAACTGTAGCACCCCTACTGATGACCTAAGATCAGCTAACATGGTGCAGATCATGGATTGAACCAAGGATCTTCCTGGTCTGTATCGTTCAGCTACTCACTGGGTAAACTTACAGGGTTGAATACTATTCAGTGTGCGGTAGAAAAGTCTTGTGATTTATTCTGCCCCATTTGCTGAAACACAGTCGTTTTATAGTGCACTGCAAGGGATTGGGTGAAACAGTATCATTGTGACACCTGAGGCACTCCAAGCACCAGTATTATAGTTATATTTATTTACAAGACAGAACTGCCCAATGAATATATGGATATATTGCAGGACATATTACATAGTGACTGGAACATTAAAAACTGCGCAAGCACAAGCTAATCAGTCCATATTGCTTCAATGTGACTGTAGAGATGGACTTAACTAGCCACAAGATATGGCTGACTTCACCACCCAAACTTGTTTCTGTTGTTGACAAGCTTCATGTTGTATTCAAAGGTGGCAACACAAACATCTGGAGACGGCAGCATGTCATTGTCTATAATAATATATAAATTAAAGACGAAGTTTTGTGCATTGTTCTGGTGACAAAAGTTATTCTTCCAAACCACCAGCAAATTAATGTTCTGCATGCCATGAAAAAGCATTTAGGTTGTAAGATGAATATGTCTTCAGGATTGAAACAGACTTTGTGGCATTGTGAAATCATGCAGGCATAGACACTAGGGGCCCAATATTAGGAGGGCGACGGGTTCGTAGCGGGAGGTTGAGTGGGCGCGTAGGTAACGCGCCCAGTGAAATCGGGGTGCTCCGCACGCAATCGCAGGCTGATTGAGGCTACTTACCTTTGCTTCCGGGTTTTGCACTAGAAAGCTGCACAGCTGGAGGAGCCCTATTTAAAGGGACAGTCCTCCACTGACTGATGCTGCAGAAAATGGGAAAAATTACAGCAGGGAGCAGCCCAGGGGGAAAGGCTGCTCCCAGGTTTAATGATGCCTCACTCCAGGTCTTGCTGGATGGGGTGAGGAGGAGAGGGGAGGACAGAAATCTTCCCCCCGGCGGGCAGGAGGAAGTGGCCTGCCTCTGCCACCACGAAGGCCTGGCTCGAGGTAGCAGAGGAGGTCACCTGCACCACCAACATATCGCGCACCTGCATACAGTGCAGGAGGCGCTTCAATGACCTAAGTAGGTCAGCCGAAGTGAGTACATTTACTCATTCCCCTACACTCCGTCTGCCACATCACCACCCCCACCCCACATCTCCTTCTGCACTGCCAACACTACTCTGTCACATCACCCCTCACACCCACTCAAAGCTCATCCTCATCTTACCTGCACCTACTCACCTCGCCAGTACTCATCCCACCACTACCACTCAACCCAATCCTCATACAATCTCATGGCTCCGTCTCATACTCACCCTCTCATGCATCTCTTTCACGGTCAGCCTCACTCAACCTGCCACTACCTGTGCTGCAGCCACAGGGCATGCATCACATATGTGCAGTAGGAAGCATAAGGCAAACATGTCGTGAGCATGAAGGGGATGCACAAGGGTGTTTGAGGGTTTGTCATGGTTTTTACTTATATTTAATTTCTGATCAACTCACATTACGTATTATATTGTCACCACTACTGCTACGTCTTTGCGAATCTTGTCTGGTTTGTGCAATAATGCCCTTTCCTGAGGATCTCTATGAAGACCCACAACTGATGCCACCCATTGTGTCACTGCAGAGTGGGTGTAGGTGTATTTGCAGGGCTCTTTTGTGCAGACGACTGAGAGACGTCGGCGATGTCCCCGGTTGCACCCTGGAAGGATGCGGAGGAGAAGTTGTTGAGGGCAGTGGTGACTTTGACAGCGACAGGTAAGAAGATGGTGCTCGGGCCAGCCGGGAGCAGCTCGGCACGAAGGAGGCTGCAGATGTCCACGACTAAATGTCGAGTGACTCTGAGCCTCCATGTGCACTGCTGCTCAGAGAGGTCCAGGAAGCTGAGCCTCGGTCTGTACACCCTGTGGCAAGGGTAGTGCCTTCTGCGACGCATCTCTCTCTGCCGTTGCCCTCCCTCCTGCTGTGCAGGTGGATGTGTCACAGCACTGCGTTGTGGAGCTCCACATGTCAGAGATGGACGGCGTGGCCGGTGATGCTGATCATCCTCCGAGAAGGTCATGACTGCAGCTACGGCGGCCCCCATCCGGAAGATGTACATTTGAGGGGGTCCGCAAGGTAGGTAAAGGTGTCTGGACACCGGGATAAGTGTGCAAGTTGGTGAATTTTATTGTTCGGAAGAGGGTGGTGGAGGCCAAACTTTGTCCAAAGTGACAGAGTGGCCTCCTGCAATGAGTGAGGGTCTCCCCCCACCGCCTGTCAAATGGACCTTTGCAGCTGCCACAGGCTGATGGCTGCAACATGTCCATTTCAACTGGGAGTGTATCCCCCAGTACGGGAAACAGTCCCAGTTGATCTGAAAATCCCACCCCTCCTAAAATATCAGGTCAATCAGGTCTGTAAATGACCTGAAGTACCTGGTTAATTACTTCAAGTGGCATCCCGCCGGCTTTAATTGCCGGCGGGAGTCCCACATCCGGGGGCCGCGCGCGCATGTCAGCGCGTCACTGGGAAACCCGGAAGTGGGCGGGTTGGAGCCGGGCTCTGGACCCGCCCCGGGAATCCCCGATTTTTGCAGCCCCCCCGCCCCGAACGCACCCGCTCGAGGGTGCGAAAATCGAGCCCCACCCAGAGTTCTACCAAATTAAATGTTGCCAACTACTGACTAGCTCATGTTAAGATAGAAGCCTGGAGATGTCAAATACTCATTTATAGGAATAGTTTGAATTAGGGGAATGATGTGTCAATTTAATGCATACTGCTCCCTCCACTTTTTTTGTAATAACTTTACTAAAAATGCTGCTGCTAAATATCAAAACAAAAGGGTTAATGTTTTTATGGCAGTAGGTACACATCACTTCCCGGACAGATCACCATTTGCTCAAGATATTTTTAGCTGCATTCTGATCTATAGGTCACAAACCTTAAAGATCAGTGTCACACTGAATGCAACAGATGTATTTAAGTGTGCTGATGTGGAGATGCACAAAATACTTGCTCTGCAATTCACTTAACTGGAAAACAGATTTTGATGGTTTTGGGACATGACTCAGTTCATTTAAAAGCAAGGGAAAAACCTTTTGGTTTAATGGTCAAAGTGAAGTATGAGTGGTCTCATGCTTAACTTTGTTGTTACTGCCATTGTCATGTAGGTTATAGGTACAGAATTTTATGTCAGTACAATGTAAATTGGCAGTATATTTAATAATGAATGCAAGATAGGATTTGGTCAAGTGTTAAACTAGAGTGTATACTATTTGAAATCCAACAGCAAAAAGAGGATGAAAAGTGTTCTATTTGTCAACAAAAATCCATCAAGGAGAATGTATTTACTGCAAAAAAGCTTCAATCACAACAGACCACCACCAACTACACAAACACAGTACTTGTATTTCCCACATTCATTTTGTCCTTGAGGTCCCTCTTCATAAGATCGTGACACTTTAAATCCAATTTGATGGCAGTTTTTTTTATTGGAGACATTTATTTAGGAGAGTATTTGTGTTCAGCTGGTCAAAAAATATTCTTTTTGCATTTCACTAGCAAAGTGCTTCCATAAACCAATGATCCACCAATGTTTGAGTCCTTCATGCTGTCATGATAGATATCAATATTATATTCGTCTAAAACAACAAGGTTATATCAATGGTAGTTAAGCACAATACATGGGATGCTGATATCAGTAACACATTACCTTCCAGTAATTTAGAAATCTTTCAGACTAAGTATTTTTGCATCCCACCCTTTCATTTCCCCTACTTTGGCAGTGAATATAACAATTTGGCTGAAGTGTTTAAAATACTGGCAAGTTTTGGGACATCTGTACATCGTACATCTGTAACTTGAGAGCTGAAGCACTTGAAGATGTTGATTAGATAAAGCAGAGTATTATCCCCTTTTTCCATGAGGAATCAGCTATTTTGTGATTGCAAGATTAGCCAAGGTTCATCTCTGAAACCCATAAGTTGAAAACTACTGTTTTTTCATGGAAAATGGGCAGAGTAGTTTATCTATTCCATATTTATCACCATCTAAATCACGACATTTGTTCCACTGATTGGAATAATTCAGCAGCAAGTACAGTTCCGAAGTTTGTTACAGGTAAATTATTTACTTTTCATTGTCCAAATAGTCGTTGCAATCAACAATTTCTCTGTGTGCTGTGCCACTGTTACCAATAACATAGCATCACAGCATGGAGAAAAACAGTTTAACAATGAGATGAATAATGCTATTCATCTGTTATGTAATGTGCCTGTAGTGGAAGAGATAGCGAGGACTTGTGTATAATCCAACTCTCAATTCAATGAAGAAAGGTTCGGATTGCTGAATTGAAGATAGTTAATGTGGCAGTTCAATGATTTATCCCATCTGTTATCTGTCTACAAACAGTATGTGAATTCCAAGACTGATCTCACTCTTAGCCTGGCCCCAATGTTGTAAAAAGATCAAACTGCTGAAATATACAACAGTTCATTTATAAACAAGTCTAATGCTAAAGTACCAGATGCTTGGAAAGGGTTTCTTGCTGTAAGATTGTAAGCTCTGTAGTTTATAAAGTATACCTCACATCACAATAAAATACAAAACTTTGGGCTGGAACGAGTTACAAAATTTGAACGCATTTAGGTTTAGAGGACATCATAAACTAGAAGAGTGAAGGTCAAGCTGCTTGTGAAGGTTATCTACTCAGACTGTGATACAGTCCACAACACACTCCAACATTTTATACACTAGAGGCTACTTTTTATTATTTATGAGCAGTTAGGACACTTTAATGTCTGCTGTGGCTTTGGAGTCAACTGTTCATACCCATCTGCAATGACAATCTTCTTGAGATGATTGCATTTGATTTATTCAACACAATGAGGGGTTATAAACAGCAAGACCAAAGACCCAAAGTGCATCATTCTACAAGATAGTGTGGGCAGTGATACAGAATTTTTTTGCTCGTATGTTACTAGAAAATAATGCATAAAGATATCTTATCACATTAGTGCTAGGCAAATATTAAATCTATGACAATATAGCAAAACCCTTAAGTTGCATCATCAAGCACTGTAACTCTGATCTAAAGTAATGTGATCGGTTCAGCTCCCCTATTGCACAGATGGAAGGCATGGAAAGGATAGACTTAAAAAAAATAATTGTAAATAGTTTCAAATGTACTGGATTTAATGATTGGAACAGATGCATCAAAAACTCAAATAATTTTTTAAAAAATGCACCTGGAACTAATTTCATAATCTGGCATTTCTGCAGGACTCCACTGGATTATCATGGGTCAGTTTCATTGGGTTTTATAAAGAACACCATAAAATAATTTGTTGGAATTCAAATTTTGCTAAGTTTGTGAATAGCAAAAGCACATGAATATTGATAATGAAATTAATGCCAGATACCTAAATATATATTTTAATATCTGATATGCATATTTAAAAAACATAAAATGAAACATTTTCTCGTAATTCTTTGATGACTACAAAACATTCTCAAGTTGAGGAACCAACTTTGCCTATTTAAATTGATTTTGTAAACCTAAAGTAACACCATCACTAGTAGTACCAATATATTTTGGAGGGGGAAGGAGAGGAACCAGGATTTTCAACAAATTTTTCATTTTATAATTACTGTAGTACGTATGCAGGTCTCTGATACTAAAAGTTGTCACCTTGCAGGACTCTCCAAAACTTCTATACCTGAATTTGATTTAAATGGAGACCTCTCCTGTAATGATTGAGAAGATTCAGTGATTGTTGCCCATTGTATTACAATAATTTACTGTCACACAATAAATATGTGCATTCATTTCCTGTTGTATTTATCCCTGTTCTGCTTCTTTTGGTGCTTCAATAATCTTAACATATTTGAACCAGAAAAACAATTAAAAAGCCAAAATATTTGTTGTGATAAATCATATTGGGTAAACCATATTGTGGCAAAATACCCAGCAGTATGTGACATATGGATGGTTTATGTCACTCCTCCCCACCGCCCTGCTATGATGTACACCATGATAGTTATTGCATCTTAGTAATTTTACTGTTACAACAAAATTAAGTGACCTTAAATAATGATAGCTTATAATATATATAAGGCAATGAATTTTGTTGTACTTTACCACAAAAATAACCTGGTAATATTCGCTCAGGTTTCAATGTAAAATTGATATTTTATGTATTAGTGTTTAACCACTATGTCAATCAACATCTTCAGAATACAGTGACAACCCAACAAAAAATTAAAAGAGTTCTCACAGTCTATGTAGGCAATAATGCATATGCCTCCTTCAATTTTTCTTCTAATTTCTTTCTCTTCCTGCCTGAGGTAGTGCTTCACACTGAAGAGCATTTCAACAATACAGAACTGAAAGGTTCAATCCTTGATCTGTGCTGAGTTGGCTGATCTCACCTGGGGCAGTAAATGAAGATACTACAATTGCTCTCTGCTTTTCTCCCCCATTCCCAGATATAATGAAAGTTAAACTCAGGAAGGGTTATCGCTCTTAATCAGTGGCCAATGACACTTACTGTAAAGTGTGAGCGAGAGCGAGAGAAGACATGGGCAGGCTTAGTTGTAATGCTTTCTATAATCAAATAGCCTGCTGGCAATCATGTCACAGCTCACACATAAGCTGAGACATTAAATGTCGGTTAAGTCTTGGCCAAGGTACCAGAAGGCTGCAAGAGACCATGGGATCACACCCCGGCACGTTGCCATATTCAGGAGAGAAGCAAGAAATGAGGAAAAATTGAAAAATACTAAATGCTCATCAGACTGTAATGGAGCCTTAGGGGTTAATATCAACAACCACACCAGTGGTTTACAACTGAAACCCTCGAATGCCTTGAAATTCACTACACTGAAAATACCGCACATCATGTATATGAGTGAATATCCTGATAGCATGCTCCAAAAAAATGGCATTCTCTTCCCATCACCCAATGCAGTCTCGTGCAAGTAAACTCAACTTGCAGTACATTAACTCAAATGACAAAACAAAACATTAAATACAAAACAGCAGTCAGCTGTTCCAGTACTTGGACCCCACCATTACATTATAGTTCGTAACGTACAAGCCCGCTATTATTCTATTCGTAACAACCTTATACCATCACCAAAACCACTCCTTTGTGAAATATGAGACAGACCTGAACACTGGTAAAGCTCCAAAAATTTGCTACTTCCAGATAAAAGCAGAGGATACATGACAAGAAGTTGAACAACACAATTTCATCACCTGAGTGGGGTAGCCAGATAACTCACAAGTGAGTTACTGTCAGCACCATGAGTGTAATATCACAACTTGTATTTATATAGTGCTTCTCGCATGGCAGAAAGGTGTCTCAGTTCACTTTACAATCAAGAGAGGGATATGGTAGAGAGAAATGGAGGGGGTAGGATGGGGAACTGAAGACATGGGTCAAAGAGGAGAGTTTTGACTAGGATTTTGAAAGCAGAAAGGGAGGTGACAAGACAGAGGGAACTGGATAGAGAATTCCAGAGGGCAGGAGTGTTCCATAGCTCATTGTGTATTTTGTTTAAACCATGCCTTAAACAGGTAACTAAAATGATAAGAGTTAGATGGAAGACTAATGTAGAAAGTACATTAATGTGCTGACAGAGAAGAGACTGTGATAGCACCGCAAGTATCGCCCCTTTAACTTGTAGTGTAATCTCAAATAATATTTTGTGGTAATAGTGAGCATAGTCACCTGTGGTATTAAACATTACATGTAATATTATTTAACAGGAAGCTGAAAAGAGCAATACGCTTGCTTATATAACAAATATAAACTGCTTCAACTTCAGGATGCAGTATGAAACTTTACAGCAGGATTATAACTTGCTCCTACAGACTCATTATTTATTTTAAGCTTAATGCCTGTTGAACTTGAATATTGTTTTGAAACTCAGGAGTAAGTCATTAACTTAATAACTGATTTAATTCTAACAGTAGCAACCTTATCCCACTCCGTGACACAGCCATTCTGAAACACTTCAATTTAACAGCTATCCTCAGAAATAAAGGGTTCTCAGCCTCGGTTCTCTGTAGCCGTTTCTATCATCCATTAGTTCCCTCACCAAAGTGTGGACTTTGGTGTCCTGTGGTCCATATAAGCTAAATGTAAAATGTAGCCACTTTTGGCTGCTGGTTTTTGAAGTTTCATTTTTTTTGCTTTTGAAAGCCTGAGCTACAAAGGATAAGTTAATAATGAATGCAAACTTGTATTAGAACACTTGTTTAGGATAGTGAAAAAATAAAACTGACATGTACAGTTTCCATTAAACTGTCTTTTACATTAGAACAGAATTCATTCTCACTGGAACAGTAACTAGTTCCAGAATTCCACATCAGCTTTGCACTTTTCCAACAGCTATCCCTTTTTCAGATTTATACCTAGTAAATATCCATTTCAGGTTACTTTATATTAGAAAGCTGAAGATTGGAGTTTTACTTTGGAAAGCTGAAGGTTCAATTTTACCATTCATTAACGTCTTGCAATTTTAATTCTAGAGTTAGAAATACCATAACTGAGCATTCACAAAATAAGGAAAAAAGCACAACCATCTTGGTTCACATTAAAATGTGTGCACCAATGCTTTGCCCTTGCAGGATACATTTTTAACCGTTACCAAATTGTAACAAAGATAACATAACAGACTTTGCAAGATTATCCCCCATTATGTGATATATAATGTTTTGTTCCCAATTGGAATCACCATTGACCCTTTGCATTATGCACTTGGCCCTACAGAGGGGATGCGTATGCGAAAAAGACCTTGCTGTAACTGTAGCCTGAACAGCTTGCAATTTGCAATACGTAGAGCTGCGCAGCCTGTTCGCCGGAGATCTGAAGGGAGTAATGGCTTGGTGTGATGCCAGGTCCCTGTACTTCTGCGAAATTCTCTAACAAAGTCATACTGTGTGCCTAGAAGTAATGAAGAAAAGATGTCAAGTATTGCTTTTTCAGGCACCATCGAAGAGGGTTCATTGACTTCATGTTGAAGCAAATGTTCTCCAAAAATAACAACTATAGTTAAAATCCATTAAAACAAAACAGAAATTTTTGCCACTTAAAACATGAGAATATTTACGATGGAGGCTTTCTTTTGTGGTAATAATGCAACAGATTGTCACAATCTTCATAAACTGTATTGCCGTACAGATTATTGTATTCCAAGCTAGTTATCTGAAAATAATTTTTATCTACAGTGAAACATATTTTACAACAATTATATTAAAATATAAACCCCAAAATTTATGTTATAGATTAGTTTCATTAAATAATGCTACTTTTAAGTATACACAACATCAACTTCCATCAACCCCTTCCATTGGCTGCTGAGAGGTGGACAAAAGTGAAAGGTAGTTTTCCTTATTCCTTTTCCCAGAAGCACTTAACCTCTGTTCAGCAGCACTCCAACAGATAGGTCAAGACTGGAAACAGTGTGAAAAAAAAAAATCACAGCTTAGAACCTATGTCATACCACTCTAATTACAGGACATTGCTATACCAACATGCTTTTGAAAAAAAGGTGCAATCCAACCTTTTAACTGCCTGACACTCACCTGTATCCAAATCTCCAATAACATAAATGCTGGCACCAATAGGCACAGCGCCATATACAAAAGAAGAGCTTGTTGGGATGCACAGCGACTGGTCATTTAAGTATATCCATCTGCAAAAAAAATTATAGATTAACCTCACTATAGGTGTGATCAGATCGCCAAGAGGATTTTTTGGTCAATTTTGAATGCTAAGTATGATAAAACAGGATCATTGAAACATTTCTAAAATATTCTTTGATTATAGTGAAACTTCAATACCTTTTTTAGTGCAGAAATGCAATTGCATACAATAGTTTGAATACTATGTTGTTGTTCTACAACATCAGACAAGACCTCCAGTGTACATATATCAATCTGATGCCACAGTGACAAAATAACCATTGATGAATATATTTCATATATCATGACAAAAATGAATCATTTTATCTATGTAGAATTATTTATTGGATTGTTCTTTGATCTCAGTGCCCATAGCAAGAATTGGTTACTGCTAGCTGTTCCTGCGAGCTGCAGAGAATATACATCTGGAATGCCAAAGGCACTGTTCTATGTAAATTGTAATGTTGTTCTTGATGGAAATCCATCTCACAGATCAAAGTGTATGGAACTGGTCAATGGGTCAAGCCATTCCATTCAATTACAAACATCCTGTGAGGCGGTTTATAGTATGGGCCTGAATTTTCTGAAAACTTGCGCCATAGCAATGACACCATTATGGTAGGACGCCATTATTTCGGTAATTTCAGGAAATTATGGTGTAAGTGACTTATGCCATTACGTACACCACGCCGTCATTTGCTGGGACTTTTGCGCCACTCCAGAGACCCTCGCCAAAAAGGTTGAACAGCTAATTATCATAGCTCCGCCCGAATTAAAGTAAATAGCGAGAACACTTCCAAACCCGAATAGCACCACATTACAATGGGTCTTTACTTTGGCCATTGGCCGCACCCAATTCGCCACTACACTCACTGCGGCGTATTCTAATTATTTTTCCAGCAAATAGTGGCGTAAATTCATCACTGAAAGACCGGCGAACACAACGGTCTAACTTAACAGCATTCATCGCCAATATCGTCACTGCAGCAAATTCCAGTCCTGCACGTTTTTCGGCTTTATTCGAGTGGGTGAATGCTATTTGGAATCCAATGCATGTCTGACTACATAAAATCTAGTTATGATAAATAAAGTTTTAATATTCTTTGTTCTGGGATAACTTCAAAAGGAATTTGGAGCTAAGTCTTGGGCCATATTACAAAAGAGAGTCAGAGATAAGGGCCAGGTCAGTGACTCCATTGTAGCAGAAAGTCACAAATGAAGTAAGCGATCCATATTTCAAGGATTGATTTAATGCTGACGGGTAGCACAGGAAAAGCATTTTTGTTGTTTTTAACATTTCAAAGAGCACAGTAAAGTCTGTAATTACTGTAAATGTTATTTGTTTATTTACCTGTTTAATGTTTATTAAATTTGTCCAGTGGTTTATAACCGGAGTTGCTGTCTGATAAGAGTGCATATCCTTTCACCACATGATGGCATGACATTCCAGTAAGCCGGAGTAAAGGGACAGGGTTCTCTGTTCAACCCCTGGGCCTTACTACATTTACCTAGATATTTTGAAGACAAGAGCACACTCTGGTTTGGAGGGAATGTGATGTTGAACCCAAGGAAAATACTGAGTGTAAAAACCCATAAACTAAACATATCCCTTCTGTTCTGGATTGCATTAGAACATATTTGCAACACTAGAAAGCTCTTGTGTGATTTTGATAAGCTAACTGCATCTAACAATTATCTGTTATTCAACTCTTCCAGAAAAAAAGCTTCAGGAAAAGTAATGAAAATAAATCTTACAGAATTTATGAATTTTGCTCAAAAAACATAAAAACCTTATTGGATATTAAATGATGAAGTGCTACATTTAAGAGGTTAAATTACAAACTAACCCATGTAATATAAATTGTATTCAGTGTCATCTATTTATCCTATAACATGTAAATATGTTGAAGTAACTATCACATTTCATTATCTAATGGTATGTTAGTCTAAAACTTAAATTCATATTTTCATCGTAATCACTAATTAATTATAATTTCAGTTATTGTTACAAAAGCTACAAAAAACTCAAATGTGTCTGCTTAAAATGTTGCGGCCCTGTCCATTGTGCATTTAATGCACAATCATTCCCTTTGCAACTACTATCAGGGAATAAAATGAACATAAATTTACAACATGTAAGACTTACAATTAGGTTCATTTCTGCATAACCCCAATATTCTAGGAAAACTTTGCAATAAGAAATTTTCATTCATCCCATCATCATTTATGAATGCAGGCAGTGTAATGTTGTTTACAGACTATAGAGTGAGGGGTCTACAGAGGTAGCCAGTATGGATAGAAAAAAATTTGAACACACCCATCAAAACCCTCCTTGGCAAGGCATACAATACAGACATAAATGTGAAAATTCACAGAGGTTATCCGAGGCAAACCTGATGCTAATTAATTGAATCTGGCAATAATCTTTTCAGAAGAGTCAACCATTCAAGAACGTGCAAACTGCCTTGGTTTAAAAAAAAGTGTTGACCTTTTTATTATGTAAAACAGTTAAACTGTATCATTGTTAATTTATCAGGCAAAGTGATCTCTATCCCAAGCCTCCTGAAATGTATGAAGAAATATGGAAGGGAAACTCAAGCAATTTACATTTTAATTATTTTGTCAAAATTTGTGCCATATAATGTTAATCTTTTTTCTGGTAATAAATCATTGACAGTCACTCAGACGTACATTGATTATATCATAATTGTTATAGGTTATCAACAATGAGAACACTGCATCAACTGCATGGAATATCTTGACTAGATAAAACAATTATTCTGATCTCATTTATGGTAACCATTGACAGCAAAGTCACAGTGGAAAGTGATACAGTAATTATGGAAATAACGATTTATATTACCACTTTTCTGTTGAAGAACACTGAAGCGTCCAGTATTTAACAAAACCAAAGAAATTTGCTCTTACTGTCTGGATTCTGAATTGTATCCCTCACACAAACATTTCATGTAGACCTAAAACCTTCAATCTGAAGTTAGTTATCATTCAATTAAATCCTGTGTAGGTTTTGTAATCTGCTGAAATTTTAGTGGAGCATAAACCACCCCTACATTACACTGCTTTTCATTTATGTTTCTCATGGTCTTGTTTCTATAACACAATATTATTTTATTACTTTGCTTGCAAGGTCATGACAAAGAGCTTTTTGGGTTTTTCAGAAATGAACAATTGAAATCAAAACCCCCTCCTCCCCCCATCATTCTCAAAATAACAGCAAACCCCTTTAAAGCATGGGATAAACAAAAATTACCAGTTTTGATCCAATTCAAAAGGTTACACACAGTAATCAAAACCAACAATTCAATTTCATCACATGGTTGCCACACCTCCTGCTCCCATGGTGATCACTTTGGAGTTCCTTAAAAGTTCAGCAGATTGCCAAAACGACATAGTATTACATTTAGTAAGTGGATTCTTCCTTTCCCCACTCTCATCTCATCTTTGCATTGAGAAGTCAGATCCGTATTTCAAGTCCGACGACTAAAATATAATTTTCAAAGGCTTTTATAAACAAACAGTATTAGAACTGATAAGAACCTAATAAACATTCTTTTTGCAAAGTGGAGAAAATATTTATTTCATTAAAGAAGCAAAAACTAGTTTGAGGCACACATTTAAGAGGTAAACAGAATGGGGTGAATTTTCACTTTTACTGCAGGGCGCTTGTTTTAAAGGACCACCTAATTTTTGTTTCCATTATAGAAACGATAATCGGGCAGGGTGAAAAGCAGGTGGCCGATCGCTATCGCCCCGGCAGTAAAAGTGAACATCTACCTGGATGCGTTTGAGATTATTTTGTGAACTTTTGTAATGCCCTCTTAAGGCAAATGAATGGAAACCAAACAAGAACTTTGTGCTGGCCAAGATTTCAGTGATTAAGGAGCAACGCTGTAAAATCACCATTCTTTTGCCAGGACTAAAAATGTCATAATAGCCTCCTTTCAGTTGATCAGGCACAGCAGGTTCACACATGTCAAAACATTCATTATATTTTAGCCACTTTGAGGTCAGTGATTGCAATCCTTAATGAGCAGACCTATAAACTATTTGAAATGGAATGCAGTATGTGATGTGTTACAGTAGAGTGTCGTGAAATATTTTTGAAATCCTTTATTTCTAAGTTCTGAAATGTAAAGAAGGATCACACTAACATCAACCATAATTTCTTGTTCTGTATCAAATCATTCTAGTACAAGATTCCTAAATTATCCAAAGGGATTATACTTCAGCAATGAAATCCAGATGTCACCATTAGTTGGTAGATTAATGAATTGAAAGGTATCACAGTGTTTTTAAATATATATATATAAAAAAAGTTTCCAAGTATTTTCATAACTCTTTAGATGTTAACTCAAAGGCATTTTCATCTTGGCAAAATACGATAAAATCATGACAATACCTGTATTCTTGCCAAGTAACAAAACATGTATGGAAAATTTTGAAAAGCTATACTTCTAAACTGAATAATGAAACTCGTCTGATAAACACAACAAAGCAGCCTTTTGAACAACATATATTTATGGCAAGGCACACATTAAGACTCAGTGATTTTACAATGAACAGTTAGGAATATATAGCGAACAAACGGATATGAATAGTCAGATGAGCTCTTCCACTGTTTGAAGGCAAGAATTCTCTGAAGAATGATAACATCTATAGTTAAAATTACAGCTCTGGCAACCATGGCCTCATTAACAGAAGTGGCTTTGCTAAAACAGCACATAGTACAGTTGGCACTTGTGGAGGCAAATCATCACCCCAAAAGGTCCAAAAGATCCAAAACAGAGAGAATTATGCTTACCAACCAGGATATGGTTGGTGACGCTGCATAGCTCCATATTTCTGGAGGTTTTGAAACAATCAAGCCAAAAGGATCGACATTCTATTCACACGCATTGCACAATCACAATTTTAAGTGGACTAACAGAAAACATATTTACTCCTTTTCATTCTCTAGACTGAGACAACATTGTGACGTAAATCTGATTAACTTAAAAGTGCATGCATAAAACTATTGTTGATATAAAGAGATTCAATTTTTTTTAAAAAAAAGCTTTTACTCTGGTTTCGTCTAAAGGATTGACTTATGTTTTCATCTACGCAATAGCTAAGCTATTTCATGACGACCATATCAATCTCACTTCATTTACAAAAAGACTTGCTGCAGCAGATTCACATTGATAAGGTTCTAGTTGTGGTAGATATTCACACTCCATCAGAAATGAAACTTTTTTGGAGCTACTAATTGGCCTCCTGTGGTATTGCTCACAGGCAAAAACTGAAGTGTTTTGGAATTGAGCAGAACTCAGCAGTTGACCCTTTAATTGGGACTGCTCATAAATTGAATTCCAAGACTTGTTCAGGAGCCAAACCCTTCAACTTAAATAAAATTCCAATTTGAATTTGAATTTTTAAAATGGTTAGTTACTTCAAATTACTACATTTTCAATTACCAACTTTTAAACAATTCGAATTTTTCAACTTACTGAAAACTTTCAATTGTTGTGGAAATATTGACCCTGATTTTAACTGCCCCCACATGGTGGAAATCAGGTGGGGGTCAGTTAAAATAATGAGTGTCAGTTACCCCAACCGATTCCACTTCCTTGCCGGCGTGTCCTCATATTAACCTGCTTTTTTGAGCAGATGTGCAGAATACCCGCAGGAAGGAAACGAGATCCTGTTTTAAATATGCAGATTGGGTCAGATGAGGTCATCAGAACCCAATCTGCAATATCAACCAGAGGCCTGAGCAGAGGGGCAGTGTTGATTCCCACATTGAGGATGAGATGGTTCTCCTGTGAGGAGAGCTAGAGTAGAATGGGCCTATATTCTCTGGAGTTTTTTTTTATTATTCATTCATGGGATGTGGGCGTCGCTGGCGAGGCCAGCATTTATTGCCCATCCCTAATTGCCCTTGAGAAGGTGGTGGTGAGCCGCCTTCTTGAACCGCTGCAGTCCGTGTGGTGATGGTTCTCCCACAGTGCTGTTAGAAAGGGAGTTCCAGGATTTTGACCCAGCGATGATGAAGGAATGGCGATATATTTCCAAGTCGGGATGGTGTGTGACTTGGAGGGGAACGTGCAGGTGGTGTTGTTCCCATGTGCCTGCTGCTCTTGTCCTTCTAGGTGGTAGAGCTCGCAGATTTGGAAGGTGCTGTCGAAGAAGCCTTGGCGAGTTGCTGCAGTGCATCCTGTGGATGGTACACACTGCAGCCACAGTGCGCCGGTGGTGAAGGGAGTAAATATATAGGGTGGTGGATGGGGTGCCAATCAAGCGGGCTGCTTATCTTAGATGGTGTTGAGCTTCTCGAGTGTTGTTGGAGCTGCACTCATCCAAGCAAGTGGAGAGTATTCCATCACACTCCTGACTTGTGCCTTGTAGATGGTGGAAAGGCTTCGGGGAGTCAGGAGGTGAGTCACTCGCTGCAGAATACCCAGCCTCTGACCTGCTCTCGTAGCCACAGTATTTATATGGCTGGTCCAGTTAAGTTTCTGGTCAATGGTGACCCCCAGGATGTTGATGGTTGGGGATTCGGCGATGGTAATGCCGTTGAATGTCAAGGGGAGGTGGTTAGACTCTCTCTTGTTGGAGATGGTCATTGCCTGGCACTTATCTGGCGCGAATGTTACTTGCCACTTATGAGCCCAAGCCTGGATGTTGTCCAGGTCTTGCTGCATGCGGGCTTGGACTGCTTCATTATTTGAGGGGTTACGAATGGAACTGAACACTGTGCAATCATCAGCGAACATCCCCATTTCTGACCTTATGATGGAGGGAAGGTCATTGATGAAGCAGCTGAAGATGGTTGGGCCTCATTGAAACTTATAAAATTCTTAGAGGGCTTGACAGGGTAGATGCAGAGAGGCTGTGTCCCCTGGCTGCAGAGTCTAGAACCAGGGGTCATAGTCTCAGGATAAGGGGGTGGGCCATTTAGGACCGAGATGAGGAAAAATTTCTTCACTCAGAGGGTTGTGAATCTTTGGAATTCTCTACCCCAGCTGTGGCCTCCTGGCGCTTGTTTTCTTGCCCACCTGCTGGCCAGTCTGCAGCATTTTATTTGGATGAGGCCCTACCGTTAAGACTGGCAGGGTCTCCACGTCCCTGGCATTGCCGGGTTCTTTGGCCAATTACGGCCGCCCATGCATCCTCTCAGGCGCTCCGTTAATATCTGGGCCATGGTGTCTGGCTCCTGTGTTTAGTATGGGGTGTAGATCTCAAATTTGATGGTAGGGCAAGTAACTTATCATTGCTCAGATTCCTTTGTGACATTTTATATAAAATTGAGACACTCCAGCAAGTTGTTCTACACGTTGTGAGTATAATAATCTAAGGGATTTGTTGCAGCTTGTCACTCTGACCAAATGACTTGCTCTACTGATTCATTCAAGCTAAGCACGTCAGAAAGTAAAGATCAAGTCTACAATCCAATAGATCATTTGTGCTCGCCGAGGTGCAGTTCTGATAGGAGAAGCTATATGTTTGTCTCAATTGTTGTGGTTTTGGCCTACGCAAGCCTTTATGACAGTTTTCAATGGTTCACTCAGGATAAGGCAGCTTTATATATGGTGTTTAATCACTAGTGCTTCTGTTGTCTCTTTGAACACCGCACTTGTAAAATAATATACCAGGTCAGACACCAGGTAAGTTGGAGGCCCGAAACATATAAAAATTTCCTGCATCAACTTCTTAGCAACTACTTTAGCTGTTGCTCATCTTTCGGAAATATCTCTACCCATTTGAAGAAGTTAAAGTACCAGCAAGAAATTGTTGAATCAGGAAATTGATTCAGTGAAGTCCATTGCCAGGTGCTCTCAGGGAGCTGTAGCGACTATTAACCTTGTTGGAGCCTGCTGTGATCGTTTTGAAACTTGACAGGTAGGAATACAGGACCAAAATTCAACATTGTCTTAGGTGGTGGGAATGTGATTACCGCTATTACTTTTCCAGAGTCCAACTTAATGCATTGAAGAAAAACAATAATTCCTAAGAATGCAATTTCCTCTCTCAAAAATTGACTTTTTTTAAGTTTTACAATCAGTCCAGCTTTCTGCGCCTGGGAGAATATATGCCATTGTTCCTTGAGGTGCTCTAGTATCATGAGTGATGCAACAACAATGTGGTAACGGTGCATTACAGAACCACCAATAGCACATTTTTTTTTTAATAAGACATCAGAATGTAGCAAGGCCATTGCACAGCTCAAATGGCAGTACCATGAACTGGAAAAACCCTCGGCTGGAGTGAAATTTTATCGCAGGCTTGCTAGCAGGATGGAAAGTCACCAGTCAGTATACAAAAGCCAGGTCCATAGTGATAATATACTTTTTGTCAGAAAACTGAGTGAAGAATTCATGTAGGAGTTCCAACATTTTTCTCAGACATATTTTAAAGTGCTGTTTGGCAATTAATACAAACTGTTCTTCACCATCCGTGCCCCAAATAATTGGCTGGCTATGTTATGTTACATTTCCCTTTACTTTGCAGAGCAAACATAGCCAAGGACTATTGCAGTTTTACTGCCTGTGGTTCAGTAAATCTATCCACTTGTTTCTATCTGACAGATAACCGTCTGAGCTTTCCTTTTATTGTAGGACAACCAGCATCTATTAGCGAATTGTACCCGAATATATGGGGGAATTGCAACCACATATTATCAAATGAAATTGCAGACCAGCAGGAAATGTGAAAAATTCTCAATTAATAGGCAACCATGACTCAACTTTTTGTACCGCCTTTCAAATTTTATATTTACAAATTCCGCAACAATTTCCATGGTCGTGGAATCACAGAGCACTGACTCTGACTATTGTTCACATTGAGAATGATTGAATACGAATTACGGGGTATAGCCTGTACTATATGTTAAACATAATACAATATTACTGTGTATTAATTATCAGTTGTATATTGATTCATTAAAAAATCCACAACATTAATTGCTATAGTGATGTGAACTTTTTTTGAAATACAACTAGTCCCTAATTGTGGCTGTCACAATATTACTGATGCCAACCAGAAATGCAACTTCTGGACCATAACTTTTTAAACTCTTTTTAAAAAAAAGTTCAATATAAGCTATACCATTTTAACAGTAATTATGACAGGAAACAATAACCATTTCTTTTAATTGTGAACAATTGTGCTCAAAGTGAGAAACTGTCAGAGTTGGAGAATAAAATATTTCCATCTTGTCACATGTCAACATCATACACTCTCCTATCAGGTAGAGTTGGCACATGGACTGTATAAGGATTTTCAAAAGGCATTTGATAAAGTATCACATAATAAACTTGTTAGCAAAATTAAAGCCCATGGAATTAAAGGGACAGTGGCAGTGTGGATACAAAATTGGCTAAGATGCAGAGAGTAGAGATGAACGGTTATATTTTAGACTGGAGGGAAGTATACAGTGGTGTTCCCCAGTGGTCAGTATTAGGAGCACTGCTCTTTTTGATATATATTAATGACTTGGGTTTAGATATCATCATTTTAAAATTTGCAGATGACACAAAACTCAGCAATGTAGTAAACAATGTGGAGGATAGTAATAGACTTAAGGTGGACAGACAGACTGGTGAAATGGGCAGACAAATGGCAGGTGAAATTTAATGCAGTGAAGTGTGAAGTGATCCATTTTGGTAAGGAGAATGAGGTGAGGCAATATAAACTGAATGGTACAATTTTAAAGGGGGTGCAAGAACGGAGAGATCAGGGGCTGCACATACACAAATCTTTGAAGGTTGCAGGACAAGTTGATAAGACTATTAAAAAAGCACATAGGATCCTAGGCTTTATTAATTGAGGCACAGGGTACAAGGAAGTTATGCTAAACTTTATAAAACACTGGTTAGGCTTCAGCTGGAGTATTGTGTTCAATTTTGGACACCACACTTTAGGAAGGATGTCAAGGCCTTAGAGAGGATGAAGAAGAGATTTACTAGAATAGTACCAGGGATGAGGGACTTCAGTTATGTAGCGAGGTGGGAGAAGCTGGGTTTGTTCTCCATAGAGCAGAGAAGGTTAAGGGGAGATTTGATCGAGGTGTTCAAAATCATGAACGGTTTTGACAGAGCAAATGAGGAGAAACTGTTTCCAGTGGCAGAAGGGCTGGTAACCAGAGGACACAGATTTAAGGTGATCTGCAAACGAGCCAGAGGTGACATGAGGAAACAGTTTTTTAATGCAGCGAGTTGTAATGATCTGGAATGTACTGCCTAAAGGGTGGTGCAAGCAGGTTCAATAGTAACTTTTGAAAGGGAATTGGATAAATACATGAAGGGAAAACATTTACAGAATTGTGGGAAAAGAGAAGGGCAATGGGACTAGTTGGATAGCTCTTTCAAAGAGCCAGCATTGGCACAATGGGCCGAATGACCTCCTCCTGTGCTGTACCTATTACGATACTATGAACTGCAGGAAAAAATTCCTTCTAATCTGTCCCAATCCTAAACTTATATTATCTTCTTGTGAAATTAGCTCATTGCAAATTAATCGAGTTAAAAGAGCAATCCTGATGGAAATCTAATTGATCAGAACATCCCATTAAAAACAAGCTTATTTCACTTCTAAAGTTTTGTTTTCCTTTTGTTCCATTCCACAAACTGTGATCATTTGAGTTAAGTTGTAGCTTTTAGAAAACACACAATTTAGAAAGAACTGTTCCCTATATTCTTACATAACAGTTCTGGGAAGAATTAGTATCAATGGAAAGTTAGCTTCCTGGTACGAGCAATTCCCGATACAAGCACACTATCTTGGCAAAATGAATTTTCTCTATAGGGGAATGAACTGTGTTGGTCTGGTAATATCTGCAAGGCATTACTGCAGACAGCTGGCTTTCATCAGGTCTTTTAGGTACCTGATAAATCTCTTGCAAATTAAGTGATTACCTAATTTGAAAGGAAGGTTACCTTTCCTTTGGGGGGCTTGTAATGCTGCTGATGAACCCAAAATGGGAGTATTTATATAAATTTTGCAGCAATTTACAGTTCAACTATTCAAAACTGCTATATCAGCACAAAGGTTTGTTTTTGGAGTCACCGTTTCGATGAAAACATATGTTTCCCCTCAAGAACAATTAGCAAGTAAAGAAGGATATGGTTTAACTTCTTCACACACTGAAATACTCGAGAAACAATAAGGTAGGACTGTTCTATGGCAGTTTATTGCCAAGGAAACTTTCCTTGTAAACAAATGCTTTATTTGCCGCTAGTGAAAAAGTCAGCATGACTCCCATGACACAAGTTTTACTGCTTATTACATTGATTTTTTTTGCCAAGATTAATGAAGAATAATTTTTTTTTTAAAAAGTAAAACTGCATCAATTTTACACATTATATCCTTGGATTAACACTAATTTACATTGGCTGAAATGTAGTTATGTGTGAAAGAAAAGCTGATAGCATAGCGAAATCTTCAGTCACCGATCAAGAGGCAATAGAATAGAGACTAGTGCCCAATGACTCTTCAGATGGTATAATCACTGCATAACTGGTGAACATGTTTTCTCAGGAGCATTGCATGCTTTGATATTTTGAGCACGGACCACCATGCTAGGCAACATCGCCATCATTAAATTCTGGGCCACATCTCTGTCAAAAGCAAAGTTGTGGTCTCGGTCCAATTACACTTAAAAGAAGTTATATTAACTGGACTTTTAAGGCTATAAAGCAACGATTGCTTGTTAGATTACAGAACTGATTTTAAGTGCACAATAATGTTTTCTGTTTTTGAAAGTTATTTGTGTACACTTGTGAGCCATTTACACATTAACATTAACATTACACCTTGCAATCTATAACTTATGCATGGTTGTTATTCTTGGTGCACAAATGGATGTACATGGTAACGTATGTTTGCAGCTTATTCCTGTTCTTAGCAAAACATAAAACACAGAAAGCTAAAGATGAGGCAAGGGAGTGAGTCAAAACAATAAGCCAGAATTTTCACACAAACCCAACACAATGGGCAAAAATCCAGGTTACTGTTGGACAGACCACACGGGTAGATTTTGAATGGTTTTCAGGAGGAAAAGGTATACATACAGCTGCTATTCTGCATTGCACTGTGAAGCACAGCACTAAAATTTACTTTGGCAGAATCAGAGCTCACTGGGGATAAGTGGATTCAAAAAGCTTAATTTCTGAAAGTGGGTCACTTGACCTATGCCAATTAGCTTTTTTCTCCAGTCACACAGGTGGCAAAGGCAGAAAATGGTAGCTAGTGCAGACACACTTCAGGAACCAACGGTTTTCCAGGGCCTCATTATTAAATAATTTAGTAAATGTTAAGATTCATTTCTGCACAGAAAATCTCAATTACCAACAGCTAAATCACATCATAGAGTTTGGCATCTGATTGCAAAGGAAACTGGCAAAATATCTCAAGTTAGAAAACCACAGATGACTGAAGGGCATATATAAATGTCCAATTAGAATGGATTCTTTTAAACAATCACTACAGTTGCACATCTTGTAAATTATTTATTTGTGTTCATGTTTGAGCTTCTCAAATGATTTGTAAATAAATCTGTACAATAGTTTGGTCATACAAAGTGTTCTAGGGTTGTGAATATCAATAGAGAACACACGGGCATCCTACATGTTGTCCATTATTCAATTTACTTTGATTGGGGTTAATTGTTAGATCTGGGCTACTCTAACATGACATGACACGGGGTAAAATATTCAGACTTCAGTTTTATGTGATGTGATCTATTTATGGACACCACTGTCAAGCTTTTGCATGCGAAAAAAGGCATTGCAAGAAGTGTGACACACAAGAGACAGCTAAAGGGTGCATCAATGCCTAACTACTCCCCTCATGGACCAAAGACCTGACCAATCTTCTATTATTGACTGGTGGATTTTATAAAACTCCACTTCTAATACTTTATATTACATAGCTTCAGTTATTACCGTTAAACACTTACATGTATTCCAATACATAATGCAAATCTTTAAAAAGATTGGTAGATCTGCCGTGGCACTGTTCTCAGCAAGTCAGAAATTGTCTGTTGCAATGGGGGAGGTTGTGGGAAGTGAAGGAGGGTTGCACATCTCCACTGAAAGGATTAGGAAAGAAGTTTGTAAGATAAAATTAAGTTTTCTTTCATTGGTTCTTGGGAAAATAAAGTTTTCCTTACCCACTGCAAGGAAATAAATTTGTTATCCTCATATACCACAAATAAGTATATCTGTGGATGTCTCACATTATGAATACGATACTGAACGGGCCCTCTATCACATCTGTTTAGGGTGAGGGCTTTTGTCACGAGGGCCAAGAAATATACAATTTAAGAAAACATGAAATTACTTAGCAATTTTCCATCCAGAAAAAAATTACTGCAACTATATTTAGTGTTTAAATTCAGGACTTTTATTCAGAACCAAACTTGAATAATGGCACAATCCTTCCAGACTTTCTGCAGTTCATATCAATTGTTTTAGTTGGTGGTTGTAGTTCTCAGGATAAACATAAATAGAAGAAATATTTCTGATGCATCCATATTGAATACATCAAAAATTTTAAAGAGCAAAATGCTCTTGAATATAGTAACTTACGTTCTCTTTTTCAGCAACGTTTCCTCAGAAAAGGTTGAAGTTTTAAATAGAAATAATTCCAGTTACTTTCATTGCTCCTAGTCCCTGCAGTTTTAGTCCTCAGTAACTTCCCATCAAGAGACAATAACGAAGAACGTAAAAACAAAAGCTATGATACAGATGTAATCAATACACCATGTCACACACACAGTTTTAAAAAAAACAATATGAACATTACCTCACTAAAGCTTTTTGAATTTGGTTCTCTAGCTTTTCTTCAAATAATGTTGAAAAACTGAGCAGAAGGCTGCTAAAAGCTGAAGAAAAATATTCCATCAATACAACTGACTGAATTGTACTGATGCATACTGATTAAGTACACTGCATATACTCAAACTGCACAATCAAAATTCAGCTCCCAAGGTCACAACTCTGCACAACAATATCGTCCAAGCCAAGGCTTTTGGGAGAAACTGAGACCTTCAAGTAATAAATTAGAATGAATGCATTACAAGATACAAAAGACCACTCAATGGATAAATTTAATAATTTTCCTTTAAGAAAAAGGACATAAAAACTTCAGTCAGAGAAAATCCTTTCAGATGACCGGCATCGCAGGAAAAGGGTGACATATAGGTAGGTGTGCACATTGTAAATGGAGAATCTGATATGGGGGTGTTTATATAGGAGCTCACAATGGAACATGAAACCAATGTACCTATTTTAATAATGTATAGATTGTGGAACCAGTATGTTGTTGGAGAGCTGGAGCTGAAAAGTACGCAATTTGAGGATTGTTTTGCATCTGTAAGAAAGAGGGTCAAATGCAGGAGGTAGAAAGAGTAAATTACCCTAGCTGTAAGAATCATTGTTTAGTATGTTCAAAGTTCTCACTAATTAAAGAAAGTACTCCGGGTACTTACAGCATGGCAGAACTAGAGGGAGGAGGAGGATCACATGGTCTGAAAAGATGGGAGTGAGTTGGATGGGGTGGTGCAATTTGGTAGAAGGGGGGATGCTGAGTGTGTAAGCATGGGTTGGGAGGGAAACATGGGAGAATTGGAAAAGTGAAAACTGCCTCTGGGAGAGAGGGCTCTGGAGTTGTGAGCACTGGGTTGGTTGCGGGGTCTGACTGTATTGGAGAGTAGGGTTTATAGATTTAGCAGTGGAGGGCAGCATTGAAGAGGTCCTAGAATATGTGAGTATTGGGAATGGGATCCTGGGTAAGTAGAGTGAACGGTATTGTGGCATCTGGCAGTGGTGGGAGAGAGGATCTTGGGATTTCGGAAGCAGCAAAAAGGGGGCCCTAGGAGCACTGGAAGAATGCATCTCGTGGTGTGCTGGCAGTTAGAGAGTGATCAGGGAGGTGAAGCCTGAAACTTGGGGTGGGGCACACTGTCTGACAGCAGTATGTGGAGCAGGGCTAGGTTCTCTAATGCTCTGTCCCCACCTGCTGACAGACCCATAGCCTGAGAAATGGCAGAGTTCTTAACCATCAGTTAGCAAAACACCAAAGGAGTCACTTTCTGAGTATGCACTAAGGCAGGAAGCCTCACCTGCTGGCAGCACATATTGGAAGTGCTGGCGAGAGCTACTCATGATTTTCTGTCCATTATGGACCACAACCCCAGTCAGTGAGGGACAATTGCACTTATGAGGCTTCCAAAGCTTTGTAGCAGATAAGTGGAAAAGCAGAGAGTACAAAATATACCTGGTGAAAAATATATAGTAAAGGAGTGTGTTGGGCAAACGGAAAAATAGACAAACAGAAAAGCAGAAATTGGGTTGAGGATCGTACAGAGAAAAGATAGTGTTAAGGAGAGGCTTTCACAAAGCCAATGAGTGTGAAAAGAAGAATGAAAGAGGATTAAAAAGAGACAATGAGGCAGAAAGAATTGAAGAGTGGGAGACAAGTAGTATGCCAGTTACAGGTAGAAAGGTAATCTCCACCCCCCCACATGGAACAGGAAATCAACTAGATTATATAATAATTCATTGTGTGCTACAAGGTAGAATGTTCCTATTATACAACAGCAAATCATCCAACTTAGGAAGAACAATACCATGGGAAATCTTTCCATATATTATTGTGTACCTTCTTTTAGCAAGCATGTATATGTGACTGACATCAGTCAACGGCTAGAGCAGTAAACTAATGTGTGCAAATAAACTGTAGTTCAAAAGTACAAGACAGACGTGGCTCATTTTCTGTAATGGAAATCAGCCATTTAGGAATTCTGCCAGCATTTGTGTGTTATGCAGAAAGGCCACTAAGCTCGTGCTTCATGCTATTTTCCTGCTTACATCTGCTCCCATTAAGTTGATGAGCATAGTTGTAGAAGTTACAGAGGAATTGCACCGATCCATAAACAGAATAATATGAAAAAAAACATGGCAGTTGTTGGGGTCTGCACCAACTTAAGGAACACCCACTGAATTAAACTGCAAGTTCAGAAGCCTCACCCTACAAGAGACGCAGTTGAGGGACACAAATAGAGGTGTTTTTGGAGGTGTTTGAGTGCTCCTGGATATCTGCAGAGCAATGTATAGAGAAATACAGTGATTTATAGACATGCGGCTGTGCTCAACATCACAAACCATATTTCCTCAACACATACTTGTGATGTACTTTGGACATGGAATCATGAAGTTTCTTTAAAACATTTGAGCATTGACATTTCTTTTTGCAGCTGTACAAACAGGTATGTTTTATATCAAACAGCTGCAAAAATCATTTTTGATACTTTCCAATGTTGTGATTTACAAACTGCCCTAGAACTTTTCTTGCCGACATTTTCTAAACTGCAAATGTAACTTTTTATTTTGATCCAGAATTATTACTATAATCTGTCACAAACTCTCTTCTGTAGGAGTGATTTGAAAAAAAACATTTGCTGTTATTTGGATGGTTTATTTTTCATTAGAAAACTGTTCCCCTTTTTTTTCATTAATACAATAGGGAGATCATTAATGACTAGGCTACAACAGCAGCAAGCTATTCCAGATACCCTGCAACCCTTTTAAAAGAAAATAAACGTCTGAATACAATTCTCACACTTCCAGTTTCTGCTTCATTTTCTGACTATATCTAGTCACTCATTCTCATTTACTTCCACCTTTCATCTCCCTTCAGGGTTTTTTCTTCTCTTTAGTCTGGCACTGGCTGTGTTCACTGGGATTACTCGTGGCGCCTGTTTTCTCACAACATACTTCACACAAAATGCAAATTGAGGTAGAGCTTACAAAAGAGCTGTGCAATACTTGTTATTTATATTTTATCTAACCATGTTAACATAGCAAAGAATGCAAAGTCAGATCAGAGATCTTAAACTTTCAACTGCCGACATATAACTTGAGCACAGATGGCATTGCAGATCAAGCACACGCTTGAGTGATGACACATGGTCTGATTGGAGGAGGAAGAAAAAAAAAATCAAACATTCAACAGATGAAGGTTATCATCTGTTGTTGCAACTTAAAACATGAGCAGTTTTGAGAGATCAGAAAAAAATTATTTACTACTTGACGA
This sequence comes from Heptranchias perlo, assembly GCF_035084215.1. Classification (NCBI taxonomy): domain Eukaryota; kingdom Metazoa; phylum Chordata; class Chondrichthyes; order Hexanchiformes; family Hexanchidae; genus Heptranchias; species Heptranchias perlo. Next base: position 48,703,254 of record NC_090340.1, on the reverse strand, counting down.
TCTCTTGGGGCAAACAAAAAAGCAAACGTGTCTCTGCTCATCTCCCACTATAATTCCGACTGCAACTTTGTGTTCGTTTGTCTTGGACTCTTTTCTGTCATCTTCATTTTTTCCTCTGTATGACTCTCATATTTTCTCAACGTTGGCTCCATATCTGTTTCTGACTTTATTTTTCTCCCTTTCTGTGGTCCTTCCCTCAATCTCATTTTTCTTCTGTACAATTCCCACTCTGTATAATTGGCTGAGTGGTGGCATGCTCACCTCTGGGGAGAAGGATGTGGATTCAAGCCTCAGTACAGATTTCAGCACATAATCTAAGTGATAGTGCAGTACTGAGGAAGTGCTGCATTGCTAGAGGTATTGCTCTTCTTTTGGATTGGAAATTAAACCTGTTCAGGTGGGCATAAAAGATCCTATTCACTAGCTGATTAAGAGTTCTCCTGTTGTCCTAGCCGGCATTCATCCCTCAACCAATACATCAAAACAAATTAACTAGTTATTGATCTCAATGCTATTTGTGCAACCCTGCTGTGCACAAATTGGCATCACATTTGCCTTCATAACGGTGACTACACTTCAAAAGTAATTCAATGGTTGTGAAGTGTTTTGGGATGTTCTGAGGACGTGAAATGCAAGTCTTTCTCTCACACACACATTTACTCTTTCGTTCTATATGTCTCACTCTGCATGTTGAATCACTTACTGCAGGGTTAAATTCAACCCATCTCCTTGCCAAAACCATTTAAACCTACATATCTGATTGCCATTTTGAACTTTTAGAACACCCGTTTCTGTATTATCACTAAAAAGAGAATTTTAAACATATTTCTTAACTTTATTCAAAAAAACATGCAGAACAAGAACGGTGTCACTGCAAATGTTTCAATGTAAAATAAACTGCAATTTTTTTTGCCATTTTGGTGTATGAAATGCTATCGCTGTCCTTTAATCATTTATAGGAGGAATCCATTGACTAGACTTGATGTATATTCCACACCAAAACTGCAATTCTATTGAAAGGATTTAAAAACTTTGAGCTATCACAACATAATTGGAAGAAATTAATGCAAAGACCAGAAAATATCTAACCCAACAATCATATTAGACACAAAGAACAAAGTTTGTACAAGTTGGACATGGATCAGCATATTTAGGTTAAAATGGAACTTATTAGTACCTTACAGCTAAATGTATTGAGATGGCTGGATTGGACACTTAGGGTACTTAGAAGTGCTCATTCTGAAAGTTGTGCAATCATCTGTAAAACATGAGGGCTTGTGTGACAGGTGAAAATCAATAAAATTTCTGCTGAAAACTGTAAATCAAATCTAATCTCATAACATCTACGATTTTAGTGCAAAAACTTGAGAAACTGTTCCCAACTGCAACAGACTGACAATATATTAGGGTCAGCAATCTCTTCAGTGTGGTAATAGTCAGATTTCCTTTAATAGTGTTGACAATTCTCTATTTATCCACCAATGACAGACTAGCGCTAAGAACCAAACCAGCCTTGCAAATTTCAAACAGCTGAACATGGTGACAATCCTGACATGACATTATAGTAAATATAAGCTTTATCTGCAAGAGGGTGACTCATGAAGCCAGGATGCCTTCAGTAAATCCAGTTTTTCCAGAATGAGGTCCTATCTTGCAACTCTTGCATTTACCAAATTTCCACCCTACCAAACATGTCTCAGTCTACATTACTTCACAGTGTGAGGTTCTATTGTAGGGAATAATGGAGAACCAATAATAAATTCCAAGACTGTAATCTAATCCAGAAATTCAGATTACATCATTAACCACAAGAGTGACAATCAAGCAACTTATAACTGTCATCCACATGGCCCGATTAAATTACACTCAATGACGTGTACACTTTTAAAAAAAAACTATTGTGGTCTTATGTGACCGCTTAAAATTTTGGGTTCATATTTGTGCTGGTATCAGTTGTCAGTGAGCTCCATGTTGTTAGTGTGTGAAAGTGTTCACATGCAGGAATAATAATTGCAACACCATAACTGTAAGATGAACTCAGGAAGAATTTGCATTTGGTTACCAGGAAATTCTACATCCAATGTATATATATATATATATATATATATATAATGAACATATTGGACATTGTCAGGTTAAACGTTCTCATGTTCATTATATGGAAATTCATTAACTCTGAAGTGCCAAATCAAATAGCATGTTGAAGTAAACAAGGCAACAATGGAGCCTCCGGAGCCCTATGTATGCCTTCAGGGATAGCCAAGATTGCTGCCTGACAGAAATCTCAGTCTGCCCATACTGGCCAGCAAAGCAGTTATGTGCCTGCTTGCCTGTACACACTTTCCCCATCCATATGGGGAAGGATTGGCAGCCAGAAACAGCAACAGATCAGGGCCTAAAACAATTGGACTTGTGGATGTGCAGTTGATTTTTTTCTGTTCTGTCTGGAATATAAATGCTTTCCACAGCAGCAAGACCCTGAATTGCTATTAAAGAACAGTTTCTCAAAGTGGTTCTGTAACATTGACACATTATAAGAGCTCTTCTTTCCGCATAGGCTCAGCCCATAATTGCTGGTCGACAGCTGTAGCTAATCTGATGGTGAAATGCAGTCCAGGAAGTCGCACGCAATCATTCAATGACTGCATCATCTGGCTCGACATGACAATTATACTGTTTTTCAAACTTTCTGACAGTTGGGATAGACAACGTACCTTAATTCTGAAAATCTAACTAAAATCTAGGGTAGGGTCTCATTCTGGAATTTCTTTTTCATACATCCTAGACTTGTGAAGAAAGTCATAGAAATGGCACAGGCTTTGACATCGTTGGATATGGAAGCTGTACCAGAAGACAGGAGGGCTGTTAATTTAAAACTTCTATTCAGAAAGCAATAAACCAGGTAACTATATACCAGTCAACCTAATATCAGTTATGGGTAAGCTTCTACAGACCATAATGCAGGATAAAATTAATACTCACTTAGAAAGGCTTGGGTTGATTCTTTTTAATTCGTTCATGGGATTAAGGATAGCCAGCATGGATTTGTAAAAGTCATGCCATTTTTGACAAATTTAACAGAGCTCGGAGGAAAAAACATAGTGGATGTTGTGTAGATGGACTTTCAAAAGGTGCTTGGGGAGATGTTGCATAGGAAGCGTGCTGATAAAATTAAATTGCATGGTATTAAATGGAATGTGGCAACATGGATAGGAAATTGGTTAAAGGACAGAAAACAGACAGTAGTAGGTAATGGGTGCTTTTCAGACTAAGGGGTAGAAATAGTGTTGTCCCTCAAGGATCACTGTTGGGTCAACTGCTCTTCACATTTTTTTAAAATACAGATTTTTTTTTTCGTTCATGGGATGTGGGCGTCGCTGGCAAGGCCGGCATTTATTACCCATCCCTAATTGCCCTTGAGAAGGTGGTGGTGAGCCGCCTTCTTGAACCACTGCAGTCCGTGTGGTGAAGGTTCTCCCACAGTGCTGTTAGGGAGTTCCAGGATTTTGACCCAGCGACGATGAAGGAACGGTGATATAGTGCCAAATCGGGATGGTGTGTGACTTGGAGGGGAACGTGCAGGTGGTGTTGTTCCCATGTGCCTGCTGCTCTTGTCCTTCTAGGTGGTAGAGGTTGCAGGTTTGGGAGGTGCTGTCGAAGAAGCCTTGGCAAGTTGCTGCAGTGCATCCTGTGGATGGTACACACTGCAGCCACTGTGCGCCGGTGGTGAAGGGAGTGAATGTTTAGGGTGGTGGATGGGGTGCCAATCAAGTGGGCTGCTTTGTCCTGGATGGTGTCGAGCTCCTTGAGTGTTGTTGGAGCTGCATTCATCCAGGCAAGTGCAGAATATTCCATCACACTCCTGACTTGTGCCTTGTAGATGGTGGAAAGGCTTTGGGGAGTCAGGAGGTGAGTCACTCGCCACAGAATACCCAGCCTCTGACCTGCTCTTATAGCCACAGTATTTATATGGCTGGTCCAGTTAAATTTTTGGTCAGTGGTGACCCCCAGGATGTTGATGGTGCGGGATTTGGTGATGGTAATGCCGTTGAATGTCAAGGGGAGGTGGTTAGACTCTCTATTGTTGGAGATGGTCATTGCCTGGCACGAATGTTACTTGCCACTTATGAGCCCAAGCCTGGATGTTGTGCAGGTCTTGCTGCATGCGGGCTTGGACTGCTTCATTATCTGAGGGGTTGCGAATGGAACTGAACACTGTGCAATCATCAGCGATCATCCCCATTTCTGACCTTATGATGGAGGGAAGGTCATTGATGAAGCAGCTGAAGATGGTTGGGCCGAGGACACTGCCCTGAGGAACTCCTGCAGCAATGTCCTGGGGCTGAGATGATTGGCCTCCAACAACCACTATCATCATCCTTTGTGCTAGGTATGACTCCAGCCATTGGAGAGGTTTCCCCCTGATTCCCATTGACTTCAATTTTACTAGGGCTCCTTGGTGCCACACTCGATCAAATGCTGCCTTGATGTCAAGGACAGTCACTCTCACCTCACCTCTGGAATTCAGCTCTTTTGTCCATGTTTGGACCAAGGCTGTAATGAGGTCTGGAGCCGAGTGGTCCTGGCAGAACCCAAACTGAGTATCAGTGAGCAGGTTATTGGTGAGTAAGTGCCGCTTGATAGCACTGTCGACGACACCTTCCATCACTTTGCTGATGATTGAGAGTAGACTGATGGGGCGGTAATTGGCAGGATTGGATTTGTCCTGCTTTTTGTGGACAGGACATACCTGGGCAATTTTGCACATTGTCGGGTAGATGCCAGTGTTGTAGCTGTACTGGAACAGCTTGGCTAGAGGCGCAGCTAGTTCTGGAGCACAAGTCTTCAGTACTACAGCCGGAATGTTGTCGGGGCCCATAGCCTTTGCTGTATCCAGTGTTCTCAGCCGTTTCTTGATATCACGTGGAGTGAATCGAATTGGCTGAAGACTGGCTTCTGTGATGGTGGGGATATCAGGAGGAGGCAGAGATGGATCATTCACTCGGGGCGCTTCTGGCTGAAGATGACTGCAAACGCTTCAGCCTTGTCTTTTGCACTCACATGCTGGACTCCGCCATCATTGAGGATGGGGATGTTTACGGAGCCTCCTCCTCTTGTTAGTTGTTCAATTGTCCACCACCATTCATGACTGCAGAGCTTTGATCTGATCCGTTGGTTGTGGAATCGCTTAGCTCTGTCTATAGCATGTTGCTTCCGCTGTTTAGCGTGCACGTAGTCCTGAGTTGTAGCTTCACCAGGTTGGCACCTCATTTTTAGGTACGCCTGGTACTGCTCCTGGCATGCTCTTCTACACTCCTCATTGAACCAGGGTTGATCCCCTGGCTTGTTGGTAATGGTAGAGTGAAGAATATGCCGGGCCATGCGGTTTCAGATTGTGCTGGAATACAATTCTGCTACTGCTGATGGCCCACAGCGCCTCATGGATGCCCAGTTTTGAGCTGCTAGATCTGTTCTGACTCTATCCCATTTAGCACGGTGGTAATGCCACACAACACATTGGATGGTATCCTCAGTGTGAAGACGGAACTTCATCTCCACGAGGACTGTGCGATGGTCACTCCTACCAATACTGTCAGGGACAGATGCATTTGCGACAGGTAGATTGGTGAGGATCGAGGTCAAGTAAGTTTTTCCCTCGTGTTGGTTCGCTCACCACCTGCCGCAGGCCCAGTCTGGCAGCTATGTCCTTCAGGACTCGGCCAGCTTGGTCAGTAGTGGTGCTACCGAGCCACTCTTGGTGATGGACATTGAAGTCCCCCACCCAGAGTACATTCTGAGCCCTTGCTACCCTCAGTGCTTCCTCCAAGTGGTGTTCAACATGGAGGAGGACTGATTCATCAGCTGAGGGAGGGCGGTCGGTGGTAATCAGCAGGAGGTTTCCTTGTCCATGTTTGACCTGATGCCATGAGATTTCATGGGGTCCAGAGTCAATGTTGAGGACTCCCAGGGCCACTCCGTCCTGACTGTATATCACTGTACCGCCACCTCTGGTCGGTCTGTCCTGCCGGTGGGACAGGACATACCCAGGGATGGTGATGGAAGAGTCTGGGACGATAGCTGAAAGGTATGATTCTGTGAGTATGGCTATGTCAGGTTGTTGCTTGACTAGTCTGTGGGACAGCTCTCCCAATTTTGGCACAAGTCCCCAGATGTTAGTGAGGAGGACTTTGCAGGGTTGACTGGGCTTGGTTTGCCTTTGTCGTGTCCGGTGCCGGGTGGTCCGTCCGGTTTTATTCTTATTATGACTTTTTTTAGCGAGATTTTACAACTGAGTGGCTTGCCAGGCCATTTCAGAGGGCAATTAAGAATCAACCACATTGCGGTGGTTCTGGAGTCACATCTTGGCCAGACCGGGTAAGGTCGGCATGTTTCCTTCCCTAAAGGACATTAGTGAACAAGATCGGTTTTTACGACAATCCGGTAGTTTCATGGCCACCATTACTGATACTAGTATTTTAATTCCAGATTTTATTTAATTAATTGAATTTAATTAATTGAATTTAAATTCCCCAGCTGCCGTGGCAGGATTTGAACTCATGACTCCGGATTATTAGTCCAGGCCTCTGGATTACTAGTCCAGTAACATAACCATTATGCTACCGTATCCTGTCTGGACGAATATAGAGGGCACAATATCAAACTCTGTAGACAACATAAAAATAGTGAGCATGGTGGACTGTGGGGAGAACTGTAAGCAATTTCAAGAGGTTGTAGACAGGTTGGAAGATGAGGCAGATAGATACCAGATGAAATTTAATGTGGAGAAATGAGGGGTGATCCATTTTGGGAGGATGAATAAGAGGAGAATATTTACACTAAATGGCAAAACTTTTAAAAAAGACAAAGTAGAGGAGCAGAGACACTTCGAGGTTCAGATACATAAAACTTTAAAAGTGGGAGGACAAATTGATAAAAAGCTGTAAAAAGCATTTGGGATCCTAGATTTTGTAAATTGGGCATAAAGTACAAATGCAAAGAGGTAATGCTAAACCTACATAAATCACCAGTTAGGCCACAGTTAGAATATTGATTCCATTTTTGGGCAGCTTGCTTTAGGAACAATATCAAGGCCATGGAGAGGGTGCAGATGAGATTCACCAAGAATGAAAAAGTTAGGCTATTTCTATAACTGCCGGCTGATCTGCAACAGTAGTTTTATCCCCAGGCGGCAAGTTGAAAATCCACTGCAGCAACTTCGTAAACCATTCCCCCTACCACTGAGGTCATCATGGTTTAAAAATGATGTGGAGATGCCGGTGATGGACTGGGGTTGACAATTGTAAACAATTTTACAACACCAAGTTATAGTCCAGCAATTTTATTTTAAATTCACAAGCTTTCGGAGGCTTCCTCCTTCCTCAGGTAAATGTTCAGGCTCCTGAACATTTACCTGAGGAAGGAGGAAGCCTCCGAAAGCTTGTGAATTTAAAATAAAATTGCTGGACTATAACTTGGTGTTGTAAAATTGTTTACAATGGTTTAAAAAAGCACAAAAGAAATGAGAGAAAGAAAATCAGGATGATGCTAGCACGTTTATATTACATTGGAAGGTGTTGATATGTACTGAACACATGATAGCCAATCTTTAACATTTCATTCCATTGTGACACTCCATCATAATATGAGTTTTTTGTGCCAATAATTTTGTAATTTTTGGTTTGAACACATCAGTTTAGCTCAGTTGGTAGTACTTTCGTCTTGGGGTCAAAAGGTTGCAGCTTTCAATCCCCACTCTAGCATTTAAGCACAAAATTTAGGCTGACACTTCAGTGCAATACTGAGGGAGTGCTGCATTATCGGAGGTGCCATGCTTTGGTTGAGACGTTTAGCCAATCTGAATTGTCTGCCTATTCAGCTGGGTGTTAAAGATCCCATGGGTTTACTTGAAGAGCAGCAAGTTGTCCAAGCATCCAACATTCTTCCCTCAACCAATATCACTACAAAAATAGATTAACTGATCATTCATCTTATTGCCGATTGTGAAAACCTGCCACATTTGCCTACGTAACAGAGACAACACTTCAAAAGTAATTCACAGTATACAAAGTGCTTTGGGTCACCTTGAGAGACATGATAAAGAGCTATATAAATTCGAGTTCTTTCTTTGCAACAAACCAGTATAAAAAAACATACTTCGTAAAAAACATAATTGTTGTAAAATCATGTTGAGAGATCGAGGGATACTTGAAAAGTAATTTTTGCATATAACAGGCAGATTTATAAAAAGAGGCAGAGTATACACCAACAACTCAAACAATGGAAATACCTCTAAAGGGGGAAGTGAAATGGAAGAAATGCCTCAAACTCAAGTAAAGGTTACAGGCAATGCTTTCATAGTTATTTTTCCTTTCACTTTGGAAAAAAACCTTTGGATATAATCACTGAAACTTCCCTGAGGAATTTGTTAATCTGCTTAGTTTATATACATAGAATATGTATACATATTATACCCAAGTAAAAGACTGAAATGTTTCTAGCGAAGCACTTGCTTTTTATAAGATATAATTACAGTCCTAGTCCACACTCATAATCCTTTAAAGTTTTCTTTTTTTGACACAGGATTAAAAAAGTGGAAAAAAATAAGATTTACCAACATAACCACAGGTTGTTACACTCTTGTAACCTAATCCCAGGCACCTGTTATCCTCCGTTTAAAATATGACTGTCACCACACACTTTACTGAATACTTTTTACAGCAGACAGGAGTAGCATTTAGGCAGAAACATATAAAACTCGATTCACATGTAAGGAAGCACCTGGAGACTTAACTCCTAAGATTTAAGCAGTAACAAATTAAAAATTAATGGATGCAGAAAGGGCCAGCAGATTATAGATACAATAGAAAAACTATGAGATCTTCAAATGCTCAAAAACGTTGCTAAAGTCCTTTTGTTATGGGTCAAATAACTGTCTCTTTAACCAAATAGGGTGAATTTTCAACTTAGAATCATAGAAAGGTTGCAGCATGGAAGCAGGCCATTCGGCCCATCGAGTCTGCACAGGGTCTATGCAAGAGCAATCTAGCTAGTCCCGCTCCCCCACCCTATCCCCGTAACCCTGCGAATTTTTCCTTTCAAGTACTTATCCAGTTCCCTTTTGAAAGCCACGATTGAATCGTCCTACACTACCCCCCACCCCGGCAGTGCATTCCAGATCATAACCACTCGCTGTGTAGAAAAGCTTTTCCTCATGTCACTTTTGGTTCTTTTGTCAATCACTTTAAATCTATGTCCACTGGTTCTTGAACCTTCCGCCAATGGGAACAGTTTCTCTGTATCTAGACCCTTCATGATTTTGAATACCTCTATCAAATCTCCTCTCAATCGTCTCTGTTCCAAGGAGAACAATCTCAGCTTCTCCCGTCTATCCACATTACTAAGGTCCCTCATCCATGGAATCATTCCAGTAAATCTTTTCTGCACCCTCTCTAAGGCTTTCACATCTTTACTAAAGAGCAGTGCCCAGAACTGGACACAATACTCCAGTTGAGATCGAACCAGTGTTTTATAAATGTTCATGTCTTCCTTGCTCTTGTACTCTATGCCTCTATTTATAAAGCCCAGGATCCCGGATGCTTTTTTAACTGCTTTCTCAACCTGCCCTGCCACCTTCAACGATTTGTGCACATATACACCCAGATCTCTCTGTTCCTGTACCCCTTTTAGAATTGTGCCCTCCTCATTCTTCCTATCGAAATGTACCACTTCGCATTTTCCGGTGTTCAATTTCATCTGCCCATTTTACCAGCCTGTCTATATCCTCTTGAAGTCTATCACTATCCTCCTCACTGTTCACTACACTTCCAAGTTTTGTGTCATCTGCAAATTTTGAAATTGTGCCCTGTACACCCAAGTCATTAATATATATCAAGAAAAGCAGTGTCCTAGTGCCGTTCCCTGGGGAACACCACTGTACACCTTCCTCCAACCCGAAAAACAACCATTCACCACTACTCTCTGCTTCCTGTTACTTAGCCAATTTTGTATCCATGCTGCTATTGCCCCCTTTATTCCATGGGCTTCAATCTTGATGACAAGCCTATTACGCGGCACTTTATTAAATGCCTTATGAAAGTCCATATACACCACATCAACTGCATTGCCCTCATCTACCCTCTCTGTTACCTCATCAAAAAACTCGATCAGGTTAGTTAAACAGATTTGCCTTTAACAAATCCATGCTGGCTTTCCCTAATCAATCCACACTTGTCCAAGTGACTGTTAATTCTGTCCCGGATTATCATTTCTAAAAGTTTCCCCACCACTAAGTTTAAACTGAGTGGCCTGTAGTTGCTGGGTTTATCCTTAAACCCTTTTTTGATCAAGGGTTTAACATCTGCAATTCTCCAGTCCTCTGGCACCAACCCCGTATCTAAGGATGTATGGAAGATTATGGCCAGTACCTCTGCAATTTCCACCCTTACTTCCCTCAGCAACCTAGGATGCATCCCATCCAGACTGGGTGACTTATCTATTTTCAGTACAGCTAGCCTTTCTAGTACCTCCTCTTTATCAATTATTACCCCAATCAGTATCTCAATTACATCTTCCTTTACTGAGACACTGGCAGCATCTTCTTCCTTGGTAAAGACAGATGCAAAGTACTCATTTAGTACCTCGGCCATGCCCTCTGCCTCCAGGAGTAGATCTCCGTTTTGGTCTCTGAATGGCCCTACCCCTCCTCTTACTACCCGTTCACATGCCTATAGAAGACTTTTGGATTCCCTTTTACGTTTGCTGCCAGTCTATTCTCATACTCTCTCTTTGCCCCTCTTATTTCCTTTTTCACTTACCCTCTGAACTTTCTATATTCAGCCTGGTTCTCACTTGTGTTATCAACCTGACACCCCTTTTTTCTGCTTCATCTTACTCTCTATCTCTTTTCTCATCCAGGGAGCTCTGGCTTTAGTTGCCCTATCTTTCTCCTGCGTGGGCATGTACCTAGACTGTACCTGAACCATATCCTCCTTAAAGGCTGCCCATTGCTCAATTAGTTTTGCCTGCCAATCTTTGATTCCAAATTATCCGGGCCAGATCAGTTCTCATCCCACTCAAATTGGCCCTCCTCCAATTGAGTATTTTTACTTTAGAGTGGTCCATGTCCTTTTCCATAGCTATTCTAAATCTTACGATACTATGATCGCTATTCCCTAAATGTTCCCCCACTGACACTTGCTCCACTTGGCCCGCCTCATTCCCCAGAACCAAATCCAGCAATGCCTCATTCCTTGTTGGGCCGGAAATGTACTGGTCAAGAAAGTTCTCCTGAACACACTTCAAAAATTCCTCCTTCAAAAACTTCAATACAGCACTATTTATTACAGGCTTAACATATAATTGCAGAGTGGCCAATGTTTATTATTGAAATTGATGGAGGAACTAGCTGCATTTCCCCAGGAAGGAATGTCATGGACAGTGAACAAAAATACATGATTATAATCAAAGAAGGCAAATAGGAAAAATGTAATTTCTGATACCAGCCACTTTTCTCACTGAAACACAACTATAAATTAATGGTACCTGTAAGTGTTAGCCTGGCTCAATTGGTAGGAATATCGCCTCTGAGTCAGAAGATTGTGGTTTTAAACCCCACCCCGAGACTTGAGCAAACAGTCCAAGTTGAAACTCCAGCACAGTACTGAAGGAATGCTGTATTGTCCTTCAGATGAGATATCTGCTTGTTCCTCAGTTCAGGGGGATATAAAAGATTCCATACATGATTTGAAGAGAAACTGGGAGTTCTCCTAGTGTCCTGATCAATAATCCTCCTTTAACCACCACTGTTAACAGATTAACTGGTCACCCATCTCATTTTCCTGTCAGTAGGACACAGCTGTGCACAAATTGGCTGCTTTCCCAAACTTATTGGATATAAAGTGTATTTGGTCTTCCCAAGACATCACAAGGAGTTATATAAAGGCTAGTTTTTCTTTAGCTTATATTTCAATTTCTACACTATTAAAATGTGGGTTTGCAGGCAGTGGGAATTACTTTTTAAAAGAACAAACTGTTAGGCATTCTCTTTAAACAACCATCTATTAAATGACAAGACAACATAACACGTACCTTAACTATTTTTGTAATTGCACAAAAATTAACTTTGACGCTAGCGATAGTATTTATTAGAATAATTAAAATTCAGAAAATGAAGGAATGAACTTCTAAAAGGTTCTAACATTAAGTGCATGGCATCTATGGTGATGCAACTTCTAATCATTGCTGCTGGCCTTTGTACTTCAACAGGTATCAGCAGTTATCTGTACTTGCTCTCATACCTGTCATATAAAAAAGACTTAACACACATCAGTCTTCTTCATTTGAATGCAACAACTCTTAAGTAAATTCATAACGATTACGAATACTTAGTTTACATGCCAGAAGGAAATCAATGTATGCATTGATTTTTCTAGCTAATAAGTCCATTCGGACTCAGAGGCTGTTATCAAAAATCATTTGTTTTTTTAACATTATTCTTGCCTTGCTGAGGTTACTGTAGCAATGACTGCTTCCTCTCGGTTACCTTTTGAAATGATCATGGTAAAATTCTGATTTGCAAGTCACCATCTCACTGCTTTCTGCATTGTCACCTTCACGACTACGAACTCCACCGAAAACATACAGCTCCAGGCCAACACCACATGCTACTGCACCAAACCTACAAAGCAAAGAAACACCTAATTACAAACAACCAATTTAATTTACTGTACCTAGGCAACATTTAAAATGCAAATGTTAACAGTCAGTCATATATTAGGCTTCCTGTATCATATCTAGTACAACGGTCATTTGAATGATTAAAACCAGCTTCTTGAATGTGATTTTATCAGTTGAGATTCTCCACCACCGTGGACAATTTTTATTGTGGTAAACAAACTAATACATCTATTACAAGCAGGGCTGAAATATATTTGTGATTATCCTCAAATGAGGATTTTCGATTTCCTCATTCCCTTTCTTAGCTTTTCATGATGAAGAAAAAACTGCAAATTAAACATCATAAAATGTACATTTATTTGGCATACAGCAATTTGTTATTACAAATACATCCTGCCTAATCTGAGTAAAGCTCATTTACTGTTTAGTCATGTAACAAAAAAGCACAGTACAATAAATAGCCAACATTTATTATAAATTCTAGTTAATCTCCTGTGGCACTGTACATGGTAAGTCAAAAATATGGTCCCTCTTACCCATTTCTGTTGTTTTCCAGTTGCTGTTTCTCTGTCTCTTCTCGTCTGCTTTTGTCTCCCTTTCTCCTCTCTCCTACTTCTTGCTCCCTAATTCCCTTAGCTTCTCTCTGTTGTCTTATGCTTCTTTCTTTGCCTTTTACTTCTTTCCTTTAGGGTGAGAGGTGGTCTCCCAGTCCCCCACTGCCTCCAGTTTAAAATTCTCACACTTGTAAATTCCTTCATGGCCCCCCTTCCTATTTCAGCAACCTCCTCCAGCTCGACATTCCTCTGACTTAATTTTTTGTGCATCCTCCCGTCCCCTTTGCCCTACCACTGGCAGTCATGCCCTCAGCTGTCTAGATCCCGTGCTCTGGAATTCCCTCCCACCCCCGACTCCTCCTTAAAATCCATCTCTTTGACCAAGCCCTCCTAATATCTACTTCTTTGCTTGGCATCCATGTGTGTCTGAATACAACTCTCTGACATGGCTTTGGATATTTTTCTATGTTCACTCAAACCCCGTTTTTTAAAAATTCCTGTTTGGTCCTTGTTTCCTCCTTAATGTAAAGTGCTTTGAAACATCTTCCTGCAAGACAGCAGCACTATGGAAATTCAAACTGTCATCACCCCTCAGATGCCACCATTTTCACCGCCTCCAGAACGTTTTACATAAAATCACGATACATGGGCAGCAAATTGTGCTACATGCATTACATGTAGAAAGTCGCAGGACTTGTCATTGTGTGTTGTGTCACACCAAATCACTTGCCCTTTTTATAATCTTTTTGAAATTGCTTTAGTCCCTAGACTTAATGACATTACCTGAATACCACTGTAAGTAGTTATTTTTGATCATTAAAGGTTTTTTTGCCTAAAATAATTTGAATTATTCAGTACTTTCTTCAGTGACAAAATCAAAGGTCGTTCAAACTGTTTTTGGTCGATAGGAATAGAACTGATGGGCTGAATGACCTTTTCTCGGCCCATGCAATTTGATACTTCACTAAAAGTATGCAATCAATGTTACAGCTGCCACACTGTGCACTACAGAGAAAAACACCCACGAGGAACTTTAACAACAGCCTTCATCATAAACTTTAAAAAAATAAACTTTGCTGCAAATCACTTACTGATTCCTGTGGAATTCACAATCATGTTATTCCAATGAAACAACTTCAGCATGATTGGGGATGGAAGTATTACAGAGACCATGACAAAAGACAGAGGAACTAATCAATCCCAACTCAAATTGTCCCGCTTTAACAGTTTGTTTATAATGGGAAAATGTAGAATTATTAGGGCAGATGAAATACTGATTTTAAAAATCGATTTTCACTTTTTTTAAATATTAAAAAGTCAGACCACATTACATTGAGCACAACTATGCAGTACTAGTGCTTTAAAAAGTGTTCAAACTTCTAATTTAAACAGTGCTGATTACATCATTATGGGAACTGTTTTGAAGAGGAATTACTGAGAGACATTCACATTAATAAAGCAGAATTCCCATCATATGTTAATAACAATCTCTCCAGTAATGTTAATTCAGTTCTTTTATGTCATCAGGCTCAGTAACTCCCCTCAGCTAGCTTCCTCCAATGAGGTTTTACTAACTGTTTAAACAAATATTTGCCACCTTAAAAACAATCAAGGAAAACAGGCAGGACGTTAAATCGTAATTCATAGCAATTTTGATATTTAAAAACAGGGTGTTAATGGTGAAACTCCCTCTTTAGAGAGTGGTTGTTGTGTCAGTATGAATATTTCAGGAAGACAGAGTTCCTGGCAAACCCAGGTGTAGCCTCCTCCAAAAAAAACACCACTTGAAGCAATGCCAAGCTGTACACAAGGGACACTGCAGCAGATGCTATAAAATACTGTTGTTCAACTTTCTGCAATGCAGTTATCACTTTTGTGTTAGCAATTCTTATAAATTTAAAATTCCACCAGAAGCAGTTAGCAAAGGATTGAAACAATTGCATTATTCATTGTGCTTTATTCACTGACTCTTGCAGAGCCGTTGTCATTTGCTTGACGTCAAGAGTAGGCAAATTGTGTTCAGACTGAGTTTCCTTACATGAAGTTGGCCAAGATGACTTGTAAAAGAAAGTACGGTTGGCTTCTCCAAATGAAAAAATGAATCAAATCATTTGAGCAGATAATCTCTATCAAAACATAAATCTAAGCACAGTTGCCATGTTAACACAGCTACATACAGGTTAACACAGCTATATACAGAGTAACTAAATTACAGAAAAAGTTGATTACACACTAACCTCTTTTCTTTCAATGGGCAAATTGCAGTCCACTGCTGGGTCTTGGGGTCATAGGACTCAACAGATTCAAACAATTTTCCATATGAGCCACCACCCATTGCATAAATCTTTTTCTTCATAGCTGCATAGCAGCCAATCTGTTAGAAAACAAATGTGGAAATTTCAATCTTTCAACATCCATCATTAATTTAAAAACACAGCCAGCTGTTTAGGGAAATGTTAAAATTGCTAAGTGAATTGGCTGAATTTCTGCAATGTTGACAATGTGTGCAGGATATTTATATATCTGAATAATCATAAACAGCAGAAAATTAAAATAGTTAAATGTGTACTTCATTTTGCCTCCCTGCCAACTTCCACCTTTTATCCTCCCCCTCTCCTGAAGGTGTTAATTCCTTGCTGAGGTACAGTTTCATGGGTGTCACAACTATCCAGGTACTTTGCCCAAGTGTGAGCCTAGACAGTGAGTATTGGCAAGTGATTTGTTGGACAAGGTGTTACATTAGAGCTGAAACTAATCTGCTTTCACCTGATCTGCATAGATGCTCTTCCAACAGACATCTGTGGAAAGTGATAAGGAATGGGAATCTTAGCCTATTTTCCCCATCCTAGTCCAGGACTGCTTATGCTAATTGCAGCCCCCCAATCATGGACCTGGTTGAAATCAGTTAACTGAGCACAGACTGAGGTTGAACTTGGAACATTACTAAGTCACTAGATAAACTTGCTGAGCCATCAGTGAGACAAAGTGCACTTTAAATCTATATTGTTTAACACAATATACAACACTGGGTTGTAATGGTATAGGCCATTCTGTATTTACTACTCTTAGCAACTGTTATCAACTTGGGGCTGGTTATATTGCAGGTATCGGTAGCATGTGATGTAGTGCCGGCAGATGCAAATTATACTGCTGACCCTACAATGTGCTCTGGTTCCAAACAACAAACCTGTGACTATGCTTGCTTCTATAAAATCACAAAGCTAACTGACTTTGAAATGCTGGTTAAAATGTAAGGTTTGAAGAGAGCTTGTTGCCCTATTTTTATTTTATTTTTACATATTTAACAACGCACCTGACAAAATTCTATCCCTTTTGTGGAGGAAGAGCAGTACCCAACAGTGCCCAGTGATGTGGTTAAGAGACAAACAATTACTGGTCCCTAAACTTTAGTTAATTCAACGGATGAGGTTCACTATTCCCCAGGGGACAAAACATTTTAACAGTACAATACAATATTTCAACTACAATTGCACTGTGATTGCACAAGTCAGCATGCTGTAATGAGGAAATTAGCATTTCTCTCCACATAGTAAATTCAATGGCCCCATACCTTTCGAACCATAGTCATATTAGGTTGTTTTGTCCACATCTTAGTGTGAATGTCATAGGCCTCCATAGATAGTAGCTCCTTTTCAACATCCTCACCTCCCAGAACATAAAGAACTCCATCTATTGCCACAATTCCAAAATTGTGTCTTGCCTGAAAATACATGTACATTTATGTTTAAAAACTGAATAATCAATTTTAGCCATACTGTTAGGGAGAAAGGTCAGAGTGAGGATTAAGTGATTTCCAGAACTGCACAGTTAGCAGAAACGTGCTCAACTTTGAAAAATGGCAACCTCCTCTTTGCTGTTCGAGAACAAAATTCAAATATTAAAAAGTAGATTGGGCCGCTGCGATGTAAGTAGCAGCCCTCAGGTAAGTGAGGTAGTGGTGATAATTTGGGGAGGGGAAAGAGAGTGGTAGCAGTGGACGGCAATGGCCTGCGTTCATTGTATGTAGGTTTGGGAGAAGCTCTCTTGCTCCTCCCGACTCCACATTCAGGTAAGTATTTTATAAAACCTTATCTATTGGTTGCAGCCTAACAGGCGGTCCCTTTAAGGGCTGCCTGTTAGACTGCATATGAGCCTGGCTTTACTGAGTGCAGCCGGCACTAGCGCAGCTGCCTCAGGGCAAACCAATCTTGCAGTGGGGGCCTCAAACAGGTGTTAGGTCCTTTGCATATGCAAATAAGGGGCCTAACGCCTGTTTTGGCCTTTACCAATATGCTGGGCAGCACACTTCTGGCTTGTGCTGAACTTGTGCTTCCTGCCCGCCATATTGGAGGCTTCGTAGGCCGTTTAGCACCTAAAAAAGATGCCACGCGGCAGACTTTCTAGGCCACTGTCCCTCTAATGCTAGTGTGGCCAAATCTCAACAGCCAGAAAAAGAGAGCTGTGTATCAACAAAGAATCACAATTTTTAAATTTAGTTTACTATTACGCTCACTGCTATTTTTATGATTACAAACAGTACAAGTACAGTATGCAAGAAATTTTAAACCTAGCCCAATGCGACCATTTCATTTCCCCCTCTCCCTTTCACTCCCCTCCCAAAGCCACTAATTCTGCTTTCTTTCAGAGTTACTGGCAGGGGTGGGGAGAGTTTTGCTTCAAAAACTTTAAGCCATACTCCAAACAACACCGTACTTCTTTCCTACAGTAGAGGGCAACGTGCCTGTGGTGGCACTAATTCCACTCCCCCTTTGTTCTGGGACGGTTTATTGTTGAAGAGATGAATCTGGAGGTGACAAAGAGACGGATGAGGGTTTCAGCAGTAGGTGGGCAGTGTTATGGAGGTGGAAGTTGGTAGTCTTTATGATGGAGAGGATATGGATTCGAAGGCGACACATTGAACAGTCTTGTTCAGCCTGAGACAGTGGCTAGGAGTCTGCGGCGAGGTTATGGACTTTGTGACTGAAGACTATGTTTTCAGTCTTCCCAAGTTTACTTATCCAGAATGGATGCCAGACAAGCAGTCTGACAACACAGAGGCAGCAGAGAGGTAGAACTGGGTGTGGTCAGCATATATGTGAAAGCTGACTCCATGTCTACAGATGATATCGCCAAGGGGCTGCATGTACATGAAGGAAGAGGAGGGGACCAAGTATGGGGCCTTTGGGACTCCAGAGGCAACAGTACAGAACTGGGAAGAGATTCTCTGGCTATGCTCACACTAAGCTATACAATGGAGGAGAACTATTGGAGAAGGACGTGAAAGGCTGACCATGTGAAAGGCTGCAGAGAGGTCGAGGAAAAGAGTCACACAGAATGTTGTTTTTACTTTGCCTATGGCCGTTTCGGTAATGTGGGATTGGTGGGGGGGGCGGGGGAAAGAGAATGGAAACATGTTGGCTAAAAACAGTAACTGTTCCATTCAGAATAAAGAAACACAGAGATGCTTACAATTCTGCAGGTTTACCAAAATTTACTTTTTTATATATATAAACCATTTTGCAAAACTGGTACTGCTCAAACGTAATAATTTTTAATTACATTAATAAAATTGCAAGAAACCAACATTAAATGTACTTCAGTGAATCATGGGCCAATACATTAAGAATAATGTTCAGAATGCAGACACTTACCTCATTCATTGGAGGAATGGGACTCCAGCAGTTAGTATCGGAGTCATATTTCTCTCCTGAACCTAAAGTCACTTTGTCTGAATCCTGGCCACCCAGTACAAAGAGGAACCCCTCTACAGAGAGGGGAAAAAAACATTTTTATTCAAAATTCTAACCATTATTTTGATACAGCATTTTCATAACATTGCCACCCCACTATAATGATCCTCTGTCTGGAAGGGAGTGGTTGAAATTGAACAGTTCAAGCCACAGGCATCTACAGAATGCTGCCAGCAATATTCCTTTATCAACCTGGTAGGAGGCACTCTTGCAATAAAAGTAAGAAAATGATTTTTCCCTCGCGCTGACAATCTAGTCAAAATGGCAACCAGAATGTATCAGTCAAGCTGAGGATTCAAATTTAAATTTAAACAGAGAATCCAATGTGCTTTTTAAAAAAAGAAATGTGAAACAGTATTTACTGCCTTCGCAATATAAAATGTTTAAGAATAATCTGAATATCTGATCACAAGATTGGAATACCCCAAATACATCTGAACCAATTATATTTTTTGAAACTCCAAAAGTTTTTTTTTGGATCAAGTTATAGTTTTCTTTATGATGCACAAATATAACAAAAAAGTTCTGAAAAATAAAATAGCAAAAATAACTCCGAGTCTGATTTATCTTTTGGAAGGCAGCCACAAGATTTTTTTTGGGAGGATAGAAGGGTGAGATTCAATATTGGAAATTTTTCTCAAAATAGGATCATTAAGATTTCAGTGTAAAGGATTTAGAGGAGAGGTTTTTCTTATTGCTTTAATTTTCTTTAAAGTACCTTTTATATATCTGTATTATCTAAATTGGAAGGCCTGATGAAGCCCCATCACAAATGGGAAATTACTGAAACTGGCCATAACTACTCATACAGAAAAAGTATCGACATGTTATGCTAACTTACTGGATAAACGTTGTTTGATTGTTGGCAAGAATACAACATCAGTTTTAACAGCATGCATCAACGGCCCAGCCAACTTTCAGTCTCTGCAGCAGTTGTTCAGAGCTGCTAACAATTTCATAAAGCGGTTTCAAGGAGTATTTGGTGGGTGCTCAAATCAACTAATCAAAACCTCACTTGTAACATGTGCTAGATAACAATCTCTGAAAGTGGGTAAAGATTGAGGATTTTTTTGGTCCATGTCAAGGAAAAACACTACCTTTAAGTTATTATAGTAAGCTCATGTAAGAGGATACAAGTAAATACAATGGTCTGTTGTACTTAAATGATGCAAGTCACACCCAATACCACAGGAAGTTTAACAGCCCATCATCAGCAGCCATGATTCAACTTACGTTACAGTTTTTTTTATTGCTTAATCATCTGCTGACTTAAATGTAAATCCATGAAAAACTTCTCGATGGATTTCTGGCATTTTGTGCAAGTATTGTACTTTTATTCATACTAACTTCAGGATGTATGCATAAACTAATTACGGAGAGAGGTACAGAGAGTGGATGTCTTACATAGTTCATTCATTAGTGAATGTCTGTAACTAGCATATGCTGTATCAGATGAGATGCTGTGTTAGACTATCTTCTATAAACTATAAACTAGCCACATTCTTACCAGCTGACAATATTCCATGGTTAATACGTGGAATACTCATTGGGGCCAATTCTATCCAAAGTTGTCTGTTACGATCATATAACGGGCACATGCACCGCATCACAGCTGTAGGTTTCCGTGTACTAAAAGATAATGAAACAATGATCAATTAATGCAGGTATTTTTACCATCAGAAATTCATGTTTTTTTTTACACAAAGGCTTGCTAGTACATGCTATGCCTACCAGAGACAGTGGTGGAAGCAGAATGCATAATAGCTTTCAAAGGGGATGTGGATAAATATTTGAACAAGAAAAATTTAAAAGAGTATGAAGAAAGGGTAGGGAAATAGGATTAAGTGGATAGCGCTTTCAGAGAGCGGTCACAGCACAATAGATCAAATGGCCTCTTCTGTGCTGTAAAATTCTAAGAATTTTTTTGTGTATGTTCTCCTTTGCTATCCATTTCAAAACAATTCTGCTGTACCCATTTATGATTAATTCGTCATTCAACAAAAATATTTTTGATTTAATTTTCATTCCCATTCCCCCTTTTGACTCTGTTCTATGCAACACACTATTCCATGTCTGATATGGTGAGCAGGTAATTTTCTTCCCTGCTTCTGTTTTGCTGTATGCTGCAACAGTTTGGGTTGACCTGCCCCTCCCTCCCAATTTTCTCGTTCAATATAGGGGAACTGGACTTCAACAGGAAACTTACTGACTGTATGGTATTTTGCAGCCATACGCCCATGTCCTTCTATCTGTGGTGCATTGCAATGCTCAGTGCTACTCCTACTCCAGCTTTGCACAATTTATTCTCATCAAATTTATAAAAACAATTACATTTAAACAAATGACAAGACTCGGGAAGGGGGGAGGGTTGCAGAAAGAATTTTGCAAATAAAAAAGGTTCATCTTTACCACAATAGTGAAGTTCATTTAAGCCGATTGGGCTGGACTCACCTCCTTTCCTCTCCACCCACTGTCACTATACATTCGGAATATCCTCGAGGTTTGAAGGTAGCCAGCTGAGCCTCTCCTTCTCTCTGGCTGAGAGGAATGTTGGTACATTCTTTGACGATTTCTCGCACCACAGGTTCATTCAGCATTTGCTCTCTCAGATAGCTCGGATCCAGGCCATTTACCCAAACCACAGACATCACATCTTTCATGTGAACCTAAAATAACAATTACATTTTTTCATCTCATTAAATATTTGATGTGTTATATATCTGCAGCTTTCCAATTTCTAATGATCAACCCCTTATTTCCTTGTGCAAATGTTGTTGCAGTAAAATAAAAACAGGCCGTCAATTATCCATAAACCTTTTAATCAGCAACTTTTGAAGTGACAATATTTCTACACTGTGTACACAGCAAAATCCGACTTGTGAACAACCACCAAACAGAATGTTATAACAAGAGACCGAATATTTCGACAAGAGTCTGGAAAAAAGGAAAATATCTAGAATTTTTTGAGCAGCTGGGTGTCTAACACAGACAGAAATCCATCACTGTGTTTAAATATCTCCGACTCAAGCTAGTTATGCAATCTACACCCACTGCAGGGTTTCTGTCTGACCAATATTCAGGGCACACTCTCTTCCTGTAGGGATACATCACACCTACCTAAGCCGAGAGACCATAGGTGCAGATTGGCAGAGCCGAAACTTAGGGATCCCATCAAGGCACTGGCTTGCAGAATTTTCTGGAGACAGTTGGGAAGAATCACAACCTCAAGTGACAGGTCTACAACTCCAGTTTCAATTAATGACCCAGGATAATTCCCAAGCTAAATTTGCTGCACATAGTAATATAACCATATTGAGTATAAAGATGGGTCCAGATTACTCAATAGTTTGAACTAGAGACTATTAAACACGGTGATGGATCTCTTTGTGTTTGACAAACCTGAACAGCGCCTTGGAGTACCGTGTACCTGCCTGCCTCATGTATCAGATTATTAAATCTTACACAGAGGGTTAACTTGGTTCCAAACTTTTTTTTGCTAGATGTTTCACCTTGGAGCCACCTCGATCCCAAAGTGACCCTGCCTATCCTGGTTCAAAGGGGTACTGTCACTTGTCGGTCATTAGACACCTAACAAGCATAGGTTTGAATCTTTTTCGGTGGTCAGCAAGTACGAGAATCATTTCACAAAATTCACACTGGATGACATTTTAAATCTTTTTCATTCAATTTTGAAAAAGAAAAAGGTTCAGCCAGAAAAGTGTAAATTCCAACTACTTCCATAAACTAAGAACTTATTCTGAAACTACTTACCTATCTGTCCGGCGTGACATCACAATTTAGAGAAGAAAACCAGAATAGAAATTCATTAAAAATGTGCTGAAAGCTGGATGTACGTGTGGTTATCAGGTGTGAACAACATAAAGTATCCGCTAAGCTGTATAACTCACTGATACAGTGCAGATTCATTTATAAAGAAAGGCCACTTGAGCAGCCACAATCTACAGCATTTCCTAGCATGAGTCGCCATCTTCAGTATAGGGGAGGCAACAGCAGAAAACTGGAGATCGAAAACACTAAGGCATATAAACCAGGCAATATCTGTTAGATATTTTTGCTGCGACCACCCAACAGATTGGAAATGACTTTTCAACCCAGGCATCACGATGTAGATGTGAAATGCATTGCTCATAGTTACAGTGTAACTGTGACAATGTCACTGAATCCCTTTTAGAATCGAGACTGAACGAAAAGTAATTCTATGTAGACAACATTGACGTTTTACATCAAAGATTCAAATGTTTGGCTTTTGAATTGAAAAATGCACATAGCTTCTATAAAGATGCAAAACTGGGTACTACAAAACAGAATTAAGGAAATATACAGAACACAAACATTTTTTACATTTTGAACAACGATGTCCTCTTTCAGTGCTCAGGGTTAAAATACAAAATTCAAACATGCCTTTGTATTTTTGGCATCTAGCTAGTAACATCATTTCTGTAATGATGGTTAGAAAAATTTCTTTTTGCTAACATATTTATATTACTGCCTCTAGGTGAACTGGTTACTTGATGTAATCTTAGTTTCATTATGTGAATGTTGTTAGTTCAACTGTCAGTAAGTGTATAAGTGTCAGAGGTGCCAAGAGCTTCTCTGATGGTATCTTAGCAAAATCAATCAAAAAGCTACTGTGATGTTGAGTGATAGGATGTTGATTCTCCTTCACAATTCTTCCATTTCTGTACTAATCTCTATGGTGAGTGGGGGGGGGGGGGGGAAGAGGGGGGAAATGTTATGGGAGGTTCAAATTTGGAAGAAGTTTAAGAACTGGTCACCAGCCTATTCACTGCTCCAGTCCAGAAGATTGTGCAATGCGGTGGGTGAATAGTGGTGAGTGGTGGTGGGTGAATAGTGGCCAGTGGCGGTGGGGAGCAGCGAGGGGCGGTGGGTGAATAGTAGTGAGTGGTGGCGGGTGAATAGTGGCCAGTGGCGGTGGGGAGCGGCGAGGGGTGAATAGTGGCCAGTGGCGGTGGGGAGCGGCGAGGGGCGGTGGGTGAATAGTGGTGAGTGGTGGCGGGTGAATAGTGGCCAGTGGCGGTGGGGAGCGGCGAGGGGCGGTGGGTGAATAGTGGCCAGTGGCGGTGGGCAGCGGCGAGGGGCGGTGAGTGAATAGTGGTGAGTGGCGGCGGGTGAATAGTGGCCAGTGGCGGTGGGGAGCGGCGAGGGGCGGTGGGTGAATAGTGGCCAGTGGCGGTGGGCAGCGGCGAGGGGCGGTGGGTGAATAGTGGTGAGTGGCGGCGGGTGAATAGTGGCCAGTGGCGGTGGGGAGCGGCGAGGGGCGGTGAGTGAATAGTGGCGAGGGGCGGCGGGTGAATAGTGGCCAGTGGCGGTGGGGAGCGGCGAGGGGCGGTGGGTGAATAGTGGCCAGTGGCGGTGGGCAGCGGCGAGGGGCGGTGGGTGAATAGTGGTGAGTGGCGGCGGGTGAATAGTGGCCAGTGGCGGTGGGGAGCGGCGAGGGGCGGTGAGTGAATAGTGGCGAGGGGCGGTGGGTGAATAGTGGCCAGTGGCGGTGGGGAGCGGCGAGGGGCGGTGGGTGAATAGTGGTGAGTGGTGGCGGGTGAATAGTGGCCAGTGGCGGTGGGGAGTGGCAAGGGGTGGTGGGTGAATAGTGGCCAGTGGCGGTGGGGAGTGGCAAGGGGTGGTGGGTGAATAGTGGTGAGTGGTGGTGGTGGTGAGGGGAGGGAAGATAATTGAAAAAAACATGCCTGGCACAACAGTTACTTCAGGAATTAAAGTTCAAACACATTCAGTTTTAAATATAGATCCTGTGGATGCTGTAAAGCTGAGCTTCTACATTTTTGTTTTTGAAGGAGTGCGCTATACAAGAAAGGTTCAACAGTCATCACTGTTATTATTGGACTATGTTTATCTTCTTACTTAAAACAATAACTTGAATACAGCCACAACCGGAACAATCTTCAATCAAACATCTACAAATAAAAATGGGATGGACTGTTATTTTTCCCAGAACAGATCACTGGTACTACTTGAAGTACTGTATTCAGATGGTTATTAAAGAAAGCAGAATGATGGCTAAATCCAAAACTCATGGAACATTCAGGAGTTAAAAACTACACACAAAAAAAACAACCTGTGCAACACACTTAGCAAACCTAAAAATTGAATGAATATCTATTTCTTATAAACATGGATAACAGAGTCTGCATGATCCACTGTGGTGCTTGTGAAGTCAGGGACTTGTGAGCAACAAGGAAGAAATTCTACATGGTGCTGCAGTTATGTTGCTTATTTAACATTGTTTTGTCAACACCTTTGCTGTGCCAGTGGCACAAGGGCAATACTATGCTGTTGTTGTAGGCTGTTGTCAGCACAACAGAGACCAAAAGCTGTCGTGCTTTGTTTTTGTTTCTTGCTGGCTGTGGCATAAGCCAATACAAAGCCTGCATTTCAAACTTAAGTATCACAAATACTCCTAATACCCACTTCATTCAATTTCTAAGGACTGTAGAGAAGCGACTGAGAAATGCTGATGGGACGATCGCTAAAATGAAAACACATTTGCATTTGGAGACTCTACCCTCCCACATTCTACATTGATGGAAGTAGGCAGTCTAACCGCAGATCTCACACCCGTTTCTCTTAAAATGCTATCAGTACTACACCAGTTGAAGTAGAACAGCAATATAAAAAGAAATCAACTTAAGGCTAGAATGTAAGGATCCAGTATGAATGTCAATTTAGAACAGAATTTAATAGATACATTATTGTTCCTAGTGAATTTCTTGAATGTATTCAAGCTAGTTTTCTGGAGCAATATGTTCTATAACTAAGAGGGCAGGTCATACTAGATTTAGAAATGAGTAAAGAGCCAGACTTAGTTAATAATCGAACAGTAAGGGAACATTTATCTAACAGTGATCATAATATGATTGAATTCAATGTTAGGTTTGAAAAGGAAAAACGTAACACAGTAACTAAGGTTCTAGATTTTGGCATGGCTAACTTTAATGGGATGAGACCGAAATGGACGACAGCAAACTGGTCAAAACCATTATTGGGAACAGTGGGAGGTGTTCAATGAAGAACTTAGCTTAATACGGGACCAGTATATACCCATAAGGGGCGAGAGCTCTACATATCAAATAAAATAGCCATGGTCAACAAAAGAGGTGAGCGATAACATATAACTAAAGGAAACAGCATACAGGAGTGCAAGAATAGTGCAGATCTAGTGGAATGGGAGAGATATAAGGAACAGCAAAGGAAGACAAAAAAATATATAGTAAGAGGTGCAAAAAGGGAATATGAAAAGAAACTTGCAAGGGATATCAAGATTAACACAAAGTTTTTACAATTATATTAAAAGTACAACGGTAGTCGAGGGAAATGTGGGTCCTTTAAAAATAGATGTGGGTAATTTTGCAAATGGAAATAAGGAAATGGTAGACTTGTTGAATAATTACTTTGTGTCAGTCTACACAGTAGAACAAGAGGATAATATACCTGACATTCAAGGGAAACTAATAATGAATCAAGGACAGGAACTCACTAAAAGTTAACGTAAGCAAGAAAACAGTATTAGAAAAAATAACGGCCCTAAAGACTGACAAATCCCCAGGACCTGATGGTTTCCACCCCAGGGTTTTAAAGGAAGGAGGTGAGGAAATTGCAGATGCCTGAAAAGGACACGGACCACTCTAAAGTAAAAATACTCAATTGGAGGAGGGCCAATTTCAGTGGGATGAGAACAGATCTGGCCCAGGTAAATTGGAATCAAAGATTGGCAGGCAAAACTGTAATTGAGCAGTGGGCAGCCTTTAAAGAGATGGTTCGGGTACAGTCTTGGTACATTCCCAGGAGGGAGAAAGGTAGGGCAACTAAAGCCAGAGGGTGCTAAATTGGGCCACGTAGCGCCTGTTGTTTCGGCACTACACGGGCTCTCTGACATCCAAGATGGCGTCTTGGATGTGCATGCACGTTTCCTGCGTGACGTGCGCCAGATGCCATCTTGGTATAGGAGTTTGCGAAGGTGCAGATAACGAACGCTGGAATCATGTAAAGTAGGGAGAAAATGGCATCAATCAGTGTGCAATGCTGATTTAAAGTGATAGACACCATTTTTGGACTTAACGCTCAACTCAACGCAAAGTCTTAACCCCGACCATCTGAACGTGTCTTAGAGTGCCTGGAGGACCCCCACCGGCGCTATTTAAAGGGACCATACAGGATTTACAGGTTAGCGGCTGGATTATTGCCTCTGGCTGCCGAGACATTTGTAATTGTTTCTAGAGGTCTCCCCAGACTTCAATACCAGGTTGCGGGAACATAGCCTAACATTTAGAGCCAGGACGTACAGGAGTGAAGTTAGGAAATGTTTCTACACGCAAAGGGTGGGAGACGTTTGGAACGTTCTTCTGCAGATGGCAGTCGATGCCAGCTCACTTGTGAATGTTAAATCTGAGATTGATAGATTTCTGTGAACCAAGTGTATTAAGGAATATGGGGCTAACACGCATATATGGAGTTAGGTCACAGGTCCACCATGATCTCAATGAATGGTGGAACAAGCTCGAGGGGCTAAATGCCACGGCCACTTGCTGCCTCTTGATATGCACCACCTTCTCCTGCAAGAAAGCGGGACATGTGCCTGGGTGATGTGCCTGTCATGGTTGAATAGCTGCCAGTGTGTTTGGCCTGAGTTGTGGGTGGGCGGCTTGAAACAGTGGTAATGTGTAAGGGTGAGGGGAAGCATCTGATTGGAAGAGTTGAGTACTAATGGAAAGAGTTTATTGGTATGTGGGGGATGGGGGTGTAGTGCGTGGTGCAGTCAGTAGGAGGCACCACTTGACAGTTGACCTCACTTACCTTGATCACTCATGTCAAAGCATTGAACTTCTTCCTGCACCGCATCCATGTTCATGATGCTGTGCGCCTGGCATTGACTTCATCCCCCGCTGCCTCCCACTGCGTTTTGTGTATATGTCTGGAGGGCCTCTTGCCCCCCCCCTGCGGATATAGGATGTCCCTCCTTCTGTCCTCCTCTTGCACCCAAGGTCTCCAGTACATCAGCAGAGAACCTTGGTGCATATGCACCCTCGCAGGCCTGGTACCAACTCAGATCGGCAGATTGGTGAGGTCTGGCATGCAGATTGGAGGATGTGGGATTTAGTAGTGAGCATCCTTCAATCAATGTTTTAATATAACTCATCAGTGTGTAAACATAGGGATGCGATCTGCATCTGTGCTTTACGTGTGCAATGTCTGATCTCTGTTCAGACTCCATGCAGGCAGTAGGCTGTTGTTTTCAGCAAATAACAGGTACAAGCTGCCTTTACGAGATTTCTAAGAAAAATTCTCCCTTTAAGAGATGGAGCTCCCTCTGGTGGTGGAAATTGTGAATTGCATTGATTCCATGTGCAAGGCCTGGAAAGGAACGCCGATTGCAGATAAGTGCTCCCTTGGGACCAAACTTGCGTCTTGCCTGCCCAGGGTCCGTCGCCCAGAACGGACCCTTATCCAATTTTCCCCCAGAGTTTCCTGGATGACACAAAAAGAGATAGAGAGCAAGATGAAGCGGAAAAAAGGGGCGTATGACAGATGCCAGGTTGATAACACAAGTGAGAACCAGGCAGAATAGAGAAAATTCAGAGAGGAAGTGAAAAAGGAAAAAATAGGGGCAAAGAGAGAGTGTGAGAATTGACCGGCGGCCAACATAAAAGGGAATCCAAAAGTCTTCTCAGGCATATAAATAGTAAACGGGTAGTAAGAGGAGGGATGGGGCCGATGGGGAGTATAAAGGAGATCTACTCATGAATGCAGAGGGCATGGCCAAGGTACTAAATGAGTACTTTGCATCTGTCTTTACCAAGGAAGAAGATGCTGCCAGAGACTCAATAAAGGAAGATATAGTTGAGATACTGGGCTAAAAATTGATAAAGAAGAGGTACTAGAAAGACTGGCTGTACACTTAAAGTAGATAAGTCACCCGGTCCAGATGGGATGCATCCTAGGTTGCTGAGGGAAGTAAGGGTGGAAATTGCGAAGGTACTGGCCATAATCTTCCAAACATCCTTAGATATGGTGGGGGAGCGGGGGTGCCAGAGGACTGGAGAATTGCAAATGTTACACCCTTGTTCAAAAAAGGGTGTAAGGATAAACCCAGCAACTATAGGCCAGTCAGTTTAACCTTGGTGGAAACTTTTAGAAACGATAATCCGGGACAGGATTAACAGTCACTTGGATGAGTGTGGATTGATTAGGGAAAGCCAGCATGGATTTGTTGAAGGCAAATCGTGTTTAACTAACTTGATCGAGTTTTTTGATGAGGTAACAGAGAGGGTAGATGAGGGCAATGCAGCTGATGTGCTGTATATAGTCTTTCAAAAGGCGTTTGATAAAGTGCTGCATGGTAGGCTTGTCATCAAGATTGCGGCCCATGGAATAAAGGGGATACTAGCAACATGGATATAGAATTGGCTAAGTGACAGGAAACAAAGTGTAATGGTGAACAGTTGTTTTTCAGGAGGGAGGTGTACAGTGGTGTTCCCCAGGGGTCGGTGCTGGGACCACTGCTTTTCTTGATATATATTAATGACTTGGACTTGGGTGTACAGGGCACAATTTCCAAATATGCAGATGACACAAAACTTGGAAGTGTAGTGAACAGTGAGGAGGATAGTGATAGGCTTCAAGAGGATATAGACAGGCTCTCCCTCAAGTGGAAACATTTTCTCTACGTCTACTCTATCAATCCCTTTAATTATCTTAAAGACCTCTATCAGGTCAACCCTCAGCCCTCTCTTTTCAAGAGAATACAGCCCCAGCCTATTCAACCTTTCCTGATAATCATATCCTCTCAGTTCTGGTATCATCCTTGTGAATCTTTTTTGCACCTTCTCCAATGCCTCTATATTCTTTCTATAATATGGAGACCAAAACTGTGCACAGTACTCCAGGTGTGGTCTGACCATGGTCCTATACAGGTTTGACATAACTCCTCTGCTTTTCAATTCTAACCCTCTAGAAATGATTTGCTTTGATGGTGCTTGATTTTCCTTTTTTTGACCTTTATAAGGAAACATCCTTAGATACGGGGGTGGTGCCAGAGGACTGGAGAATTGCAAATGTTATACCCTTGTTCAAAAAAGGGTGTAAGGATAAACCCAGCAACTACAGGTCAGTCAGTTTAACTTCGGTGGTGGGGAAACTTTTAGAAACGATAATCCGGAACAGAATTAGCAGTCACTTTGACAAGTGTGAATTGATTAGAGAAAGCCAGCACGGATTTGTTAAAGGCAAATCGTGTTGTTTTTTGATGAGGTAACAGCGTGGGTGGATGAGGGCAATGCAGTTGATGTGGTGTATAGGGACTTTCCAAAGGCGTTTGATAAAGTGCCGCATAATAGGCTTGTTATCAAGATTGAAGCCCATGGAATAAAAGGGGCAGTAGCAGCATGGATACAGAATTGGCTAAGTAAAAGGAAACATAGAGCAGTGGTGAACAGTTGTTTTTCGGACTGGAGGGAAGTGTACAGTGGTGTTCCCCAGGGGTCGGTACTAGGACCACTGCTTTTCTTGATATATATTAATGACTTGGTCTTGGGTGTACAGGGCACAATTTCCAAATTTGCAGATGACACAAAACTTGGAAGTGTAGTAAACAGTGAGGAGGATAGTGATAGACTTCAAGAGGATACAGACAGGCTAGTGGCATGGGTGGACACGTGGCAGATGAAATTTAACGCAGAAAAATGCAAAGTGATACATTTCGGTAGGATGAACGAGGAGAGGCAATGTAAACTAGAGGGCACAATTTTAAAAGGGGTACAGGAACAGAGAGATCTGGGGGTATATGTGCACAAATAGTTGAAGGTGGCAAGGAAGGTTGAGAAAAGAAACTGAAGTAGCAAACGGGAATGTCTATGGATTATGGACATCCAGAAAGCATTCGATAAGGTTCCACATAAGAGACTGTTAGCTAAAACTGAAGCTCATGGAATTGAAGGCAAATTATTGACCTGGTTAGGCAATTGGTTAGGTAATAGAAGACAGAGAGTAGGGGCAATGGGTATGTACTGGAATTGGAAGGAAGTGACTAGTGGTGTCCCACAAGGATCTGTGCTGGGGCCTCAACTATTCACTATATTTATTAATGACTTCAATAACACAGTAGAGAGCCATATATCCAAGTTTGTCAATGACACAAAGATTGGTGGCATAGTAAGTAGTGTAGACCGGGAGCATAAACTTACAAAGAGACATTGATAGATTAAGTGAGATCATCCATTTTGAACCAAGAAAGGATAGATCCAAGTGTTTTTAAAATGGTGAAAAGCTAGGAACAGTGGAGGTCCAAAGAGATTTAGTGCTCCTATGCACAGATCACTAAAAGACTAATGGAATGTTAGTCTTTATATCCAGAGGGTTAGAATATAAAGGGGGAGGAAATTTTTCTTTAGCTATAACAAAGCCCTGGTTAGACCACACCTGGAGTACTATGTACAGTCTGGGCACCGTATCACAGAAAGGATAAATTGGCCTTGGAAGGAGTGCAGCACTCCAAGGGTTAAATTATGGAGGCGATTACACAAACTAGGCTTATATTCCCTGGAATATAGAAGGTTAAGGGGTGATTTGATTGAGGTTTTAAGGATTTTGAAAGAAATTGATAGGGTAGATAGAGAGAAACTTTTTCTGCTGGCGGGGGAGTCTAGGACAATGGGACATAACCCTAAAATCAGAGCCAGGCCATTCAGGAGAGAAGTTAGGAAACACTTCTTCACGCAAAGGGTGGTAGAAATGTGGAACTCTCGCCCACAAAAAGCAGGAGATGGTAGCTCAATTAATAATTTTAAATCTGAAATTGATAGATTTTTGCTAGCCAAGGTATTAAGGGATATGGAGCCAAGGCGGGTAAATGGAGTTAGGATACATATCAGCCATGTTCTCATTGAATGGCGGAACAAGCTTGAGGGGCTGAATGGTCTACTCCTGTTCCTACAGTTCAAGATGTCTCATTAGATAATCCTAAAAAGTTATAATCACTTAAAAAAGTCCCATTGTCTTTTGAACTATAATTTTGATACTTTTTATTTTAAAAAATTGTTCTCGAGAAGTAGGCGATGCTGGCACGCTGCATTTATTGGCAATCCTGAGCTGCCGAGAAGGGGGTGGTGGGCCTTCTTGAACCCGCTGCAATCCTTGTGGTGATAGTACTCTCACCACGGTGTTAGGTAGGAATTTCTGGAATTAACCCAGCAATGATGAAGGAACAAGGATGTATTCCGAAATCAAAACGGAGTATGACTTGGAGGTAAACTAGGTGATGGTGTTTGCATGATAATGCAGTTCTTGTCCTTCTTGGTAGTAGAGGTTACAAGGCTGAAAGGTGCTGTTGAACTAAACTTGGTGAGTTGTTGCAGTGCATCCTGTAGATAGTATATATTGCAGCTGTAGTTTTTTTTTTAGTTTAATCTTTTTCAGATTTCCATTATTCATCAACTTACTGTATATTTATCGGGAGTACTCGGCCATGAGTGGTGCTTCCTAACATAATTGGTTGTCTGCCATATAAATTACTGTTGAATTATTGTATTTAAGACACAAAGCCCATATTGATTAAGGAGATGAAGGAATGATTAAGGAATCCCTTGGATATTGACAACTATCTGAAAGTCCTTGGTTTTGCTGCACTTTGTTTTATCACTGATTCTATTTCGAATCCAATTTCAAGCATCCAAAAGCTCTTCTGCGTTTTTATTGCTGTCCAACTTACGTCCATCCTATCAGCGTTGAGAGATCACAGGCTTCAAGGCTGATATCCGCCTCCAAGCCTATATTTCCAACTGTATTTCTTATGTTAGTTTCCATAGCAACCCATGTTCAATAATCAAATGTTCCTACAATTTTAAAATACATACCACTCAACTTATCATCTTCGACTGGAATAGGAATGAAAAGGGCTGAAAAAGTAGTTTTAAATTATAACTGCAGACCCAAGAGAACAAAATATCCCAGCCAGATTGATAAATTAAAACACAGTGGACTCTTGACACAACTATTGCTATGCCACCCTTTTTGATAGCAGTAGCACCAATATGGAGGTTACTCAGTCTATACTAGTAAAGTCACAAAAGGAGAGAATATCGTCTGTTTGCATTATAATGGAGGCAGCAATGATGATGATACAGAGCTGGTGTCTTCTGGCACTGTAATGTAGATAGTTACTGTAACATTACATTTTGCCACTTTGAGTAACTTGCATAACTTTCACACATTTGGGTGTTAATTCTTTATTTTTTAAACCTTGGTCATTGTTAACTCACAGTGGCACTGAACGAGATTATATTTTTCCCAGTACAAATATGATTTAAATGATTTCCTGCATGTTTAATTGCCAATGCAAATAAAACTGCTACTTAGGCCTAAGGCACACCATCAGCCAGATACTTCTCCATTATATGCCATAGATGTGAAATTCTCAGTGATCAGTTGGAAGATGTTTATCAATAAATCTGAATAATGATCCCACAATTGCTAGTTTTCTGAACCCCACAATAACATTATTGCCTTGGAATCACTTCCGGGACTGCTATTCCATATTTAATAAATTTGTTTACATTCACTTTTTGTTTGCCTGGAGTCATGACAAAATGCTACTCTAACCAAATTCTCTTTCAACATCCTTGTTTATATGATGCTAAAATGTTATGATGAATAAGTAGTGAAAAAACATGGTAATTCACAAAATTAGTACTGTGACCATCAGCACAAAGTAATAAAAATTATAGTTTTTCTGTACCTTTCGAACCACAGGATCTTGGCAAATCCATTTCACCACTGCATCAAAGATGTACCTTTCATTTCCCACATTCAACTTTTCCAAAGAGATAACCTCTTTCAATTTTTCGTGGCCTAGTTCCAGGAACTCCTCGGTGTGGGAGACATCACGGAAGTGTGTTTCCAGATACTCTGTTGCTATGTAGTATACATGTTGCAAAGAGTAGTGCAAGGCAAAGTCACGTATGCCAATACAGTTCTCAGGAGCAATGCAGCCTTCCAAAAATTCACAGCACAGGGCTTTTAAATCAGTAAGGAGGAGAAGATCTGCAGCCTGTACAATATCCTGAATAGTGTCTTCACTCAGCTTAATCTGACAGAAAAAAGAGAATAGGTCGTAGAATACATACAACTCAAGAATCACATTGCCAGAATTTTAATGTTACACTCCCAGAATATACAGTTTATTCTTGGAAATGTTTATGCATTTGCTAGCCACAACAGTCATAAAAGTTTCTAACTACAACCAATCCTTCACTTGGGCGTCCGCACCACTGAGCTTCCAGTACTCCCCCTATAGAGGCTGCCTAATGTTAAGAGTAAAAATAAATCATTCCTGGATACTGGGTATTTTAAGACTTGCTCAGCTTTTTAAAAAAATATATAAAGTAGATTCTAAAATGAGCCACTTTAAACAACTGCACTTTCTTCATACAATAACCATTCATATACACTGCTGCAAAATCTCTTCCAAAGATAGCCATGAGATTCTTACTACAGGCACTAAAGTATTTTTGTAGTCCTTTTGCCACCTAACGAACACACAGGAATGTCCCAAGTTACAGTCGTATCAGCCCAGCCAAATATTACATGTCGTCAGGTCCCCTTACCCAACATAAAAGCAGCATATTTATCTTTCAGCCTTGCACATCGTTTACTCCCCCCTCCCCTAGTCCCACTCACTCATGAACAGATTTCCAAGTTCATCAACTCTTTCCCCACAATGGAATTTTACACTCATGGTCTTACCTTAACCTATTTCACTCTAATTGACTAATCCTATCGATCAGTGACCAATTCATGTCTCAACTAATCCAATATAATTGGGAGACCCCAATTCTGGGGCAAATGTTTCATTTTTTGTCACAGCAAGATTGTTCTTTGAACTCTTTAAAGAAGGCCATACATATTGATTATTAATCTATGTTTTTTACACTTATCAGAAGGATTAACATTTCACTGTATTTTGGTGATGCACATTTCAAGCCTTAAAATATATACTAGCAAAATAATAAAGTATTAATCCTTCTGACTGAAGTGTGAAAAAACAAACTAGGAACATACTCGACCAAAACGTCATTAATTTGTATTTGTGAAAACCATAGTGATAACATTAAAACCACTTTAACAGTGCAAAAATTAAAATATATTAGAATAATCATGATACTCTCCATAAATCTCCTTCATAATTTTCAAATCAACAACTATGGCCTTCTTTGAAGAGTTCAAAAAACATTGAGGCTAGATTACCACCAATTCATAATTAATGGGAAGAAAAATCTAACCCCTCCAGGGGTCCTTAGAAATCAAATTGTTCTGTGTAGCGTCATTTCGCCTTTATTGAACAAGACATTTGACCATAATGTTCCATAATAAAGAGTACACATATAATATACAAAGTCAATATAAAAACAGAAATGTCCTGTACCTGTCCACTGAACATATAATCCAATAATTCCCGCATAACAGCGACAGATATCCCATCTAGGACAATTTTATACACTGAACCATCATCTGTCGGAGCTGTATAATTCAATTTAGTCCTGAAATACAAACATCAGATTGCAATAAGTATCTAAAACTGTTACACTTTGCAGTATCATAAACACACAGCAATCACAGTTCAGCATGTTTGAAACTAAAACAAACACTGTTGTTCTTTATAATATGATTTCTTTTTTTAGCTGGCATTGTTACAAAGTGATTTTCTTGGAAATACGCAGTATTAACAACCAAAATAGCAAGAAATACTGTAACAGTGCTGGAAAACATATTTTATTTAGGTAAAATCATAATTCAACTTTTCCAGTGCATACAATTCATTGTCACTGTCATGCAGAAATCAAGACAAATATAGATTTCCTAATGCTGAGATCAGCCAAATAACCAACTGTGTTCAATTTGTGAAAATTCATAATTACCACTGCCATTTTCCATTACCAATGTTGGCAAAATGGTCAAGAAATGTAGGCATGAAATATATAGCAGCAATATTAGCATTGTGCAAAACTGGCTATTGGAACTGTAGAGACAATAATAAATTTGCTTATATTATCTGTAACTTTATAAATACATTTCACGGTCAAGATAAACAGTAACACTCAAAAGGATAAAATCATGTTTGCAACCATAAAGCATTTATCTATTGCATCACATTATCTGATTTTCTTCCAAACTATTAATGCCTTTCAATAAAACAAACATGTTTTTAAATACACCATTGCTGGTAAGTGTCAAATATAATGAAACTAATTTCTTTATCGCAAAAATTATGACAAATTATTTATGATTTTTATCATTCATCATTGGGATTAAGCCCCATAATGCTATTTATCAGAATATCTTCTGTATCGGCCCTGATGACCGACCCCATGACTCCCCCTGACGACCGAACCGCCCGATGACTCCCCCCACCCCTCAAATGACCGACTCCGACCCCCCCCACCACAAACAAATCTAAGACTTACCTGCTGGCATCTGCTCGCTGGCTATTTTCCCGTCCGACTGTCAGCCAGCCTGTCAATCTGGCTGGCCTGTCGGGCAGGAAAGCTGCAAAAAAAATGAAAGACGTCCTTACGTCAAAATCATAAGGACGTCCGTGAAACCCGTACTTCCAGGTTTCCCATCAGGAATTCTCCTCATCCCAGTTCCCAGTCAAAACTTACCCCAATGAGTTCCTGCTGTTGGGTAGTTGCCAATGGAAGCAAATCTCTTTTCTGCAAGGAGCTTAAAATCAGAGGATGAGACTTACTCATACACAGTGCTGGTTTCAGAGGAACATTGGCAGAGGGCCGTGGAACAAATTACTTGCTTGCCCTTTTGGCCAGGACATCATGTCTGATGCAGTGAGATCCATGGAGCAAAGAAAGTCTTTTTTAAAACAAGCTGGGTTGTTTGATCAATTCTGTAATTGAAGCACTAATTCCATTCCCAACTAGAAAGAAAACCATTATTGCAGATGTTATGCCAGGATCTGCACTTGATATTCTCTCCGGTTCAGCCCCAATGTGGGGAAATGTGAAATTATCCACTTGGGAAGGAATAGAAAAGTAGAATATTTTTTAAAAGGTAAGAGACTAAGAAATGATGGTAGTCAGAGGGATTTGGGTATCCTTGTATACGAATCACAAAAAGTTAACATGCAGGTACAGCAAGCAATTAGGAAGGCAAATGGTATGTTAGCCTTTATTGCAAAGGGGTTGGAGTAGAAGAGTAAGGAGGTCTTGCTGCAATTATATAGCCATGATGTGGAGATGCCGGTGATGGACTGGGGTGGACAAATGTAAGGACTTGCACAACACCAGGTTATAGTCCAACAGTTGGACTATAACCTGGTGTTGTGCAAGTCCTTACATTTGCAATTATATAGGTGAGACCAAACCTGGAGTACCATGTACAGTTTTGGTCTCCTTACAGAAGGAACAATGTACTTGCTTTAGATGGGGTGCCACAAAGGTTCACCAGATTGATTCACTTTACAGATGAGCTAAATCCCTGAAACTATTCTGCTCTAACCTTAGGAAGAGATATATTGCCCTGTGACTGTTTCCACTACACATTTTTGCAGACTGTCTTTGTATCCCAACTAGACAGGAAGTCAAAAACTTCACTTCAGATCCTCCCTCAGCTCTACATGCCCATGGATTGGCCATTTGAGCTGCCAACAAACTTACCATGGACGTCCTAGGTGTTAGCTTCCCTGATAGCTGCCTTCGCTCCTCCCACCCCCATTCTAACATATTAGATATGAATGTCACGGGAATGCCTTGACAAACCGCACGGTCATTCAAGCTGATGAGGTACAAGAAACACCATTTCTCCAACTGCTTCATCTGGATCTAACTCGCATTCCCAAAAGTTTGTGTGTTCTACGGATTTAACCAAACAAGCCGAATTTAACTTAATACCAATATTTTATTATAAATTAATCCAAACCTGAGAGGAGGTTCAGAAGAGAGAGTACACAAAGCTGGAAGTGGAAGGCAGAAAAGTAGTAAGTGAAATTGGAAGGCAGCGGAAACAAAGGCCAGCAGCAAATAAGGTCAAAATAGGAAAAAATGTTAAAAAGGCAAAATTAAAGGCAGTTTATCTGAATGCACGCAGCAGTCGCAACAAGGTAGATGAATTGACGGCACAAATAGAAGAAAATGGGTATGATCCAATTGCCATTATGGAGACGTAGCTAGCTGCAGGGTGACCATGGCTGGAAACTGAATATTCAAGGATATTCGACATTTAGGAAGGACAGGCAAAAACGAAAAGGAGATGGGGTAGCACTGTTTATAAAGGATGAGATCAGTACAATAGCAAGAAAGGATCTTGGCTCAGAAGATCAAGATGTAGAATCAGTTTGGGTGGAGCTAAGAAACAGCAAGGGGCAGAAAACATTGGTGGGAGTGGTTTATAGGCCACCAAACAGTAGTGGTAATGTAGGGCACGGTATAAAGCAGGAAATTACAAGTGCATGTAACAAGGGTAATACAGTAATCGTGGGGGACTTTAATCTACATATAGATTGGGCAAACCAAATTAGGCACCGGACACGATGTAAGAATTCTGGGAATTCCACCTTTTCCCTGAATATGTAAAACTTTGGCCATTGACCAAAATCCTAAGATGGAAGGATAGGTGAGAGGTCACCAGACGAATCAACAACACACACTGTGGAATGTGGGAGAATTACTGCTTCAGACATGTCTCTGTTTTAATGCAAAACCTACAGCAGGTGGTCAACAATCAGCACTAATTCGAGAGGCAGTCGGCCATTGAGAGGGGCAACTGCTCCAGACGTGGCGAGGCCATGCCTCGGTTCTGATGCAAAACCAATCGACACCTAGGACGTGGGATGAAAAGGAAGCCTTGTGTGGCAAGTGCTCAACAATCGGAATGAATTCGTAGAATAATGACCCATCGAGAGAAGCAATTGCAACATGATGAGAGACCATCAAAAGCCATCAAAGATTCTTAAGGACTTTGTAAGAACTGTTTAAGCAGACATGAAGTTCCTCATTTAACGACGAAGGCCATTGTAAGAGAGGGGTATATAAGTGGAAGCTTGAAACCCCTATCTCTTGGTTTGCTCTCTTGCTTTTGTTTGCTGTCTCTGGTTCTTGCTATCTTAGCTCTTATCTCTTTTCCAGCTCTCTCTCTCTCTCTCTCTTCCTCTTAGTTCCTACTCTTTCTTTTTTTTTCACCTGAGCCCTCGAGGGAGGAGAGCAGCTTCCAGTGAAACCAACGAACCCTACGTGAGAGAACCGGTCAGCCAGACCTGCAAATGCAAAGGATTGGTGAGCCTCGACCATACGTGTGTGCGTAAGAGAGAAAGAGAGAGGTGTCTCCAGGGTCCCCACCAACCTCTTAGTTTAGCCGGATAAAGTAGTGTAGTGGGTGTGTGTAACTCAATGTACTGCTGCGTAGGACGATTTTTATCGTTATTTTCTTCGTATTGACGGTATAATAAAACCAACATTCCAATTCAATTCAAACACCGAGTTTGTGTGTTCTCTGTGCTATTTGGCTACGTGATCCATCACCGGGTGCGTTATCATAAGTCCCGTTTTCCTGAACCCCCGATCCGTGAGGGAAAGTGTTCCTTGGCTAGACTGGGGACTAGATATCTGCACCGATCAATCCCCAAAACACCCTACAGGAAATGGCGAGCCAGGCAGGAGAAACAAGCAGTGTGGCCGTTGGATCACTGAGTCATAGCACAGTAGAATTGGAAGGGATGGAAAGGCGAATTAACAGCTATGCCTACACAAAGATTAATGTGGCTAAGCAGTGGGTTCTGGACTTGGTACACTCCAGCTGCCCGCAACAGAGTGCGGCGATGTGGACGGGGTCCAAAGACCATAAGAATTCTCAGGAGAAGGCCGTTTGGATGCTATGTCTCGTGAAACAAGTCCAGCTGTTAAGAGAGCAGCTGGACCGGCTAGAGCAGGAACTAGAGGCAGCAGATAGGGGAGCAGAAGCAAGGGGTGTAGTGTCGAGCCAGTTGTTAGAAGGCTCCACTACACAGAGCGTGAGATGAGTAACCAAGTAAAAGCTTCCCGGGCTGAGGTAGAATTCCTAAGGGGTGAGCTGACCGAGGCAAGAACCCTGGTTAGGAAGAGTCGGGATGAAATACAGGCATTAGAGTATGAGAATGCAAAGCTAGAAGAGTGCCTCAGGGATACGAGGGGCGCGTATATGGTGATGAAAGAAAC
Source organism: Heptranchias perlo (assembly GCF_035084215.1). Taxonomy (NCBI): domain Eukaryota; kingdom Metazoa; phylum Chordata; class Chondrichthyes; order Hexanchiformes; family Hexanchidae; genus Heptranchias; species Heptranchias perlo. The sequence continues at coordinate 48,663,030 of NC_090340.1, read as the reverse complement.
GACCCAGGGAGGGACAGATCACAGTCTGCCAGGAAAGGATTCAGGAGTTAACCCAAGCTCTGTCCAACACCAGAGGAATGGTGTATCTGGTAGCGCTGGTGGCAGCCTCGGTGGCCAGGGATGGGAGACGATGGGGAGGCAGCATAGCGGAACCCGAGGTGAGGGTGGCCGTAGGGTCCCAGGGTGGGACTGACGGGGAGAACCTACCCCAAAGGACGGAGCTGAACATCCCCAATGGTCCGACGGGGCCAGGGAGACTCGGGAACATGGGAAGTCTGGAGGGTCCAGGGAGGCCTGAGGATCCCACGGGTGCGGGGAACCTGGAAGGCCCGACAAGGTCCAGGAACCCCAGATATGCGAGAGACCCCGATGGTCCGGTGAGGCCAGGGAATCTCGGGGACATGGGAAGTCCGGAGGGACGGGAAGGTTTGAGGATCCCGTGGGTAGGGGAGGTCTGGACGCTCCATTGGGAACAGAGGGAGGCCCCTGGTAGGTCCAGTGAGGGCAGGGGAGCTCCCGGGAAAGGGAAGCCTAGAGGGTCCGGTCAGGCCTAGGCAACCCACGTGCCTTCTGCAACAGCAGACGTTCGGCCCGCCGGCAGTTAACGGGGAACGAGGGCAGTTGCAGAGTGACTACGTGATTCCATTCGACACGCAGCAGTTACAGGCAATGGTGGCGGGGAAACCGCACCCAAGGAGAGAAAGGGGATGCTTCCGTCCATTTTGCTACGATAGAGCAGGTGGGTGGGCTCCACGGGTGTAGTGAGGAGGAGATCAACAAGCTCTTGTTGTTCTCCCAAATGGGCGTCTGTATGGAAGCCTCCCGTCCGCCGTTAAGCACGGGGACGGACGTACAGAAGAACTGAAGGAAGAAATCCTCAGAGCCATGGGTCATCATAAGGGTAGTCCGTTTGCCCAGGTAGAAAGGACGAAGCAGCTACTGGACGAACCACCGGAAGCCTTCACGGTTTGGTTGTGGCCGGTGTACAGCCGGGCCACGGTAGGAATAGTGGGAGACAGGTTCCAGCTCGCAGGGGATGCGAGGAGTCGTTGGCTGTGACTCTTGGTGGCGAACTGCCTACCAAGGGTGCAGCAGCGCATTGACAACTGGTTCGATGGGGAAGACCCCAATCTTACCGAGGAAGTGGTGGTGCGCCGGCTCACAGCGGCGTACCAGAATGACACCGGGGATGAGCCAAAGGGGAAGGGGAAACTCCACGAGGCTCAGCACGGGGAGAAAAGGAGAGAATGGCATCATGAAGGGGGTAGTGAGCCCCCGATAGAGCGTAAAAAGGAGTGACGCACCGATGGGGGTAGTGGGCCCTCAAACGTAACATGCTTCGGGATCGGGAAGACGGGCTACTACTGGAGGGACTGCCCTCGGCCGGTGCAGAGACCCTACCAGGAGCACGATGCTAAGGAGCTCGCCCTGTTGATGCGTGCCGAGAGACAGGTCCTGGCGCAGGGGAAGGGGAAGCTGGACACAGCCGTGCCCAGCACAGCCCCTGAAGACCCTGTTGCACCCCACAGCCCTGACTAGAGAGCGCCCAGCCCGTACTCCTGTGTGCGTTGCACTATGACAAATGGGGCAGACCCTGCGTGGACATGGAGGTGGAAGGGGTCAAGGGGGAGTATCTGAATGACACCGGGGCATCGAGCACAGTGATCAAGGAAGATAACCCGGCCACTTCACCCCTGTCCAGCGGGAAGCCGTTCGACCTAGTGGGCTTCACAGGCAGGCGCGATTTCCAAGCCACTAGAGGTCCACCTGGGAACCCTTCGCACATAATGGAAGGTGGTGCTTCTCAGGTGCAAGCAGCCGGGATCCGGTATCCTCGGGGCCGACTTTATGTTGGCGCACCAAGTGATAGTGGATCTCCAGAATCACTGCTTGTGGAGAGCAGGGGGTTCTGAGAAGGCAGAGGAAGTGTTAGTTATCCCAAGGGCTAGGGATAGCGAGGGGAGCTGCTGCACCTTGCGGCAGAAGGGGAGCTACGACCTTGGGGATCTGGTCGCAAGCACCCCTGCCCCGTTCCAAGGGATTGTGCAGGCAAACCCGGCAGCGTTGGCCTCGCACAAGCACGATTGTGGCTGAATGACGGGAATGGAGGTCCTTCCCGAAGGAAGCCGAGGTGGACCTGGAGACAGCACTGGGATCCCTTGTACAGCAGGGGGTGTTGAGAACAATAGCCACCCACGTGAAATCGCCATTGTGGCCGGTTAAGAAACCAGACGGGTCGTGGCGAGCCACGGTGGACTATCGCGTCCTCAACAAAAATATCCCAGCGTGCGCGCCCACGGTCGCAGCCGTAGCAGAGTTGATAGGGGGAATTCCAGCCACTGCTACAGTGTTTACGGTGCTGGACATTTCCAACGGGTTCTGGTCCATACCCCTGAAAAGGGAGGACCAGTACAAGTTCGCGTTCACGTTCAAGGGACAGCAGTACACGTGGACGTGCCTACCCCAGGGATTTCACAATAGCCCTGAAGGCGTTCAGCCAACCCCACCAGTTGGTACAGTATGTAGATGACCTCTTGCTCTTCTCAGAAGGGGAGGAGCAGCATGTGGCCCTATTAGACGAGTTACTTGGGTTGCTCAGGGAGGCGGGGTTGAAGGTTAACCCCAAAAAGGCCCAGATTGGTCAGGAGGAGGTCAAGTTCCTGGGTCTGACCATATGGGCAGGAGAGAGAACGATAGATGAGGCAAGGAGGGAGGGGGTACGGGAGCTGCCGGAGCCAAAGGACATTATAGGGATAAGATCTTTTCTGGGACTCACCGGGTACTGCCGAGATTTTATCGAGGGCTACGCCGCCACAGCAGCCCCTCTACTTCGGCTCCTCCACAAGGGAGTCGAATGGGAGTGGGATTCCAACTGCAAAGCAGCGTTTGAGCACCTCAAAAGGGATCTCCTGACAGCACCAGCACTAAGGGCTGTGAATGGATGGGAGGACTTCTCACTGGAGGTGGCTGCGGGCGAGGACAGCTTGGGGGCCGTGCTGCTGCAGGAGCGGCATGGCAAACTGAGGCCCGTAGTGTACGCCTCCTGAGTCCTCACGGATGTAGAGCAGGGGTACTCCAACTGCGAGCGGCACCTCTTGGCCACGCACTGGGCCGTAAAGCACTTCCAGCTCTTCACGGGCTTATCCCAGATAACTCTATTAACCCATCACACCCCCACTCAGATGCTGCTGGACAGCAGGATCAAGGACGGCACAGTGAGCAGTGCTCGCATTGCGCGCTGGACCTTGCTTCTGTCTCAGCTAAATCTGAAAGCGCAGGTACTCACGGAGCCCTGCTTGGCGCTGAACCTCCTTTATATGGGAGAGCCCATAGGTGCTCGGTCAAGGGAGTTTGGGACCTGGACATGGGTTTCAAGGCCGGTATTTGTCCTTCCGGCCGGGATATCTATGTTGATGGATCCAGTTCGGTGGTGAAGGGCGAGAGGCGCACAGGTTGCGGGATTTATGACCCTAAGAACCAGGTGGAAAGGGCGATTAAACTCCCGGCAAAGTTGGGCGCCCAACAAGCCAAACTTGCGGCGATAGCGTACGTGGTCACGCACCCCGCGCTGTTTCCCCCTCCTTATACCATTTGCTCAGACTCTATGTTCACGTGTAACTCGTGTACTGAGTATCTGGCGATCTGGAGCCGCCGTGGTTTCAAAGCGGCGGATGGGAAGCCCCTAGTAACAGCATCATTATTAAGGAGAATCCTAAGCGCTGTTGAGGGGAAAGAAAGGGTTTCATATCAATAAGGTTAAGGCCCACTCAAAGAATGAGCCCCAATGGAAGGGGAATTCTAGGGCAGATGAGCTGGCCGAGAAGCTGGCCAGACAGGAAGAAGTATGGGACCCCTATCCGATAGGCCCGGTAGGGGCGATTCGAGACAAAGGAGGGACACAGGGGGTAGTGTTAGCCCCAGACCTGCACCGGGTGCAGGAACAGGACCCCGAGATCAAGGCGGTCATAGGGGCATTGAAAGAAGGAAAGAATGTACAAAGGCCGTATGGAGCAGCCGATGTAACGTTGAAGCAAGGAATGCTGTTTAAGGGGGACAAATGGGTAGTCCCGGAGCAGCACCGGGAGGATTTCCTCCAGCTGGCACACAGGGGACCAGGAGCGGGGCACCCCGGGCCAGAGACAACGTAGAAGCGGGTAGAAGAGGCCGGGTGGTGGCTTCAACTTAGAGGGGACGTACGGGAGTTCTGCACGCACTGTTTGGTGTGCGCGGCGAACAACCCCGATCCCCAGCGAAGGAAGGCAATTTTGGGCCACGTTGAAAGGGTAGAGGGGCCATGGCTGTCCCTGCAAATCGATTACATCGGGCTGCTGCCAACCACGAGGTCGGGGCACAGGCATTGTCTAGTGGTGGTAGATGTGTTTTCGAAGTGGGTGGAAGCGTTCCCCTGCAGGTCGGCCACAGCATTAGCAACCACGAGGTTGCTGGTGAGGGAGGTGTTCTCCCGGTGGGGGTTGCCACATGTGGTGGAGTCCGACCAGGGGAGCCACTTTACCGGAACGGTAATGCAGGCCATGCTTCAGCTTTTGGGGATACAGGGGAAGTGGCATGTGTCCCACAATCCCCAGTCATCGGGAATTGTGGAATGCATGAACCGAACCCTGAAGGAGCGATTAAGGAATGAGATTGGTGCTTTTCCCAAGCGGTGGGATGAGGCCCTTCCTACGATCCTCATGAGGGTACGGGCCAGCCCGTCCCGAAGCACCGGGTATTCCCCACACCAGTTAATCACGGGGAGAGAGATGAGGACCCCCACGCATTTGTTAGCGCCAGGCTTGAATGAGACGCAGCTCAGGGAAGTGAAGCAAGACCGGTTTGTCAGTAACCTTCACGAGATGCTGCGGGCGATTTACCTGCAAGCTGCAGGTAATATAGGGAGGCAGCACAGGCAGAATCAGTTACTGCCGGAGCCACAGCGCTGCCAGGAATGGAAGGTCGGGGACCAGGTGATGGTCCATAACTACGCCCGCGTAGGGGCGCTCGTGCCACATGGGGCCATTAACATTGTAGATAAGGCTAGCCCCATGGTTTATGCAGTGAAGCTCCCCAGGAGGACAAGATGGCTGCACATCAATCAGTGCAAGCTATATACTCCTAGTGAGGAGAGAAGGGCAGCCAAGGTGAAGGACGGCACAGGTCAGGTGTCCTCGTTGGCGAGCCGTGGTCTCCCACCGATCATGTAGGATGACAAGGACGAGGCCAGGGTAGGGGTGAGAAGGAGTGACCGGGTGCATCGGCCACCGGAGCGGTAAACGCCACCAAACTCATCCCCGCGGCATCGCAAAAAACCCCGGCAAGTTTCCCTGTAGTCCTGGGTGGCTTTGTTGACAACCATGTTTATGGTAGTTTCAGTTTGTGTTGTACAGTTTCACAATAATGTTTGTTTTATAATCACGGACCTGTGGAGGTAGTCGCCTCGCACCGAGGATTATGGTTGAGATTGTTTGTTTTTTGGGTTTCAGAGAGCTTGAAGGCCCAGCGGAAAAGGGCAGTACACGGTGCCATATTGACAGTGGCATTCATCCTGGGAATGCTCCAGACCGGGAGCGCGAAGAGAGGAGATACCGAAGCATCCTTCATGTACGGATGTGCTGGAGGACTCGGACCGACCATGACTAAAGGGGACGCGGGGACAGTGGACCCACAGGGTCAGTATTCCCATGTGGGGAGGTGGCCTGGGTGGGTAGGGTCGAATTCGACGCGCTACCTGAATGAGACTGGGTACACCTTCGGGGAAGCATCCGTGTCATGTCTCCGATCTCGGATAGTCGCCAACAGGGTCAGGGTAGCTGAAGGCAAGCGTGTCTGCCTCAGATGCGCGGGACACAATTCCCTGGGAAGATGGTGGTGGTTGAGGAAGTTAGATCAGGACAAGGGCCTGGGAGAGGCAAGGGAATGACATCTACCGGACTATCACAGGGAAACAAGGTGGTGTAGAACTGTGTTGGAACAAGTGGTGGAAGGAGGAACAAGGGATTTATTTGTGTGTGTGGGGATCGTTGTGGGTCTGTCCGAAGGGTGTGTCGATTGCCTTCCAGAGGCAATGGCAGGACGAAGGGACAGATATGGGATGGTACAGGAGTCACATTTCCTGTGTGTCCCTGGATCCCTACAACACAATAAATGCCACCGAGATTGTGACACAGGAGAAGAAGCCCCCGCCAACACCCCGACCGGTTAGGGAAGATGAGATAGGTTGTCCGCACACCACACCGGGTCCCGGGAATGGGTTAGTGTTAGTCCGCACAGGAAGGGCATTATACCACGAGGTACACCATCAGATCGCCTCAGTGATTCTGAACCTCACACGAGTCCAGTTACCGTCATGGTGCCCGGTAGAGACAGAGCAATTGTACGAGACATTGCTCAGAACCATGTACCATCAGTTCTATGAATTAAGCTACGGTGAGGATCACTCAAATGTTGAGAGAAACGCCAGGGAAGGCGCCGGTTCTAGTAGGTCCAAGCATGGACTGATAAACGATGCAGTGACTGCATTCAGAATGGGAACGTCTGTGATTAACAGTCTGGATAATGCGGAGTTACAGGTGCAGATAAACACCCTCAGGAACCAGTTGCGAAAGGTCCTGGGGGACAGGATCGAGATCGTTACGAATGAGTTGCATGAGGACCAAGCAATGACCATCCACTTGCGTGAAGTGATAGCCCAGCTTGAGTCTCATGCTAGTACCATAAATGCTTTAATGAGGGAAGATAAGAATGCCTCTGCTCAGGCGGCGCGGAACGACGCTTGCGTGTTTTACGGTGCCTGGCTGTTAAATGAAGGACGCAGTAATTTGGAAGACCTTAGGGATGGTCGTGTCCCTTCATGGGTCATGAACAGACACCTCGCAGCGATCAGTCCGTACCACAATGAGCTGAGTTTGTGTCAGCTTCGGAAGTGTTCCCTGTTCCGATGGACAGCGGCCGGTCGAACCACACAATTATGGGGATAGTGTTACGGTTACCGGTCCTCAGCAGGGATCAGAGGCCTGCGCCGGTATACCGAGTTGAGAACATTGGGGTAATAAGGAACGGTGTCCATGTGCGACACCGGGAGGTCCCAGCATAAGTGATCCTGTGGGAGCACGGTATGGGTGGGAGTGACCTGCAGGGATGTCAGATGAATGGGGAACACCTTGTCTTGTGCCCTCAGCATCTGAACCCGTTTGATCAACTGGTGTGTGGGTTTAAATCAGAGGGAACTGAGCCGTTGAATTGTACCATGGAGGCGATGGATGGGGATCACGTATCGCCTCAGGTGGCATACTCCGGGAACGGCACATATTGTGTCACCACGGGGGTGGACAGGTACAGGGTTCACGAGGACACGTGGTGTCCTATGACCGAAAGCACCTTCTGCTTTAAGCCCAGCACCAAAGTACAGATTGGGAATGAGCAACTGCTTCCGATCGCAGGGAAGCAGTTACGGTTGGAAATCAATGATTCTGTGGGGGACTTGCAGAGATATCTGGCCATGTTTGGGTACGACATCACACCTCTGCCTGATCACCTCACAGCCTTGGTTAAAGCAGTGGGACTGGTTCAGGCTCATTTTTACAAACTGGAACAGCACAGTAGAGAGATAGGGACAGCGATCCTGTATGTGGTATCGCCACCGTGGTGGGACTTTCGGTTTAAATATAGAGATCCCACCGTGGATCCGAATAATTTCACATGTTCTAGTTGTTTTACAGCTTCTCATGGTTCTGTACCTGATACGAAATGCTTGCGCAGGGAATCAAGACAGACATTCTCCAGCACAGATGGGACCAGTTGCTGGAAAGACCCATCGGGGGCTCCGAACTGCATGACAAGCTATGATGAGTTGTTCTAAACTCTGCAATTAAAGGTTTTTAGTTCTCTGTAATGAAAAGTCCAAAAGCTCATACAATCCTCTGTAGACAAAAGTTTGACCAAAGGGCATCTTCTGTAATGTAAGGTCAGATGCCAGTGTTTGTGATGTAATGTTTCACATGTACAGTTAAGTTGATTTTGAAAATATGTATGTAACTGAAAGGGGGGGAATGGACAAGGCAATGCCTCCCCAGTTAGTGTAATGGGGGAGGGAGAGCTTGGTTGGCATCGCTGGGGGGCAGGGGAGGGGGTGACTCACACACGCGCCGCACCAGGAAGCATCAACCAGGGAAAAGTACTTTTCGAGGAATCCACGCCCTTTAAGGGACTCGCTTCCTCGTAGGGGCGATTGTAAGAATTTGGGGAATTCCACCTTTTCCCTGAATATGTAAAACTTTGGCCATGCCTCGGTTTTGATGCAAAACCAATCGACACCTAGGACGTGGGATGAAAAGGAAGCCTTGTGTGGCAAGTGCTCAACAATCGGAATGAATTCGTAGAATAATGACCCATCGAGAGAAGCAATTGCAACATGATGAGAGACCATCAAAGATTCTTAAGGACTTTGTAAGAACTGTTTAAACAGACATGAAGTTCCTCATTTAACGACGAAGACCATTGTAAGAGAGGGGTATATAAGTGGAAGCTCGAAACCCCTCTCATCTCTTTCTCTTAGTTCCTGCTCTTTTCTTTTTTTCCCACCAGAGCTCTCCAGGGAGGAGAGCAGCTTCCAGCGAAACCAATAAACCCTACGTGAGAGGACTGGTGAGCCTCGACCATACGTGTGTGTGTGAGAGAGAGGGAGAGATGTCTCCAGGATCCCCACCAACCTCGTAGTTTAGCGGAATAAAGTACTGTAGTGGGTGTGTGTAACTCAATGTACTGTGTAGGACCATTTTTATCGTTATTTTCTTCGTGTTGACAGTACAATAAAACCAACATTCCAATTCAATTCAAACACCGAGTTTATGTGTTGTCTGTGCTATTCGGCTATGTTATCCATCACCGGGTGCATTTGCATAAGTCCCATTTTCCTGAAACCCCGATCCGTTAGGTATAAGTGTTCCTTGGCTAGACCAGGGACCAGATATCTGCACCGATCAATAGGGTGAGAACAACCCCAAAACACCCTACAACAACAAAGGCAAACCAAGCCCAGTCAACCCTGCAAAGTCCTCCTCACTAACATCTGGGGACTTGTGCCAAAATTGGGAGAGCTGTTCCACAGACTAGTCAAGAAACAGCCTGACATAGCCATACTCACAGAATCATACCTTTCAGCCAACGTCCCAGACTCTTCCATCACCATCCCTGGGTATGTCCTGTCCCACCGGCAGGACAGACTCACCAGAGGTGGCGGCACAGTGATATACAGTCAGGAGGGAGTGGCCCTAGGAGTCCTCACCATTGATTCTGGACCCCATGAAATATCATGGCATCAGGTCAAACATGGGCAAGAAAACCTCCTGCTGATTACCACCTACCGCCCTCCCTCAGCTGATGAATCAATCCTCCTCCATGTTGAGCACCACTTGGAGGAAGCACTGAGGGTAGCAAGGGCACAGATTGAAGTCCACCACCCAGAGTACAATGTCCATCACCAAGAGTGGCTCGGTAGCACCACTACTGACTGAGCTGGCCGAGTCCTGAAGGACATAGCTGCCAGACTGGGCCTGTGGCAGGTGGTGAGCGAACCAACACGAGGAAAAAATCTACTTGACCTCGTCCTCGTCCTCACCAATCTATCTGTCGCAGATGCATCTGTCCATGACAGTATTGGTAGGAGTGACCACTGCACTGTCCTTGTGGAGACGAAGTCCTGTCTTCGCACTGAGGACACAATCCAACGTGTTGTGTGGCACTATCACCATGCTAAATGGGATAGATTCAGAACAGATCCAGCAGCTCAAAACTGGGCATCCATGAGGCGCTGTGGACCATCAGCAGCAGCAGAGTTGTATTCCAGCACAATCTGTACCCTCATGGCCCGGCATATTCCTCACTCTACCATTACCAACAAGCCAGGGGGTCAACCCTGGTTCAATGAGGAGTGTAGAAGAACATGCCAGGAGCAGCACCAGGCGTACTTAAAAATGAGGTGCCAACCTGGTAAAGCTACAACACAGGACTACATGCATGTTAAACAGCGGAAGCAACATGCTATAGACAGAGCTAAGCGATTCCATAACCAACGGATCAGATCAAAGCTCTGCAGTCCTGCAGCATCCAGTCGTGAATAGTGGTGGACAGTTAAACAACTAATGGGAGGAGGAGGCTCTGTAAACATCCCCATCCTCAATGATGGCAGAGTCCAGCACGTGAGTGCAAAAGACAAGGCTGAAGCGTTTGCAACCATCTTCAGCCAGAAGTGCCGAGTGGATGATCCATCTCAGCTTCCTCTCGATATCCCCACCATCACAGAAGCCAGTCATCAGCCAATTCGATTCACTCCACGTGATATCAAGAGACGGCTGAGTGCACTGGATACAGCAAAGGCTATGGGCCCCAACAACATCCTGGCTGTAGTGCTGAAGACTTGTGTGCCAGAACTAGCTGCGCCTCTAGCCAAACTGTTCCAGTACAGCTACAACACTGGCATCTACCCGACAATGTGGAAAATTGCCCAGGTATGTCCTGTCCACAAAAAGCAGGACAAATCCAATCCCGCCAATTACCGCCCCATCAGTCGACTCTCAGTCATCAGCAAAGTGACGGAAGGTGTTGTTGACAGTGCTATCAAGCGGCACTTACTCACCCATAACCTGCTCACCAATGCTCAGTTTGGGTTCCGCCAGGACCACTCAGCCTTGGTCCAAACATGGACAAAAGAGCTGAATTCCAGAGGTGAGGTGAGAGTGACTGCCCTTGACATCAAGGCAGCATTTGACCGAATGTGGCACCATGGAGCCCTAGTAAAATTGAAGTCAACGGGAATCAGGGGGGAATCTCTCCAGTGGCTGGAGTCATACCTAGCACAAAGGAAGATGGTAGTGGTTGTTGTAGACCAATCATCTCAGCCCCAGGACATTGCTGCAGGAGTTCCTCAGGGCAGTGTCCTAGGCCCAACTATCTTCAGTTGCTTCATCAATGACCTTCCCTCCATCATAAGGTCAGAAATGGGGATGTTCGCTGATGATTGCACAGTGTTCAGTTCCATTCGCAACCCCTCAGAAAATGAAGCTGTCCGTGCCCGCGTGCAGCAAGACCTGGACAACATCCAGGCTTGGGCTGATAAGTGGCAAATAACATTCGCGCTAGACAAGTGCCAGGCATTGACCATCTCCAATAAGAGAGAGTCTAACCACCTCCCCTTGGCATTCAACGGCATTACCATCGTCGAATCCCCCACCATCAAAATCCCTCAAAAGCCAAACAGTCAAAAATCTTAAAATACGACATATTATCATGGATGATAACATAATTCTGCAAAGAAAACTGGCTATTTAGCATTATGCAGTCATTTAAAAAGTTTGGTCCCCTAAGTACTAATATCTGTACCAAAATGAACCTATTTCTCCACCTCACCCACTAATAAGATCCCAGGTTACAAACTCAGTTTATGCAGTAGCCAAACAGGTGTTAAAGCAGGTTAAATTGCAAGTGCCAAACCAAGAAGGATCCAACATTAATAATTGCTTGCTTGGCCAGAGTAAAGTTATCTCTTTTTGAGCAAGTATCTTGCAAAGGACTGGACAAGTGTGCTTTCTTTAAAAACAAGCAAATGGCCATTGCTTCTGAACCAATTACATGACTAAATGCTTAATTCTGTGTCAATATTTACTTATGACAATCAGCTGCTGTACCTAAGAATTAAAAATGCTTAGAAACATAAGAATCCCCCAAGGTTGAAAGTTTCACCAACTGCAAAATAAAAATCCACTATAAGCGCTTAAAGCATCCAGCACAAGCAAGATCCTAAAACAAATACACAGTATTTGATGCCTGTCAGCACAGACTAGAATACTGTCTATTACGTCCAAAATATTTAGCACTCTCCAAATTAGAGGACTGGGAGGTGGTGGGAAGGGGAGAAGACAGAGCGAGAGAAGAATATTAAGCTCTCAAGTACTGGAATCCTAATTTTGAAAAATATCACCACTGCAAGATTGTTCAGTGCTATGCTTCAAGCAGTGAATCAGTTTGAGACTCACAGATAACACCACCAAATCATAACCAGTGGACAAATACTGTTACCATTCCACCCAGGATGACTAATGTAATTTAATATACAGCACATAGGTATCACTTAAGTTATAAAACTGCTACTCCACCCTGGAGTCATTTCTGCTCAATTAAGACTAAAAACACAGAAAGAATGAGAAATCCAGGATGCTGGAAATCTGAAATAAAAACAGAAAATACTTGAAATCTCAGCTGGTCAGGCAGCATCTGTGGAGAGAGAAACAGAGTTAACGTTTCAGGTCGATGATCTTTCATCAGAACTGGAAGTAAAAATTTAACTGTTTTTAAGCAAGTACAAAGCCAGGCAAAGTGGGGGAGGTGGGAAAAGAAGGGGAGGGGAGGAAAGAACAAAAGGGTCTGTGATAGGGTGTAGGGCAGGAGTGATTAAATGACAAAAGGGATGATACTGCAAGACAAAGGGGGTGGTAATGGGACAAGTAAAGAATGAGTAATAATAGAAGTCAGAACTTTCTCTCTTGCTCTCTACAATGAATCCCAAGGATTCAGAACTGCCCCTTGCAAAGGAATTGAATGCTGAAAAATACCAACAGGAGCATCAGTAATAAAAATGATCATACCATGTTTCATTTATAGCAGTAGTTTATGCTCTCTGGGTTTACAACTCTCATGCACCACATCTGATATTTACGATTTTCCAGTATATCCAAACCACCTCCCACTCACCTTCAACACCTGATATAAATGTCCCTCTCAACCTCAATTATATATATGTTTTTCTTCAGGTTTGTCCTACTCTTATTTTCACCATGTTGTCTTTTTCATGACTCCTCCTCTTCTCCATTGCTTTCTTTCTCTCTCTTTTCTAGCCCCATCATTCCTCTCAGTGACTGGGGCGGGGGCGGGGGGCAGGGGGTATAGTTTCATAGGTGTCACCAAACTCCAGCAGCTCACCAAAAGGGCCATCCTTCATATAACTTAATTCTATGAACCTGGACAATGAGTGTCAGCAAGCTATTCAATCCTGGGGCTACTGGTGCCAAGACTGACCTCCTCCTCACTGGAGATTCACACATGTACATTACCCATTAAGAGTAAGAACCCTGTCCAATTTCCCCCCCACCTCCAATCCATCAGCAGTGAAGTTAATCACACTGCCCTACTACAGTGCCAACTAGGATAAGGTAATTCAAACCAGCTGTTAAATCTCTGACCTTCCTAGTTTGTATGCTCAGTACCACATCACATGGTGTTTTTACTCAATGAGCTGAAATTGAGGATTTGAAGAAAAAAAGCTGTAAAATTTTCTAAGATCAATACGTTTAGAATAACCGTGCTTCAAAATGAAAGATTAAAATAAGCTGAGAATCAGCTCAGCGAACTTCTCTCCCTGTCTTATAAAACAATCCTGTAGCCAGAGAGTGTACATATGGAGAGTGGTGCTGCAACACAGTTTAGGAATCACTGACTGTGGATGAAATCATCTGAACGACACCCAAGTTCCTGAACAGTCCTGAAGTATTTCTGTGAGAAAACAAATTTAACAAGGATTGAAAAGTTTTGGAGTCAGCTCTGCTATCCCCTCCGACTTATTTTATCAACCTAGGGTGTATGTCATCGGGGCCCAGTAACTTATCAACCAACGAGTTCTGCTAATTTTTTCAGAATCAATTCCTTTTTTACAGTTAGCTCTATCAATTGTTCCATATCCTTCTCTAATACATCTATGTTCTCCCTTCCATCATCATTTGTTAAAGCTGATACAAAATATTTAATATCGTTGATATAGCTTCAACCTCCCAAGTGGTCCTAGCTTCTTTTTAACTATTCTTTTACTTTATAATGCTTTTAAAAGCTATTACTACTTCCTTTTAGATTACCCACTTTTTTTTCATATTCTCTTTTAGCCTTTCTAATCTCCCTTCTTCTGATACTCCACATGATTATCTTTAACATTATTAACCCTAATTTTGTCATATGCCTCTTTTAAGTTTCAGTTTAGTTTTAATTTATTTAACTACAGAACTCCATTTTGGCCTTATAGGAACATATGGGTACACTTGCCTAGTGGTTATGATGCTGGACTAGCAACCATAGGTCATTGGTTCAAATTGTGAAATTGAATTCAATAAATCTGATAATTTGTGGGTGAGCACTAGAAAATGACCACTAAAGCGGTGTCCTTCTGGGAAGGGAACCTGCAACCCCTAACTGGTCTGGCCTACATGTAACTTCAGTCCCATACTGTGTGGTTGACTCAATGTCCTCAGGGCAACTAGGAATGGGCAATAAATACACCTTGGCAGTGTTGCCCACATCTCAAGAACAAATTTTAAAAAATATTTTCTACTCTCTGCACTTCAATTCTGCTAAGACCCTATACCAAAAGCAGCTCAATTATATACCTCCACCAGTGGCATTAAGTCTTTCAATCATCCTGATCTCTTCAGTCTCTAGTATTGTATTTATCAAAACAAATATCTACTTTTGTTACTTAGAGAGAACTCATCAGTATAAAATTCAAGTTCACCTCATCTGACCAAATTTAATAATGTTATTTTCCAATTTTGCTCAATGTTTATTTTGATGATCACTAAATGATCTTCAGAACTGAACCTGCATTGCTAAGATAACAGCATTCGATGAGGTACTGTTTATTTAGGGCACTCAATCTAATCACAAGTTGAGTTGTTGTAATACTAGTAATATTCCATTTCATAAACCATTTTATCAGATCAACCTTAAAGCCTTTAAGGTTTTAATCCTAATGGGGATTAGTGGTACAAAAAGTAAATATATGGTTATAAAATTGATACATTTGGCTTTATGTAATATGAAAGATAAATTAGAAACCAGTTTTAACAATGCAAAAGACAAGTATGTTGCATGAAAAATGCTGCAGGCTCCAGGTCATCAAACAGTCCTACATGGACCTGCACAACTCTGCCCATTTTAAAGCTCATATCTCCCTATTTTAATGTGGTGATAAATTTGAATAGTTTGATACCTCTCAGCATTAATTCCTTAACCTCACATACTTAAAAAAATGTTTTTGAATGTATCACCCATATCAAATTGAATTACGAAAGATCACAACCTGCTTTGTATGTTCTTATGTCCTCTCAATTTGGGGAATAAATAAGGAGTGCGACTTAAAGCAGAGAATTGTAAACAATTTTACAACACCAAGTTATAGTCCAGCAATTTTATTTTAAATTCACAAGCTTTCGGAGGCTACCTCCTTCCTCAGGTGAACGATGTGGAAAATTGCTGGACTATAACTTGGTGTTGTAAAATTGTTTACAATTGTCAACCCCAGTCCATCACCGGCATCTCCACATCATAAAGCAGAGAAGGCAAATAGAAAAATTGGGAAATAATTTATACACCAGATGGCATATTTTTGTGGTATTTTAAGACTGTTGCCAGATTGTGTGCTATCCTCCAAGCTCCCACTAAAGAGCACTGATCGAAGACATGACAATCTCACAAGGATGAATGGAAAATCAACCCAGTTGATTTCATTTGCTTTCTAGTAAGCCAGATAGTCCCAAGCATTTTTTTTTGCTGAGTACCCCCTTTGGAGATTCATATCACATGCATGCCTCCCCTCTTTCTAAGAAACAGCATTTTTGCAAAGATCAAGAGAATTTTATTTTCTCAGCTAACATATCATTTTGCTTAAAAGAGAAAGCAACATTAATAGCATGGTATCAGTACTATACTGCTGAATAAACTTGAACATAAGAGAACACTTGATAACACACCTTGGTCCAAGTGAGTAAGATGAGCCTGTTTGCTGCACAATTTATGGCGTCTCGGTTTAAATTCAGAGAGTTTCAACCACAAATCAGTCTCTACATTTATGCGGCTACTACACTTGTTTTTGATGTAAGAATGCGAAGCAAAACCCACTTCACACAGATACAATAAGGCAAAGTGAGAAAGTATTTTGATGACTCAGACAATTCAGGGAACTCTTTTTGAATTAAGAGCCAAAACTGATCAAGAGGCATGACTTTAAAATGATCCCTCAAAATGGAGTCACCAGCAACTTCGATCAAATTCTCTTTTAGACTTGTGCCAATCTTGGCCTTTGCTTCCAAGTCCTCTGTAAACGGATTTCGAACCCAGACAAAATCCTGCAATACATTTGTCTCTCTTTTAGAGAAAAAAATTTGCTGAATTTTGTGCAATGCTGAGACAAATGCTCCAAAATTACATCTTTAACTTCTAGGACTGACATCTCACAGCCCACACTATGAGAAGACAATATCAGGAACATAGTTATATCAGCTCAGGAATTGCTGGGAAAAAAAACCAGCAATTTGTGGCGAAGAAGAGATGTGCCATGAGTTCTGATTCGCCACAAATTCCTGGACGATTCGCACTGTTCCACCATTAGCCTTGAGAAAACCAAAAAAATTGGGACCTTGCTGTGAGCACCCCCACTGACATTCATTACATGTCAAGAAATTGCTGGATTTACGCTGTTAATGTGAATTAATCTCACCGCAGCCATCTAGGGCTAGTAACTCATGTCGTAAGGACCCTGTTAATCATGTGATTTATGGTCCTGACATGCCACTCAACTTTGGAGGCCCAGAAAGGGAACAGTGAAACTCTGGAGTCTCACTCCCACAGGTAGTAAATTGTTCCTATAAGTATTTTAAATGTTTTAATTTTTTTCTTACTTTTCCTTTGAGTCTCTTTTTTTCTCTCTCTCTCAATCCGTTCTCTTCCTTTACTTCTCTTTCTACCACTAATTTACCCTATTTCCTTCTCCATTATTCACACTATTTATTTCTCTATCTTTTTCTTTCGTTGGTTAAAGAGATAGACCATTGCGCACGACGCTCATGAGGTCCCACATGCGGTGTTGACATCAGTGCGCCATTATCAATCACAATTCCAGCAATTTGTGGCGCAAATATAGTGCAACCTGAAGGGTGAGGAAGAAAGTCCAATTCACATCGCTTACCACGAGATGCGCCATTCCAGAAATTTCTGGGTCATTGTCTTGCAGCACATAGCTACTCCATAGGAAAAGTTTTTTGACAAAACTCTGTACTTTTTCGTGCATAACGAAAATATTACAGTTCTCAGGAATGGAAAGCTTATTTTATCATATCAGATCACCATGCACTTAGTGCTTTGGAACTCAGGTGTTGCAGACAAGGAGTACACTTGGTTTGTATCTTCTGCAGTTCTTATGAAATCTTACAAATGTATCAAAAAAGATCTCACCATCAGGACCCCTCTTCAAAATCAAGCAGTTAGCATGATTAACATTTTGGTTAGAATTTAAGATGATTTTGTTAAACATTTTAAAAAGGATAGCACAGAACAAAGATGTTAATGATAACTGCAATTACTTGTAATGAAGTTTTAAAATGAATCCTGATGATGAGATGTCAGTCTGGACTTTATGACCGCTTTATTTTAACACCAGCATTAAAATAACACCAATCAGGAAATCTAGGTTATTTAAACACACAACCAAAATAAGTTCTTCAGTTTTCATTTACTGGCATGTGCCTTTGTTGAAATGTTTAGTATCCTTTAAAAAAAACTGTAGCCTTTTGTATACAACCATGGCTTTTGCCCAACTAATGGGTTTGAGTAGCTTTCTGAGTACCAACTAAAATCTAGTGTGTCATGCCAAGAACTCGATAAAATCTAAAAGTTGTTCTAAACTATTACCTTCCAGCAAGCTCTCCACGGAAGTAAACTGAAAGTAGGAGGGTTAAAACGCTTAAGCCACTAATCTCCATACTGGTTCAAGTTTATATTTAAAGTGAAATGCACAATATAGATTTAACAAACAGGAATTTCTACTCATGTCTTAACCACACGTTTCTGTGTGATAAAGTTTCTTCTCTTTGAATGGGGCCGGCTTATGTGCTAACATGGTGCAGGCTAGGCTGTGGGCTCCTCACAGAGTTGATAAGAAGCAGCACACTGAGAACGTGCTACTGGAAGCAGCGTAGCAGGTAGACTTCGGCGCTTTGCTCTTACCCCAGCCCATCCCCCTTGTGACCCCAATAACCTCGTTGCCCCGCCCCACACAGTTTGGGAACCTCTGTTATAACCAGTTGAGAGCAACTTTGAGGGACGCCAAAGAGAAGTTCAATTGCTTCTATGTACAGCTGTACTTGGTGCATGGCCAGAGGATACCATGGATTGGTGAAAATTTGAGTTTTTCTTTCCACTCATACTGCCATTTTCAAAATGGAGTACAAGCAACTTAATCATTTCACTTATTTATGCTGGGAGAAAATAAAATGTATTGTACAAGAACTGGAGTTTCCACCGCTAACTCTCTCTAATGTACAAACCAATCAACAGAACAATCAAGGTGAGTAGAGTTACACTAAAAATCTACCAAACCCAATACCTTTCTCAATACTTTTTCCATTGTGCTAATGTTTCAAATTCCTATCAATATGACAGTACATTCTATAGGCAAAAGCTTTTGTAATTTGCTACTTTATTGAGGATTTCAAAGCACACAAAGAAAGATTCTACATTCATTCATGGGAACACAGAATACTTCAAGGAAATTATATTTTTTCAGTATCCTGGAGCCATTTTGGACTTGAGACTTTTTTTCCCCCATCACGAAAGTTAATGGGGGTGATTTTAACCCCCAAGAACAGGTGGATTGGGGGCAGGTGGGAGTTGAAAATAGTTGTTTTTTGGGTCTCAACCGCAACCCGGCTTTATTTCCGGGTTTAACTTGGGCGCGTAAAAGTGCAGGTTTCCCCCTGGGAATGCAAAGTCTGAGAAATTTGCAGTTGCGACCCAAAAAAACAACTATTTTCAACTCCCACCCGCCCCCAACCCACCCGTTCTTGGGGGCTAAAATCACCCCCAATATCTTTCCCCTGAAATTACAATCTTTCAAAATTCTCTAGATTCAGGAACTATCCCTCTAGATTGGAAAATTGCACATGTCACTCCGCTTTTAAGAAAGGAGAGAGAGACAAACTGGGGAATTATAGACCAGTTAGCCTAACATCTGTTGTGGGGAAATTGCTGGAGTCTACAATTAAGGATAGGGTGACTGAACACCTCGAGAATTTTCAGTTAATCAGAGAGAGCCAGCATGGATTTGTGAAAGGTAGGTCGTGCCTGACAAACCCGATGGAATTTTTTGAAGAGGCGACTAAAGTAGTGGACAGGGGAATGTCAATGGATGTTATTTATATGGACTTCCAGAAGGCATTTGATAAGGTCCCACATAAGAGACTGTTAGCTAAGTCAGAAGCCCATGGAATTGAGGGAAAAGTACGGACTTGGTTAGGAAATTGGCTGAGCGAAAGGCGACAGAGAGTAGGGATAATGGGTAAGTACTCACATTGGCAGGATGTGATTAGTGGAGTCCTCAATTATTCACAATATTTATTAACGACTTAGATTTAGGCATAGAAAGTCTCATATTTAAGTTTGCCGATGACACAAAGATTGGTGGCATTGTAAGCAGTGTGGATGAAAACATAACATTACAAAGGGATATTGATAGATTAGGTGAATGGGCAAAACTGTGGCAAATGGAATTCAATGTAGATAAATGTGAGGTCATCCACTTTGGATCAAAAAAGGATAGAACAGGGTACATTCTAAATGGTAAAAAGTTAAAAACAGTGGATGTCCAAAGGGACTTAGGGGTTCAGGTACATAGATCATTGAAGTGTCATGAACAGGTGCAGAAAATAATCATTAAGGCTAATGGAATGCTGGCCTTTATATCTAGAGGACTAGAGTACAAGGAGGCAGAAGTTATGCTGCAGCTATACAAAACCCTGGTTAGACCCCACCAGGAGTACTGTGAGCAGTTCTGAGCACCGCACCTTCGGAAGGACATATTGGCCTTGGAGGGAGTGCAGCGTAGGTTTACTAGAATGATACCCGGACTTCAAGGGTTAAGTTACGAGGAGAGATTACACAAATTGGGGTTGTATTCTCTAGAGTTTAGAAGGTTAATGGGTGATCTGATTGAAGCTTATAAGATATTAAGGGGAACGGATAGGGTGGATAGAGAGAAACTATTTCCGCTGGTTGGGGATTCTAGGAGTAGGGGGCACAGTCTAAAAATTAGAGCCAGACCTTTCAGGAGTGAGATTAGAAAACATTTCTACACACGAAGGGTGGTAGAAGTTTGGAACACTCTTCCGCAAACGGCAATTGATAGCAGCTCAATTACTTATCAAATGGCGGAGCAGGCACGAGGGGCTGAATGGCCTACTCCTGTTCCTATAAAATTATTTTGCTGTCATGTTTACATGCATTCCAATGGGAAGAACTGCAGCTACATTTGTAAAAAAAAGTGAGTGTAAATATAACAGTTAGTAAAACTAATCAGTTTTAAAATAAAAATGACTTTGAACTTCAATTAATTTAATGTTGAGAACTTTTAGGTTTTGAATTCAGTGCTACTTACACTTTTCTATACACTTTATGTTGCATGCATATAACTGACATTTTGCTGGTTTAAGTTTTAAGTTGATTTGCATTCAGTTTGTTGTGAACAAAAGTTTCCACTTAAATATATTGTTTTATTATAGGAGGTACTAACATTCATGTAGCTGAAATTTTCTTAATTAGATTGGGTTGGAATTTCTGCTTCAATCTTGGTGGAAACTTTTGTTCACAACAAACTGAATGCAAATCAACTTAAAACTTAAACCAGCAAAATGTCAGTTATATGCATGCAACATAAAGTGCATAGAAAAGTGTAAGCAGCACTGAATTCAAAACCTAAAAGTTCTCAACATTAAATGAATTGAAGTTCAAAGTCATGTTTATTTTAAAACTGATTAGTTTTACTAACTGTTATATTTACACACTTTTTTTACAAATGTAGCTGCAGTTCTTCCCATTGGAATGCATGTAAACATGACAGCAAAATAATGAAAATTTTAGTTTGTGTGTACAATGCTCAAATACTCAGTAATTAGTTTGAAACTGTATTTTAGGTTGATACTTCTGACTAATCTCAGAAGGATCCAGTATTTAATGTTTTTTGTGTCAGCATCATGGATAATGTAATTATATGACAATTGCTTGGACAAGTAAAACATTTTCTGATAATCTCATGTTGATCTATACACAACCAGTGCAATGCAAAATGAATGGTAGATGGTGTTCAATATGGATTAGCATAAAGCAGTGAGATTAGGTAGAAGATGTGAGAATTTGAATTACCTACTAAATGGCAATGTGCTTAAGGTAAGAGCAGGAACGAGGTTTAGGGAGTGAGTTCCAGAGTAGGACCTATACACAGAATGCTCAGTCACAGAGTGAGGAACTCCAGGAAGGGAAAATGAACAGAAAGTCAGAATTGGAGTACCACTGGGCACAGACCGGCACATGGGCTAAAAACAGCAGCAGAGGTAGGGTGGTGCAAGGAAAGGGATTTGAATTAATTCACAGAGCCAGTGGATGTTAGTCAGCAAAGGAATAAGGGACTAGCAAGACCATGTAGAACACAATGTGGCATCAGAGTTTTGGACAAGTTGCAACTTGTTTAGGGTGAAGCTTGGTGAGGAAGGTATTGGACAAGCCAAGACCTGAAAATGCATGATGCATCCTTATGATCTCGCCGGGTAAAAACTACCACTTAAAAGCAATTTTTATCCTGTGAATTCACCCTTATAAAGAGGTATTACAATCAACAGAGACCTTCATTCACCAGTTTAAGCTGATTCTGAACGCATATCCCAGAGGCAAAAAAGAATAGGATTCTAACACACTGCCTGGCTCTTTCCCATGTTTCACAGTATTGAATGGGTTTCGGAAGACAGTTTCATATTAATCTATGATATGAATCTATAAATTGCACTCATCAATTCCAAAGAGTTTATTCCTAAAGTGGGCCGAGCTCCAACACACTCATTATGCCACAGAAATTTAGGTCTAAAATCACCATTTAGGTACTTTATGGGACTTCTGCAGTGAAAGTGCTGAATTTTCTATACCCATTAAAACGGAGTGTGGAACGTTAAAAGTGTTAACATAATACTCCGGATACAAGCAATAAGTTGTACATGTCCACGATATAGTTAAACCGAGTACTGTAATATTTTCTGCGTTTATGCGATTCACTTAAAAAAAAATCAGTTCCTTCTTCATTTGAAGAGATAAGTATGTCTAATTCAGTTACCGCAAAGGGCGAGGCATCCGAAGCCTCCCCGCCCTTTTGTGGCAACCCCCCCCCCCCATATCATCCCCTCCCGTTTTGGCCCTGGCAGCTGACAAGTGAGGACATGTGCCGGTTTCCCGCAGTGATTTAAATTTGGTTTTACGGGAGAGACCCCGACAATCTTCCTCCCCACCCCACCCCACCCCAGTTTAGACAAATGCCCCAAGCGCCACTTTAAAGTGCGGAGTAAACCTGGTTGTCTTGAGAGTTTAGCTGCACAGAGAAACTAATATGGTGCATGAGAGCGGGAGGCTGCGGACAAGCGTCGTCCCGCTAGTCCTCAGCCCGGGGGGGGGGGGGGAGTCCCCATGGGCTGACACTCGGCTTAGTCAGCAGGGCGCATGAGGCCTGCACCCCGGGATTACTATTTACCAGTTTTACTATATTGGTTTTAGCGGCAGTGGCGCTGATACCAGGCCGCGCGGCTCGCACTGACCTGACGTACGGGCTGGCCGCCGCCAGCAGGTTCTTCTGTACCGGGATCTCCTCTCTCTCCACCACCAGCACGGCGTCACAAAACAGCGGCTCCTCCCGGAATGAGCTGAGGCTCTTCAGCAGCTTGTTGGCGTGTTGCGGGTCCCCCACCACCGACACGGAACCGCTGGGCTCCGCCGTCATCCTGTCCCTGTCTCCGGCTCCTAGTCCCGTCCGCTGTCAACACAAGACCGGCCGTCAGCACCTAGCTGTACGGCACCCGCCAACAACCAAACAGCAACATCCGCCGAAACGCGTTTCTGTCTCAAATCCGGGAAAAGGATGCTTCAAATTTCCACCTGTGCCTTGCCTTCTCGGACTCTTCTGTCTCTCAGGTTGGTCCTTTCACAGACATCTATTACAAAGCCACTGACCACCAGGATTATATTTGTTCCCACCCCTCTTCTTGTAAGAATTATATTCCTTTCTCCCAGTTTCTCTGTCCTATCTTCTCTGATGATCTTCTATACCAGAGCCTCCAAAATGTCCTTTTTGCTCAGCTAAGGATTCCCCTCCACCGTGGTAGACTGGGTCCATCCTATTTCACAGGCTTTTGCTCTCACCTGTTCTACCACTACCATCATAGGGTTTTCCATATTCTCACTTCTCAGATTGCCAACCCTCCAGGATTGCCCTGGAGTCTCCAGGAATTAAAGACAAATCTCCAGAACATTGCTGCAAGTACTCCAGGAGAAAAATCATAAGGGCAATAAAAATTGAGTTTTAGAAAGATTTTCTTTGAACACTTTTGTTTACTAGTTATAAAAATAGTGGACATGGGGGAAAACAGCTGTTTGATTAACAGTCAAGAATCATCCACTGGGGTAATGAAGTATCTATTCACTATGGGATCGGCATAGGAAGGCAATGCACCATGAGGATGGATATGTCGGGTGACCAGTGGCGAGAGTTTGGGGGCAGGGTGATTGGAGGCAGGAGGTCATGTGATGAAATCTCCAGGAAAATGTCCAGAGTTGGCAACCCTACTTTCTACCCCACCATCTTCCACCACCTCCAAAATAATCTTCCCTTCCCCTCTCTGCAACCTGTTGTCTTTCCTCTGACACCTTCCTATGCAAGCACAGGAGATATAACACCTGGCCATTCACCTTTTGCCACACCACAGTCCTGAGCCCCAGTTCTTCCATGTGAGACAGCAATTTACATGTATTTTTTGCAACCTAATATACCGTATCCACTGTTCATGCCGGTGTTTCTTCTACTTCGGGTAGACCAGAGATTAGGTGATAGCATTGCTGAACACCTCGATTCTGTCTTCAAGTGCGACCTCAAGCTCTGTCACTTTCCACTTCAATTCCCCATTCCACTGGTACTCTCATCCCTCTGATTTTGGGCTTCTACATGGTTCCCGTAAAGCTTAAGGAACAGTACCTTATTTTTCTTTTAGGCACTTTGAAGCCCACTTTTCTATCAATTCTCTGATGGGAATCATTACACATACACCAGTATTCTCAGTAACTCATCCAAATGGCCATTCTTAATGTGTAAGCCTGGACACTGTGCGTAAGCAGGTCATTCATTACAGAGTAAGGGCTTCAGTCAACCCCAGTCCTGTCCTCACCCAACATCCACATACATGCATTAGCAACAGGAGTCGCTGGATAGCAATCAGCAGAGGGAACTCTCAGCAATATTGCTCTCATCACACCCCTACTGAGATTAGCTACTTAAACAGAGACCCAGAGATGCTGCAGAACTTTTGTTTTTCTATCAACACCAATGTAATGTTTAAAAGTGAGATTTAACAAAGAGAGCTATTGATGACAAACTCATTTAAACAAGAAAGTTCATCGTGAAAAAGTGTTCATAAACTGGTACAATTGTGAATAAAATGATACAATTTTAAAGGGGGTGCAGGAAGAGAGAGACCTGGGCGTATACGTACACAAGTCTTTGAAGGTGGCAAGTTGAGAAGGCTGTTAAAAAAGCATGCACGATCCATGGCTTTTTAAATAGGGGCATAGAGTATAAAAGCAAGGAAATTATGCTAAATGCTGGTTAGGCATAAACTGGCATCAAATTCTGGGCACCAGAGTCTAGGATGTCAAAGCCTTGGAGAGGATGCAGAGGAGATTTACGAGAATGATACCAAGGCTGAGGGACTTGTTATGTGGAGAGACTGGAGAAGTGGGATTGTTCTCCTTAGAGCAGAGAAGGTTAAGGGGAGATTTAATAGAGGTTCATTAAAAATTATGAAGGGTTTTGATAGAGTAAATAAGAAACTGCTTCCACTAGCAGGAGGGTCAGTAATCAGAGGACACAGATTTAAGATAATTGGAAAAAGAACCAGCGGGGCGACAACATTTTTTTTTACACAGCAAGTTATGATCTGAAATGCACTGCTTGA
Organism: Heptranchias perlo; assembly: GCF_035084215.1. Taxonomy (NCBI): domain Eukaryota; kingdom Metazoa; phylum Chordata; class Chondrichthyes; order Hexanchiformes; family Hexanchidae; genus Heptranchias; species Heptranchias perlo. The sequence continues at coordinate 48,637,969 of NC_090340.1, read as the reverse complement.
AAGGGTGGTGGAAGCAGGTTCAATTGAAATTTTCAAAAGGGAATTGGATATATACTTGAAAAGGAAAAATTTGCAAGGCTATGGGGAAAGAGCAGGGGAGTGAAACTAATTGGAAAGCTCTTTCAAAGAGCTGGCACAGGCACGAAAGGCCTGTGTTGTATGATTCTAAACCAGTGAAGAATGTTCGCCAAACACATGAAATGAAAAATGTCATTTCCACTTATTTCATCATAATGAGCTCCTCTGGCTCATCTTTCTTCACAAAATAAAAACAGAAAATGAAATTCTGATGAAAAGTCTTAACCAAACATATTACCTGTCATTTTCTTTATAGATGCCAATGGACCAGTTTTGTATTTCTACCGTTTTTATTTTTATTTCAGATTTGCAGTTTTTCTTTTTTCCTTTTTTGATGAAGAGAATAGTTTTAAACATATATGGATCTGTATTTTTAGCATTTATCATCTTACATTTTGGATGGTGGTGCCAAATACTGGATATACAGCTGTAATGTACTTTAACAAAACACACAACAGTTTCCTAGTTGTATGCTCAGGAAAGATTGGATTGGATTGGGGCAAGTTGAATTTCTCAAGGGAGAAGAAATAATCAGTACATAACTAAATATCATGCAATCCCTTGAACCACCTCAGTAAAGTGTTAGGAATTTTTTTTTAAAAAAAGCTTTTGGACCTTTGTGGTTATTTTCTTTCTACACAACAGTGAACATGAAGTTTTATAATTAGGGCAATTAAGAACATCAGAATTATTGATAATTACAGAACTTTTCTCGTTATCCAGAATCAGGATGGCTTTACATCACTCCAGGGAAAAAGTGAGGCATTTATATTTTAAACACAACAAAGGGATTTAGATGTCCATGTACAAAAATCACTAAAAGATAGTGCAATGGTACAAAAAGTAATCAAAAAGGCTATTTGAATTTTGTCCTTTATCTCAAGTGGGTTGGAATTCCAAAGTGACAAAGTGATGTTTCAGTTATACACACCCCATCTGAAGTGCTGCGTTCAGACCTCAGGAAAGATATATTGGTTGTATAAACTTGGCTTCTATTCCTTTGAATTTAGAAGGTTGAGGAATGATCTAATCCAGGTATTTAAAATGATAAAATGATTCGATAGGGTAGATACAGAGAAACTATTTTCCTTGGTGGGAGAAACCAGAAGAGGGCAAAATCTTAAAATTAGAGCTAGGCCATTTAGGAGTGAAATCAGGAAACACCTTTTCACACAAAGTGTAGTAGAAATCACGAACTCACTCCCCCAAAAGGTGTGGATGCTGCATCAATTGAAATTTTCATGACTGAAATCAATCGAATTTTGTTAGGTAAGGGTATTTTGTTAAGAAAGGGACAAAAAAATTGCCTTAGTTCTTAGTGTGGTTTCTGTGCTGTGCTGTTGGTGATCTACTTAAGTGCAGCTTAACACTTCTATCTTCTATCAATAATTGATGCGAACATTTTCTTGAAACCCAGTGATGTCTTAGAAATAACCCAATACGTTAATGGACAATTTTCAGATATTTCATTTTAATTTAGAAATTTTTATTATGATATCCATCTAATTAACAAATGACCAAATTAACAATATTGCTATGTCAGATACAATCCTTAAGTTCTAAATTGGAAAGTCTCCATTCCTGGATTTACCTTCTGTTGCATGCACACATACTTTCCAGTTTAAAAAAAGTGTTCAACCAAGAGTTTACTTGGAAGATGTAGAGATTCTTTAAATTTCCTTTATTGAAGAGAACATCCAGAATCCTCCAATATACTCAATTTCTAGCTATCTCGGTCAGTGTTTGATCCAAAAAAAAAATTCACAAAGCAGTACAGATTCACAAAGCAGTGCTGGGACTCAGGGGAAAAAGACATATGCCGTTTACTCCCCACTGTTCTTTCTACACAGAAAAACATTGCCTAATTACAAACTTTTTCTATATCATTTATTAGTCATTTATTAACCAAATACATTGACGTGTGTGTAACTACAAACTTTGTGAGGGACAAAACTGGATACCTTCATAGGTTTTCCCACAAATTAATGCAATTCCCACAAAACATTGAGCATTTCTAGACAGCTGTCATACACTTAGGTTAATGCATTAGTACCTAACTTCTGTGCACAAACAATCTTGGACCTTTTTAATCTTTATCATAGATATGACTTATACTCCTATAAAAGTCCCATGAGTAGTAGAAATTGTAAGTTTAAATTAATAACTATTTGTGCCCCCCCTCACCCCAACAAAAAACCTAAAGGTTTCAATTTTAATTTGCTAAATGTATAATATTCCAGCTGAGGTTACTCTATCTTCAGAATTATCCTTACAATATGAAGCAGCCCTACTTCTTTAGAATATATGCTGCAGTCTATGAGACTCATTTATATGACATCTTAAATGAGAAGTAAAAATCACCATACCTAGAAACATGGAAATGTGGTACAAATGTACAAACCACAATAAAATTGGTGCACATATTGTCATTTCCCATGTACTGTATTATGTTCCTTGTATTATTCTCTACAAACATTTGTAGATCTCAAAATGGCAGATGTCCAAATCGGTACTTAACAAATATGAAGCATTGCATTATAGAAACTGAATGAACCAAGATCATTTGCTATTATAAAATGAGCAAGTGTAGACTTTGTATTGACTGTACAATGCAGATAGAACCACAAAATACAACAGCTGTGGGGTTTTCCAGTTGGGTCTGTTTTATTACCAATTAGCCATCTGCCATTAAATTGTGGTTTAATCTGTAGAAAAATGGCTAGAAAAACTGAGGCCATTTTAAAAGTGAACATCATGGCTTTCAATAGGACACAATAACCTGAAAATAATAAAAAAAAACTTCACAACATAGCTGTAGTATCAATCACTGGTCAAAAACAGACCTTGTCATGATTTCAGTGCCATACCGACCAACTTTATACATTATTGACTAGTTTCATTGTATCAAGTAAAAATTTGAAGTTAATTACAACCCTACTGTTGAGTGGTTAAAAATTTAAGATATTGTTCATCTTTCAATTGCTGAGATATTGCAAAACTGGAAGGATTGTGTAGGTTAAGTGTCATTTTTAGGAATCTCATCTATTTCCATTATAATGGCTAATTTAAGAGGGTCACATCGAAGTGCACTCCTTATAAATTACTCTTGCTTTTTAAACCAGGGGTCTTAGTACACAACCCATCACTCTCACTGCTAAAGTACACAGGAACAGACGTGCAATTTTTATTGCTAGGAATGAAGAGCAACTCAGTCTTCAATGGACTTTAGGAATTTCTCATAAGCCTCTTCGTCCATCAGCTCATCAACTTCAGCAGGATTATCCAGTGCCATTTTAATAAGCCAACCTGTCAAGAGAAACCACCAGGTCACTATATCAAAAATCCTACACAAGTTGCTACTTTCACAATAAATTTTGCCTCACATAAAAAAAAATGAAATATCTAACATATAACTAATATCCAGGTATTTCATTTCCTAAGTTACTTGAGAACTACATGTTAAGGCTATTTTGGAATTTTTTGGAAGAAATTTAGAAATTTATGTTAGATTAACTTCGGGTCTATTTAAATCAAATGATTTTTCTTGCAGAAAACATACAGTAACGCTTTAAGATTCCCAAAAATGATTTAATTAAAGAAAAAAGAACCTTCGTTCAATTTCTTGTCAATAAAATATAGGCCAAAATTTGAAGTTACTTAAAAACGATTCCATTATCTAAAGAAAATAAGCACTTTTAATACTGCATGGCTACACAATTTTCCAGAAACTATCCCACATAATCTGCCTGAAAAAAACAAAATAAAAGCACATTTAAGTTGTTCTGGAGAGAGCAATGTCAACAGAAATCACCTTTCTTTATTACCAATGAGTTGTCTTGCAACTACTAGATTGTGGGCTTCTCCACTTCCTATCGATGTCTGGAGTTTTATTAGTGTTAATAAATAATTCACTAGGGTGATTAATGATCTACCAATTAGTAAAATTTCTAACTTACATCTCTATAGCATTACTCATATATAGAACAAGAAAAGTGTTTTACAGGATAGAAAATACAAGGAGTCTTCAAACTGGAGGAAGAAAGGAAGTAGCAAAGCAATGGGTTTTAGGGAGGGAGCTTTGGATGGCAGGGGCATAGCGGCTGAAAAACAGGCCTCTGAAAGTGGAGCAGGGAACGAAGAGTAAACCAGTGTTGCATAGTAGAGGTTGTAAACAAAACAGCCACTAGAGGAAATCAATGAGGTAATGATTGGAGCATTGGGTAAACATTGGGGCAAGCCAAGGATCCTAAAATCAATTTGGCAGGGCACAGGGAACCAATGGAGCTTGGCAAAGACAGGATGATGGGAGTGTGCGATTTTGTGCAGGTGAGAATTTGGGTTGTAGAATTCTGAATGAGTTGGAGTTTGGGGAGGGTTGAAGTGGAGAGATCAGCAAAGGAAGCAGTGAAAATACTGGAGTAATAAATGACAAGAAGAGAGTTGGGGGGGCGGGGCGAGAAAGAGGTAGGGCAGAGGCAGCCAATGTTTTGGAGGTGAAAAGAAAATAGTCTTAGTATGGGATTGGATATGGATTGAGCAGTGTGCCAAGATTCTACACCTCTGGACTCAACCTGAGGTGGCAACCAGGGATGTTAATGGAGTCAAGTTAGAGGCATGTAGGTGCTGGTAGAAGTTGAAGGGGAAGGATTTGGGTGAGTCGATATTAAGCTGAAGGAAATTTCAGCTCATCCGGGTTTGAATCTTGGATAGTTAAGAGAGTGTAACTGTAGCTTTGAGATTGATGGAGGAGGAGCAACATAGAGTCGTGAATCACCATCATACATGTGGAAGCTGACCCTGTGCTTCACAGATGGAAAACATAAATTATAACAAAAAATGGATCAAGGATGGAACCCGGAGGAATACAAGAGGTGACTGTGAACATGGGAGGAGAAACTGGGGCCAATTTCTATAGTTTGCTCTACTGGTGACGGTATCTTGCACACTGGCCATGCATATTGGGGAACAGTAGGCATGCTACCCATGATTCTCTGTCCATTATGCCTCTCCACTGATCACCGGAATTCAGAAAATTACCCCTGTACTGTCTACAACGTGACCTTGAGAAAGCAGCAAGACAGAAGTGAATTGTAGAGGAGGTTGGAGTGATTGATAGTCCCAAAGGCAGCAGAGAAGTCCAGGAGAATGAGAGACATCAAGCTTTGGTCACAGTTAGACAGGGTGCTGTTTGTGATTTTGACCAGCGGAGCCTCAACATCGTGGTTGGAAAGGATGTTGAATTGGAGGGTTTGGAACAAGTATTGATGGGATAGAATTTGGAAAGCAACAATGCATTCCAGGACTTGAGAGAAAAGGGAAGATTGTGGATAATGCAGTAGTTGGAAAGAATGGAGGAGTGGAGTGTGTTTTGCAGGGTGGAAGAAAGTATAACAAGTGGTGCTGAGGGAGGTAGGAGAGGTGCCTGAAGACAGACAGGTTAATGACGTCTCAGAGCATAGGATGAGGAGAGGAATCAGAAACGTGGCTAAGAAGGGATCAAAGGAACAGGATAAAGACTGTGGGAAGTGACAGAGGAGAAAGGATGATGGCCAGATAGATTGCAATGCTCCAGAGTAAAAATACTTAATTAGAGGAGGGCCAATTTCAGTGGGTTGAGAATGGATCTGGCCCGGGTAAATTGGAATCAAAGATTGGCAGGCAAAACTGTAATTGAACAATGGGCGGCCTTTAAAGAGGAGATGGGTTGGGTACAGAATAGGCTTTATTTGCCCTATCATTCCCACGATGGGGAAAGATAGGGCAAATAAAGCCAGAGCTCCCTGGATGAATAAAGAGGTAGAGAGTAAGATGATGGCAAGAAAGTAAGATGACAGTTGTCAGATGTCAAGTTGATAATAGAAGTGAAAACCAGACTGAATATAGAAAGTTCAGAGGGGAAGTGAAAAAGGAAATAAGAGGTGCAAAGAGAGAGTATAAGAATAGACTGGCAACTAACATAAAGGGGAATCCAAAAATCTTCTATAGGTATATAAATAGTAAACGGGTAGTAAGAGGAGGGGTGGGGCCGATTAGGGACCAAAAAGACCTACGCATGGAGGCAGAGGTTCTAAATGAGTACTTTGTATCTGTCTTTACCAAGGAAGAACATGCTGCCAAAGTCACAGTAAGAGAGGAGGTAGTTGAGTTACTGGATGGGCTAAAAATTGATAAAAAGGAGGTACTAGAAAGGCTGGCTGTACTTAAAGTAGATAAGTCACCAGATCCGAACGACATGCATCCGAAGTTGCTGAGGAAATTGAGGGTGGAAATTGTGGAGGTTCTGGCCATAATCTTCCATGGAGATGGAGAAGCATGGAGATGGCAAAAATGCTGAACAAATATTTTGTTTCAGTCTTTACGGTAGAGGACACCAAGAATATCCCAACACTGGACAAACAGGGGGCTCTGGGGGGGGGGGGGGGGGGGAGGGGAGGAGCTAAATTCGATTAAAATCACTAAGGAATTGGTACTCAGTAAATTAATGTGACTCAAGGCGGATCAATTCCCTGGACCTGATGGCTTACATCCTAGGGTCTTGAGGGAAGTGGCAGTAGGGATTGTGGATGCTTTGGTAATAGTTTTCCAAAATTCTCTGGACTCGGCAAAGGTCCCGGCAGATTGGAAAACTGCTAATGTAACACCCTTATTTAAAAAGGGTAGTAGGCAGAAGGCTGGAAATTATAGACCAGTTAGCCTAACATCTGTGGTGGGTAAAATTTTGGAGTCTATTATTAAGGAGACAGTAGCGGAACATTTGGATAAACATAATTTAATAGGACAAAGTCAGCATGGCTTTATGAAGGGAAAGTCATGTCTGACAAATTTGCTTGAGTTCTTTGAGGACATAACATACAGGATGGATAAAGGTGAACCAGTGGACATAGTGTATTTAGACTTCCAGAAGGCATTCGACAAGGTGCCACATAAAAGATTATTGCTCAAGATAAAGAATCACTGGATTGGGGGTAATATTCTGGCATGGGTGGAGGATTGGTTATCTAACAGGAAGCAGAGAGTTGGGATAAATGGTTCACTCTGGGACTGGCAACCAGTAGCCAGTGGTGTTCCGCAGGGGTCGGTGCTGGGTCCCCAACTCTTTACAATCTATATTAACGATTTGGAGGAGGGGACCGAGTGTAACATATCAACGTTTGCAGATGATACAAAGATGGGAGGGAAAGTAGAGAGTGAGGAGGACATAAAAAACCTACAAGGGGATATAGACAGGCTGGGTGAGTGGGCAGAGATTTGGCAGATGCAATACAATATTGGAAAATGTGAGGTTATGCACTTTGGCAGGAAAAATCAGAGAGCAAGTTATTAGCTTAATGGCGAGAAACTGGAAAGTACTGCAGTACAAAGGGATCTGGGGGTCCTAGTGCAAGAAAATCAAAAAGTTAGTATGCAGGTGATCAAGAAGGCCAACAGAATGTTGGCTTTTATTGCTAGGGGGATAGAATATAAAAACAGGGAGGTATTGCTGCAGTTATATAAGGTATTGGTGAGACCGCACCTGGAATACTGCATACAGTTTTGGTGTCCATACCTAAGAAAAGACATACTTGCTCTCAAGGCAGTACAAAGAAGGTTCACTCGGTTAATCCTGGGGATGAGGGGGTGGACATATGAGGAGAGGTTGAGTGGATTGGGACTCTACTCATTGGAGTTCAGAAGAATGAGAGGCGATCTTATTGAAACATATAAGATTGTGAAGGGGCTTGATCGGGTGGATGCGGTAAGGATGTTCCCAAGGATGGGTGAAACTAGAACGAGGGGGCATAATCTTAGAATAAGGGGCTGCTCTTTCAAAACTGAGATGAGGAGAAACTTCTTCACTCAGAGGGTAGTAGGTCTGTAGAATTTGCTGCCCCAGGAAGCTGTGGAAGCTACATCATTAAATAAATTTAAAACAGAAATAGACAGTTTTCTCGAAGTAAAGGGAATTAGGGGTTACGGGGAGCGGGCAGGAAATTGGACATGAATTTAAATTTGAGGTTAGGATCAGATCAGCCATGATCTTATTGAAATGCGCAGCAGGCTCGAGGGGCCGATTGGCCTACTCCTGCTCCTATTTCTTATGTTCTTATGTTCCAGTCAGCCTTAGATATGGGGGTGGCGCCAGAGGACTGGAGAACTGCAAATATTACACCCTTGTTCAAAAAAGGGTGCAAAGATAAACCCAGCAACTACAGGCCAGTCAGTTTAACCTCAGCAGTGGAGAAACTTTTAGAAACGATAATCCAGAACAAAATTAACAGTCACTTGGTCAAGCGTGGATTAATTGAGGAAAGCCAGCACGGATTTGTTAAAGGCAAATCGTGTTTAACTAACTTGATAGAGTTTTTGATGAGTTAACAGAAAGGGTTGATGAGGGCAATGTGGTTGATGTGGTGTATATGGACTTTCAAAAGGATAAAGTGCCACATAATAGGCTTGTCAGCAAAGTTGAAGCCCATGGAATAAAAGGGCAGTGGCAGCATGGAAAGAAAATTGGCTAAGTAATTGGAAACAGAGAGTAGTGGTGAATGGTTGTTTTTCGTACTGGAGGAAGGTATACAGTGGTGTTCCCCAGAGGTCGGTATTAGGACCACTGCTTTTCTTGATATATATTAATGACTTGGACATGGGTGTACTGGGCACAATTTCAAAATTTGCAGATGACACAAAACTTGGAAGTGTAGTGAACAGTGTAGTGATGGACTTCAAGAGGACACAGACAGGCTGGTGGAATGGGCGGACATGTAGCAGATGAAATTTAACGCAGAAAAGTGTGAAGTGATACATTTTGGTAGGAAGAATGAGGAAAGACAATATAAACTAAATGGTTAAATTCTAAAAGGGGTGCAAGAACAGAGAGGCCTGGGGTATATGTGCACAAATCGTTGACGGTGGCAGGGCAGATTCAGAAAGCGGTTAAAAAAGCAAACGGTATCCTGGGCTTTATAAATAGAGGCATAGAGTACAAAAGCAAGGAAGTTACGATGAACCTTTATAAAACACTAGTTCAGCCACAACTGGAGTATTGTGTCCAATTCTGGGCACTGCATTTTAGGAAGGATGTGAAGGCCTTAGAGAGGGTGCAGACAAGATTTACTAGAATGGTTCCAGGGATGAAGGACTTCAGTTTCCTGGATATACTGGAGAAGCTGGGATTATTCGCCTTAGAGCAGAGAGGGTTGAGAGAAGATTTGATAGAGGTGTCCAAAATCGTGAGGGGTCTAGACAGGGTAGAGAGAGAAACTGTTCCCATAGGCAAAAAGGTCAAAAACCAGACAAAGATTTAAGGTGATTGGCAAAAGATCCAAAGGTGACATGAGGAAAAACTTTTTTTACGCAGCGAGTGGTTATAATCTGGAATGCACTGCCTAAAGGGGTGGTGGATGCAGATTCAATCATGGCTTTCAAAAGGGAACTGGATAAGTACTTGAAGGGAAAAAATTTACATGGCTACGGGGAAAGGGCAGGGGAGTAGGACTAGCAGGATTGCGACAGGCCGAACGGCCTCCTCCTGTGCTGTAACCACTCTATTACTCTACTCTTTCTCGTTCTGTATATTCCTATGTAAACAATCAGCCCGATCAAGGTGGCTGGGATTTAAAGGGTGGTGAGGGATTTGGAAGAGACAGCGGCAGTTGAGCTCATGGCTTTTACTTAGGAAAAAGAAATCCCTGAGTTCCTCGAGTTTGGGGTTTGAGGTCATAATTGAGAATGCAGTCGCGAGAAGTTGGCAGAAATAGCTTCTGGTGGAGAAGAACAGTTAATAGTTGTTTCTGCTCTCCAGGATTATCTTAGATTAGTATGAAGGATTTGACAATGCAAGGGCTTGCAGCGGTCATGCCATATGTAGTAATGGAAAGCCAGTCTGGTTACTTGTGAAGTGAATTCACATGGACGCAGGGCCACAGAGATGGCTGTTTTCTACCAGTGGAGTAGTGCAGATGGAAGGCTATCTAATTAGAAACTAATGAGAACAAGCATGTTGACTGTGAAGGCCTAAAGTTCTGGAGATCAACACAGGAATTGGTGACTCCTTCATTAGTTGAGTAGACAAGGACAAGAGCAAAACAATCTATATCAGCTTTTTGTTAATTTTATTCCCATATGTATGAAGTACAGTGAAACCTTTATTATCTACCATGTTAGAAGAGACCTTTCTGGTGGTAAATGGAAATTGGCAGATAATTAACAGTCTTCAAATTTTAGTCTTGCACATATAATATAACAGCACCCTATGCACAAGAATGAGAGAAGTACAATAAAATTACAAACTTAATTTAGAGCTATGAAGTTAGAGATTAGTGTTAACGGGCTGCACTGTGAGGCAATGTCTCATGCAAAGCTTTGTTCCGAGAAAATTCTGGCAGATAACGGAGATTCCACTACAACGTGAAGCCACCTTTAAGGATAATTAATTGAAATACTTTCACTCATGCCCAACGCCCAAATGATTTCTGGCATAATTTTAAAAACACTGAATAATTATATTTGAAATAAGTCAGTAACAAAATCATGCTAATTACAATAACACCAGTCACTTTTATCACCAATTCCATATCACTGTCAATGAAAATAGATACCCTAGTTTCTAGCCCACTAGCTAGTCCCTAGCCAACCCCCCAAATTTTTTTATCATCATTAGGCTTTCCGTCACTTTAGCTTGAAATCATAGAAAGTAGTTTCAGCGTATTGCGAAGTGTAAACCTCTTTGCTTCTGAAAGCTTGTTACTAATAACTCACATACCTTCTCCATAACAAGATTTATTGACTAGTCCTGGATTGTCAGCAAGAGCCTTATTTACATCAGTTATCTCTCCAGTCAGAGGTGAATACAATTCACTAGCAGCTTTCACACTTTCCAGAGCACCAAACTCATCTGAGAAAAGAATGTTTAATATATAAAGAAACTGCCACACAATATACTTTGCACAGTATTTACAATTATTTTTTGAAAACTTTCAAACTGTTTATAACAACTGACAACAGTAATATCTTTGTATCAAGTCAAAAGTTCAACATTTTATTTATGCCATGGAAGTGGCTGGCAATAATACTTTATACTAGTTGAGTAAACGCTTTGATTTTACGCTTATTAGGAGCTACTGAAGGGCTATCTTGGCATCTGTACAATGGAGGAAGGATAGAAACAATACAAGGCTGTTGGAACATGTCTATGTGAGTTTAAGCTGCTTTCATCATGTCTACTTTGCTGGACTATTTAGTTTTTACTATAAGACATACTGGTACAATGCTCATTCGACACAGGTATAATACTGATTTGTTAGCCAAAGACGTCAAAATATAGTTATGCAACAGTTGCATAATGCCACTGAAATGAACTGCATTTCCTCTGCTGTTAACGTCAAAGCAAAATAAATTAGTATGCCATAAATTTCCAGTACTTGGACCATTTACTTGTTTCAAGGAAGTGCAGAATATGTTCAACAATGCATTCAGACAAATGCCATTGCATTCTTTTATCGATAGCCTCCTTAGGTTGCACCATCCAGAGACACAATGGGCTCAATTTTCAAATGGAGCCGGGAAGGGGGCGGGGGGCCCAATTTGAGGACGGGAAATCCATTAGTATGGGTTTCCGGGACTGTGGATGTCCAAAGGGACTTAGGGGTTCAGGTACATAGATCATTGAAGTGTCATGAACAGGTGCAGAAAATAATCAAGAAGGCTAATGGAATGCTGGCCTTTATATCTAGAGGACGAGAGTACAAGGGGGCAGAAGTTATGCTGTTGCTATACAAAACCCTGGTTAGACCGCATCTGGAGTACTGTGAGCAGTTCTGGGCACCGCACCTTCGGAAGGACATATTGGGCCTTGGAGGGAGTGCAGCGTAGGTTTACTAGAATGATACCCGGACTTCAAGGGTTAAGTTACGAGAAGAGATTACACAAATTGGGGTTGTATTCTCCAGAGTTTAGAAGGTTATGGGGTGATCTGATCGAAGTTTATAACATATTAAGGGGAACGGATGGGGTGGATAGAGAGAAACTATTTCCGCTGGTTGGGGATTCTAGGAGTAGGGGGCACAGTCTAAAAATTCAAGCCAGGCCTTTCAGGAGCGAGATTAGAAAACATTTCTACACACAAAGGGTGGTAGAAGTTTGGAACTCTCTTCCGCAAACGGCATTTGATACTAGCTCAATTGCTAAATTTAAATGTGAAAGAGATAGCTTTTTGGCAACCAAAGGTATTAAGGGATATGGGCCAACGGCAGGAAACGGAGCTAGATCACAGATCAGCCATGATCTTATCAAATGGCGGAGCAGGCACGAGGGGCTGAATGGCCTACTCCTGTTCCTATGTTCCTATTTTGAAGTTAGGATGTCTTTTTTTTTAATCGGTTTCCTGTCCGACTGACTGGCTGATTGACAGGTCTCAGTCGGATGGGAGACCAGCCAGGGAGAGGACGTCTGCAGGTAAGTCTTTGTTTGCATGGAGGGTGGGCAAGGGCACATGGGTCATGAGTCATGCGGGATGGGATTGGGGGTCAGTCCCGGGGGGAGGGGGAAAAGAGCAGGATCCGTTTCATCGCGGGGGGCGGAGTTGGAGCGGGAGGATCTGGGTCGGGGGGGGTGGGGGGGGAGGAAGTTGGGTCGGTGCAGGTAGGCTTGCTAGGCCTGGGGGAAGCACTCCTGCTCCTCCAGACCCACAAGCTGTGACTTTCTAGGCACTTACCTGCAGACTTGGGCCTTCTCACCTCCTTTCACAAGGCGTAAAACAGAAGGCCCGGGAAACCAGGCCCCCTGGGGTTGAAATGGGGTATTAGTTAAAAATGGCGGCCTGGAAAAGTTTTAAGGCCCGACCCGCCTCCTGGGAGCGGGTTGGCTGCCCTTCCCTCGTCCCGCCCCCGTGAAAACCGGAAACGGGCGGGTCCGAAATGGTGGCAAATGGCAATGCCCCCCCGCCACCCCCAACCCACCCATTTTTTACTTTAAAAATCGAGCCCATTAACTCGATGTGCTAACCCTCTTTCAATTGCTTGTGCCTTATTTGTATTTTGCATTCTCCTTTCAAACAGTCTTGCCATGCCATGCATCTTTCCTAGTCAAGAGGAGAGACTGAAGATGTGTTTCCAGGCCTCTGTCAATGTTGCTCTTCAATCAGGCACTCAGAGGTACAAGAGAGCAGTCCAGTATGACTGGCCACGAGTTTCCTGCTTGGTATTGGCAAGTATTGGGGAAGCTTTACATTCAAATCCACCTAACCTAATCAGTTGAGTTTTTTGTTTAAGATTTGCTCAGGTTATATGCTTAAGACAATGTAAAACAAAGTCAATACTTACCCAATTGGTTCAACTTTGTGCCGATTTCTGGCAAACCACAATATACAACATCTCCTAATGCTTCCTAAAGACAAAAACAATAGTCTGAATTACTGTGCACCAAGATCTTTAGCACTCATTTAGTAAAGATTTTTCAATTGTGCAAAAAGCTGACAGATGCACTTCTGTAACTTCAGAACTGTAGCCAGAACATGGAATTATTTTGAAAAGTATTTATATCTAAAATATTAAAAATCTTGCATCTGCACACATTTCCTGTCCAACATCTTCCATTATAAATCCCTATGTCCACATTTATAATGAAAACAGCCTATGTAAACTTGTTACACCAATTACACTCTTCCATCAGTGGTGGAGATGCCTCATCACTACCACTGGCAGAAGGGATTTAAACATGAGGATGAAAATTTTAAATTGGAGGCGTTGGATAACCGGGAGATAATGTCGATTAGCAAGGACAGGAGAGACGGTTGAGCAGGACTTGGTGCAGGATAGGATACGGGCAGTAGAGTTTTGGTTGAGCTGCAGTTTACAAAGCATGGAGGATTGGAGGCTGGCCAGGAGAGCATTGGAATAAACAAGTCTGGAGATGGCAATGGCATGGATGAGAATTTCAGCAGCAGATGGCCGAGGCAGGGGAGGAGTTTGGCAATGTTACAGAGGTGAAAGTAGGCAGTCTTTGCAATGGAGATGTTATGGGGTTGGAAGCTCAGCTCGAATAGGTCACCAAGGTTGCAAACAGTCTGGTTCAACTGGAGGCAGTGGCCATGGAAGGGGATGGAATCAGTTGCAAGGGAACAGAGTTTCTGGTGGGAACTGAAGATGATGGCTTTGGTCTTCCCAATGTTTAACTGGACAAAACTGGATGTTGGCCAAGCAGTTTGACAGCATAGAGGCAGTGAAGCGCCTTGGGAGGTGCTACATTAATGCAGCTCCTTTAATGTATTGTTGCTGTTGATGTCGCCGAGAAAGATTCAAACATGGAGGTGCAGGAAAGATGGGAGGTGACAACAAGTTATAGGACTTCAGAGAAGAGAGAGAGATTGGCGATGAAGCAGTAGTTTGCAAGGACAAAGAGGTTGAGGGTGGCTTTGAAAGGGAGGGGGAAGAGTATCTGAGGAAAGGGAAGCATTTACAATGTCAGCTAAGATGGGAACCAGAAGGGTAAGTTGGGTGGTCAGCAGTTTAATGGAAATGGGGTCGAGGGAGCAGAGGTTAATCTGAGATGAGCTCAGAGAGAGCATGAGGGGAGATAGAGAGAATAACTAGAGAAAGATGCAGGTTCAGGGCTAGGGCAGTAGGGAGCCTGGGGGGATGGGAGAGTGTAAAGGTCTTACTGAGGATAAGCATATCAAAGGTGGACATCAGGGGTGGTTGAGCAGATCCATTCACTTTGTGCAAATCAGTGAATAATGAGAGATCATGGAAACTTGTGTGTCTGATTTTAAACACCCAGATCCGTGACCGAAACTTAATATTTGAAGAGGTAAATTGTACATAAGGATGTTTATTGACTCATAGACAGACCTTTAAAAGTAAAGCATTTGGCAATGCAATTTATCAAACTGAGAATCAATGGTCCAATTTAAAGTATAATTTTAAATTAACCCAAATAAGGTTCTCCCCCCGCGCCCCCCCCCCCCTTTCCAAGCTTGTTGCCAAGCTCATCTAGAAATGAAGCCAGGCACAGAAGGCAGGCAAGCAACATAGTGGACAATGATGAAGTACCCCTTGCATTTCATGAAATATAAATATACATTTGAAACAAAAGAAAACCATATTGTTTGTATAAACAGACATTATGGACCAAATGACCATCACGTGCTGTAATTCCCATTATTTAATAAATAGTGAATGCAACAACTAGTTACAATTGTAACAAAGCCCTTGGTAACATTTGCAGATAAAACTGCATTCACTGATCATCTTCAACAACTTTGCTAAAAACTGAGTGTTTGATTTCAAAAAAGAAACGAAGAGTTGAAAGGAAGTAGGTGAGAACATTGCAGAAGCCCTAACTATAATCTTCCAAAGTTCTCTCGATTCAGGAACCGTTCCTTTAGATTGGAAAATTGCACGTCACTCCACTATTTAAGAAAGGTGAGAGAGGGAAACCAGGGAATTAGTGACCAGTTAGCCTAACATCTAATGTGGGGAAACTACTAGAGTCTATAATTAAGGATAGAGTGACAGAACACCTTGAAAATTTTCAGCTCATCAGAGAGCGCCAGCATGGATTTGTAAAGGGTAGGTCATGCCTGACAAACCTGATTTAATTTTTGAAGAGGTGACTAAAGAGGAGATTTGATAGAAGTGTTCAAAATCATGAAAGGTTTAGGTAAAGTAATTTTTTTTTCATTCGTTCACGGGATGTGGGCGTCGCTGGCGAGGCCAGCATTTATTGCCCATCCCTAATTGCCCTTGAGAAGTTGGTGGTGAGCCGCCTTCTTGAACCGCTGCAGTCCGTGTGGTGACGGTTCTCCCACAGTGCTGTTAGGAAGGGAGTTCCAGGATTTTGACCCAGCGACAATGAAGGAACGGCGATATATTTCCAAGTCGGGATGGTGTGTGACTTGGAGGGGAACGTGCAGGTGGTGTTGTTCCCATGTGCCTGCTGCTCTTGTCATTCTAGGTGGTAGAGGTCGCGGGTTTGGGAGGTGCTGTCGAAGAAACCTTGGCGAGTTGCTGCAGTGCATCCTGTGGATGGTGCACACTGCAGCCACAGTGCGCCGGTGGTGAAGGGAGTGAATGTTTAGGGTGGTGGATGGGGTGCCAATCAAGCGGGCTGCTTTATCTTGGATGGTGTCGAGCTTCTTGAGTGTTGTTGGAGCTGCACTCCTCCAAGCAAGTGGAGAGTATTCCATCACACTCCTGACTTGTGCCTTGTAGATGGTGGAAAGGCTTTGGGGAGTCAGGAGGTGAGTCACTCGCCGCAGAATACCCAGCCTCTGACCTGCTTTCGTAGCCACAGTATTTAGATGGCTGGTCCAGTTAAGTTTCTGGTCAATGGTGACCCCCAGGATGTTGATGGTGGGGGATTCGGCGATGGTAATGCCGTTGAATGTCAAGGGGAGGTGGTTAGACTCTCTCTTGTTGGAGATGGTCATTGCCTGGCACTTATCTGGTGCGAATATTACTTGCCACTTATGAGCCCAAGCCTGGATGTTGTCCAGGTCTTGCTGCATGTGGGCTCGGACTGCTTCATTATTTGAGGGGTTGCGAATGGAACTGAAAACTGTGCAGTCATCAGCGAACATCCCCATTTCTGACCTTATGATGGAGGGAAGGTCATTGATGAAGCAGCTGAAGATGGTTTGGCCGAGGACACTGCCCTGAGGAACTCCTGCAGCAATGTCCTGGGGCTGAGATGATTGGCCTCCAACAACCACTACCATCTTCCTTTGTGCTAGGTATGACTCCAGCCACTGGAGAGTTTTCCCCCTGATTCCCATTGACTTCAATTTTACTAGGGCTCCTTGGTGCCACACTCGGTCAAATGCTGCCTTGATGTCAAGGGCAGTCACTCTCACCTCACCTCTGGAATTCAGCTCTTTTGTCCATGTTTGGACCAAGGCTGTAAAGAGGTCTGGAGCCGAGTGGTCCTGGCGGAACCAAAACTGAGCATCGATGAGCAGGTTATTGGTGAGTAAGTGCCGCTTGATAGCACTGTCGACGACACCTTCCATCACTTTGCTGATGATTGAGAGTAGACTGATGGGGCGGTAATTGGCCGGATTGGATTTGTCCTGCTTTTTGTGGACAGGACATACCTGGGCAATTTTCCACATTGTCGGGTAGATGCCAGTGTTGTAGCTATACTGGAACAGCTTGGCTAGAGGCGCAGCTAGTTCTGGAGCACAAGTCTTCAGCACTACAGCCGGGATGTTGTCGGGGCCCATAGCCTTTGCTGTATCCAGTGCACTCAGCCGTTTCTTAATATTACGTGGAGTGAATCGAATTGGCCGAAGACTGGCTTCTGTGATGGTGGGGATATCGGGAGGAGGCCGAGATGGATCATCCATTCGGCACTTCTAGCTGAAGATGGTTGCAAACGCTTCAGCCTTGTCTTTTGCACTCACGTGCTGGACTCCGCCATCATTGAGGATGGGGATGTTTGCAGAGCCTCCTCCCCCCGTTGGTTGTTTAATTGTCCAGCACCATTCACGACTGGATGCTGCAGGACTGCAGAGCTTTGATCTGATCCGTTGGTTGTGGAATCGCTTAGCCCTGTCTATAGCATGTAGTCCTGAGTTGTAGCTTCACCAGGTTGGCACCTCATTTTTAGGTACGCCTGGTGCTGCTCCTGGCATGCTCTTCTACACTCCTCATTGAACCAGGGTTGATACCCTGGCTTGTTGATAATGGTAGAGTGAGGAATATGCCAGGCCATGAGGTTACAATTTGTGCTGGAATACAATTCTGCTGCTGCTGATGGCCCACAGCACCTCATGGATGCCCAGTTTTGAGCTGCTAGATCTGTTCTGAATCTATCCCATTTAGCACGGTGGTAGTGCCACACAACACGTTGGATGGTGTCCTCAGTGCGAAGACGGGACTTCATCTCCACGAGGACTGTGCGGTGGTCACTCCTACCAATACTGTCACGGATAGATGCATTTGCGACAGGTAGATTGGTGAGGACGAGGTCAAGTAAGTTTTTCCATCATGTTGGTTCGCTCACCACCTGCCGCAGGCCCAGTCTAGCAGCTATGTCCTTCAGGACTCGGCCAGCAGTGGTTCTACTGAGCCACTCTTGGTGATGGACATTGAAGTCCCCCACCCAGAGTACATTTTGTGCCCTTGCTACCCTCAGTGCTTCCTCCAAGTGGTGCTCAACATGGAGGAGGACTGATTCATCAGCTGAGGGAGGACGGTAGGTGGTAATCAGCAGGAGGTTTCCTTGCCCATGTTTGACCTGATGCCATGAGATTTCATGGGGTCCAGAGTCAATGTTGAGGACTCCCAGGGCCACTCCCTCCTGACTGTATATCGCCACCTCTGGTGGGTCTGTCCTGCCGGTGGGACAGGACATACCCAGGGATGGTGATGGAAGAGTCTGGGATGTTGGCTGAAAGGTATGATTCTGTGAGTTTGGCTATGTCAGGCTGTTGCTTGACTAGTCTGTGGGACAGCTCTCCCAATTTTGGCACAAGTCCCCAGATGTTAGTAAGGAGGACCTTGCAGGGTCGACTGGGCTTGGTTTGCCGTTGTCGTGCCCGGTGCCTAGTGGTCCGATACCGGGTGGTCCGTCCGGTTTTATTCTTATTATGACTTTTTGTAGCGAGATTTTACAACTGAGTGGCTTGCTAGGCCATGTCAGAGGGCAATTAAGAATCAACCACATTGCTGTGGGTCTGGAGTCACATATAGGCCAGACCGGGTAAGGACGGCAGGTTTCCTTCCCTAAAGGACATTAGTGAACCAGATGGGTTTTTTTGACAATCCGGTAGTTTCATGGCCATCATTACTGATACTAGTATTTTAATTCCAGATTTTTATTTAATTAATTGAATTTAATTGATTGATTGAATTTAAATTCACCAGCTGCCGTGGCGGGATTTGAACTCATGACTCTGGATTTTTAGTCCAGGCCTCTGGATTACTAGTCCAGTAACATAACCACTATGCTACCGTACCCGTAAATGAAGAGAAACTGTTTCCGTTGACAGAAGGGTCAAAAACCAGAGGACACAGATATAAGGTGATTGGCAAAAGAACCAAAGACAACATAAGAAAAAACTTTTTTACGCAGCAAGTAGTTATGATCTGGAATACGCTGCCTACAAGTGTGGTGGAAGCAGATTCAATCGTGGCTTTCAAAAAGGAATTGGACAAATACTTGAAGGGAGAAAATTTGCAGGGCTACTGGGAAAGAGCAGGGGAATGGAACTAACTGGATTGTTCCTACAAAGAGCCGGCACATGCTCGATGGGCCGAATGGCCTCCTTCAGTGCTGTACCCATTCTATTTTTCTAAGTAGTGGACAGAGGAATGTCTATAGATGTTTATATGGACTTCCAGAAGGCATTCGATAAAGTCCCTCATAAGAGACTGTTAGCTAAAGTTGAAGTTCATGGAACTGAGGGCAAATTATTGACCTGGTTAGGAAACTGGTTGAAAGGCAGGAGACAGAGAGTAGGGATAATGGGCAGGTAATCAAAGTGACTAGTGGTGTCCTACAGGGATCTGTGTTGGGGCCTCAGCTATTCATTGTATTTATTAACGACTTAGATGACGGGATAGACAGTCACATATCCAAGTTTGACGATGAAATAAACATAGGCACCATTGTAAGCAGTGTAGCAGGAAGCATAAAATTACAGAGAA
This sequence comes from Heptranchias perlo, assembly GCF_035084215.1. Lineage (NCBI taxonomy): Eukaryota > Metazoa > Chordata > Chondrichthyes > Hexanchiformes > Hexanchidae > Heptranchias > Heptranchias perlo. The sequence continues at coordinate 48,618,266 of NC_090340.1, read as the reverse complement.
ATATTAATAGATTAAGTGAATGAGCAAAACTGTGGCAAATGGATTTCATTGTCAGCAAGTGTGAGGTCATCCACTTTGGACCTAAAAAGGATAGATCAGAGTACTTTCTAAATGGTGAAAAGCTCAAAACAATGGAAGTCCAAAGAGACTTAGGGGTCCATGTACATAGATCATTAAAATATCATGGGCATGTACAGGAAATAATCAAAAAGGCTAATGGAATGCTGGCCTTTATATCTAGAGGACTAGAATACAAGGGGCTAGAAGTTATGATACGGCTATAAAAAGCCTTGGATGGACCACACCTGGAGTACTGTGTTCACTTCTGGACACCTCACCTTAGGAAGGATATAATGGCCTTGGAGGGAGTGCAGCGTAGATTTACTAGAATGATACTGGACTCCAAGGGTTAAATTACAAGGAGCGATTGCACAAACTAGGGCTGTATACTCTGGAATTTGGAAGATTAAGGGGTGATTTGAACAAAGTTTTCAAGGTATTAGGGGAAACTGATAGGGTAGATGGAGAGAAACTATTTCTGCTGGTTGGGGAGTCTAGGACTAGGAGACATAGCCAGACAGGATGGTTCCCTCCCAGTCGGCGAACACTTCAGCAGTCAAGGACATTCAGCCACCGATCTTCGGGTAAGCGTTCTCCAAGGCGGCCTTCGAGACACAAGACAACGCAAAATCGTCGAGCAGAAATTGATAGCCAAGTTCCGCACCCATGAGGACGTCCTCAACCGGGATCTTGGGTTCATGTCGCGCTACACGGAACCCCACCAGGGGAAAAAAGTTATCTGTTTTTAATACAACTGGTCATTCTCTCTCTTTCTCTTCCTTTCGGATGTTTCTCTCTCTCTCTTTGGTTCTGGCTGTTTGTATATTCAGTTGTCTGGGGTATCTAAGGTTTCTCTGTCTGAACACTATTCAATTCATTTGATGGCCTTGATAACGGGCAGTTGGAAAGATTATCTGTAATCACCAGGCATTGTTCTATGACTATATATGTGGTAATTTTCAATGAATCTCGACACTCACCTGACGAAGGAGAAAGCCTCCGAAAGCTTGTGATTTTCAAATAAAACTGTTGGACTATAACCTGGTGTTGTAAGATTCCTTACATTTATCCATGTTTAAAGTTAGGCTTAAAGCCAACAGTAGGACCCTTGTCTCCATAAACTTCAACGATGTAAGTATAAAATTCATTAAGTAGAATAGCCTATTTGCTGTACTGAAAATGACATGTTTAAAACTTGATGTTGAAGATATTAATTTTTCTGTCCAAGATATTTTGTTTGCAGCCGAGTGGTAATATCCATCTTACAATACTAGTTCTTCCAAGCCACCTACTGTTTTAAACAGACAGTGCTCATATAGAAGCAATATTTGAAACAACTAATTTAATTTTTGAAAGAAATTCATATTTCAACCAGCTATAACAAAATTATTACAGAATTTTTGCAAAAACATAAGCTTTTAAAAAAACATTTAACAAGTCTGAATTTTATTTTTAAGGACTCTACTACAACAGTGCTTGCCCACATTCATGCCAATAAAGATAATTCACACAATGGCAAATTACAACAATTTCACATGAAGGAGATGCAAAGCTTATAAGCACTGATATTGAAGTGAACCTTGGTCCCACTGATGATAAACATCAGGACTAAAAATTGATTAGGAAAAGCTGATCCTACAACACAAAAATTGAGCAATGGACTAAGTCCAAAAACATTCAAGCGGAGCTTGTGCACTTAAAACCACGACAGCTAGTATCACTGGAGTTCAAAAGTGAAGGATTGATACAAGAATTATACTGGATGGTAATAAAAAAGTACCCACCTGAGCATAATTGCTAATGCCCACTGTACCAATTCCATTTTCAACTGTTACCCATTCATGTTTGTCTGTAAACTTGCGAGCTGGAATGGTATATTTTTACATAATCAGCCAACATCAAATACAATTCAAAGGTTTTATCTAAGGTTTGGCAATCTATACAATATTAATGTTTACATATTCATATACAGCTTGATCTTTATTGAAGCTATGAATTGCTGACCAAGCAATTTACTTCAGATACTGCACCATATCTAATATAAATCATAAACCAAAGTATCCAAATGGTGCCACACATTAGTCTAGTGTCAGGACTCAAATAAAGGACAATATATTTTTTACACAGTAAGACCAAAAGGGACATGTTCATTTTCATTTCTAGCCTTGTGCATGTGAAAACTCCTTTGTTCCATAGTCCCATTCTGTAATTTACACCCATCAAAACTCAGCCCTCAAACTGCAGTATGGCGTCATAATGTAACATTTGAGGTATTACATTAACAAGTACAAAACAATGTTAAATCCCAATCAGCAGTGGCAATGAACATAAACAGGACTAAATACCAGTTACTTTTAAAAGTAATCTGCACTAATCAGGTGTCACTTGAAATTAGCTTTTGCTGCTACTTCATTCTCAGTCAATTTTATCATATCTGTTTTAAACAAAATAAATCAAAAAGTAAAACAAAATACAGCAAGTTCCCTCAGGTGAAGATGGATTCAGAGACAATGTGAAACTGATTAACACAAAACAAATCTTATGTACACAATGGTAACATTTTCAACCCTCAGCCTTTAGCATACACTCCACAGATAAGTATTCACTATACACATCCTCATATTCAATACAACCCGAGTTAGAGAAGACAGACCATTTCTAATCCTTGGTTCATTTTTAATGTCTAGATCACCAGAGGTTACATCAGATAAAGAGGCTTGTAGGCATTATGCGCCACTGGGTATTCTTAATACATTCCTTACATCTTAAGCTGAAGAGACCCTGAACTGTTATTTTGTTTAGCACAACCTGAAGGCCCTCAATGTAGCTACTCAATTGGGTGCCCACATTTATGTATCTGTCTCCATGTTCTTAATTTGTCTATCCTGCAGCTATCTTTTTTACTTAATGTTTCTATTTCTCCTCTGCAACTCTCTTTTCTCTTCCTCTACTACTTGACTTCTATCCAGATAACTAGTTTGAAAATAGTCTACTCCTGATAATTCAGTTGTTTTGTGATAAAACTTGAACTATCCAATAATTTGAATTAAACAATGTAAAGAATGCAGCAAAATAGGAAGTTGGTGGTAAAAAATAAATAAATCAGATAATTTGAATTAAGTATAGACTGCAGTGTTAACTCTGTACTTGCCTATCTGAAGAATACACACCATGCTGGGATGCATACTCACCAGTGGGGTAGAAGAGTTGAAATGGAGACTATAATCTTAAATAGTCTTCAAATCAGCAATCCAATTGATGTTGGTCTTTTCTGCCTGCAATCTCAACAAGAAACTTCTTGACCAGATCTAAAACCTCCCTTCCTATAATAGCATGTGATACAATTTTAAGTACTTAAAAAAGGTATCTGGCCATTTAATATCACATCTGTTAAAACAACTTAATTCTGACTGCAGGCACTTAACCATACTACATCCTTCAATTCCCACTTTGGCACAGCTTCTTGTTTAGTTATACATTTGGATTAAGCCATTGAAAGGCATTGGAGGAATGAAGATATTATGGAGCAAGGGACATCTTCAGAATACCAAGTTCTTGCCTATCCATTGAATAGTATTAGGTATGCAGCATAAAGAACGATCCAGTATGTGTTGCACTGATAAACTACTCAAAGAATCAAAGCTGTGGAACACACGGGAGATCTGCTAGTATACATATTAAAGATCTGCGTAGGTATGTACTTTCTGCAAATATCACACTTACTCCCTGTAAAGTTTTCTTAACATGCTTGGTTGTCAAGCATAAAACTAGCCTATGTGTTACGCCTATCTCTCATTCTCCAGTACAGTGGTGTGGTCCTCCAATGTGCTGTGACATTGAACGATAGAATGTGAGTATACACACCAATTACCCAAATAATCAGATCTTTACTTAAAATGGGCAGCTCATCCCAAACTATTAGTCACACTGAAGATGCTCAAAAGACTAACTGAGACATGGGCACGTTGGAGCTTTATCCCGCTATACCAGAATAATAGCAGTGCCTCCAAAACTCTACATACTGAGTTCCCAGTACAATTGTGGGGAGTTACTGGGCAGAGGCAAGCCATCACTACAAAATGAGAAAAAGAAAAGTTGGAGGAAGGTTGCTCTTACACATCTCATAACAGGTGGTTTAGCAGAGGCCTGGGAGCAGATCATGTACCTGCTCCCTCAGCCAGGGACACCACATGGCATAGAAAACCCAAGAAAAGGACTCACAAGAAACTATCTTAAGGCAGCTTCACCCTGAAACCATGTTGGAGCTTTATCCCGCTATACCAGAAAAACAGCAATACCTCCAAAACTCCACATACCAACAACCAACAAACTAAATAGTGCACATGGCCAAAATTAGGAAGGGAGAAATGCAATGACAAACAGCAAGCATATTACAGAGACATGATCACATTTTATCCATCAGGTCAAGTAGGCGCCCAATATATTGTACTTTGTTTATATTGTTTAACTGAACCCAGATGACACTAGACTCGGAAATGTAGTAAAAAATGTGGAGGATAGTAACAGGCTTCATGAGGACATAGACAGACTGGTGAAATGGGCAGACTCATGGCAGATGAAATTTAACGCAGAGAAGTGTGAAGTGATGCATTTTGCTCGGAGCAATGGGGAGAGACAATATAAACTAAATGGTACAATTTTAAAGGGGGTGCAGGAACAGAGAAACCTGGGGATGCACATACACAAATCTTTGAAGGTGGCAGGACGAGTTGAGAAGTCTGTTAAAAAGGCATATGGGATCCTGGGCTTTATTAATAGAGGCATGGAGTATAAAAGCAAGGAAGTTATACTAAACCTTTATAAAATGCTGGTTAGGCCTCAGCTGGAGTATTGTGTTCAATTCTGGGCACCAGACTTTAGGAAGGATATCAAGGCCTTAGAAAGGATGCAGAAGAGATTTACTAGAATGGTACCAGGGATGAGGGACTTCAGTTATGTGGAGAGACTGGAGAAGCTGGGGTTGTTCTCCTTAGAACAGAGAATGTTAAAGGGAGATTTGATAGAGCTATTCAAAATCATTAAAGGTTGTGACAGAGTAAATAAAGAGAAACTGTTTCCAGTGGCAGAAGGATCGATAACCAGAGGACACAGATTTAAGGTGATCAGCAAAAAAGCCACAGGCAACATGAGGAAACAATTTTTAACGCAGCGAGTTGTAATGATCTGGAATGCACTGCCTGACAGGGTGGTGGAAGCAGATTCAATGGTAACTTTCAAATGGAATTGGATAAATACTTGAAGGGAAAACATTTGCAGGGCTATGGGGAAAGAGCAGGGGAATGGGACTAGTTGGATAACTCGTTCAAAAAGCCAGCACAGGCACAATGGGCTGAATGGCCTCCTCCTGTGCTGTACCTACTATGACTACTTTCCCAAAAAACGGTACACTTGGGCCAGGATCTCAACAAAATAATTGGTAACCTATTTCCGGCTCGGTCACTATCAGTCTCCAACCAGCTGCTAAACTGTTGGAGGTAGATTTGCCCAATCATTTACTCTCTTATCCACAAGCTTCCACCTCCAACAGGTTTACTGAAATTCACAAGTTACGTTCCTTCCTGAACACATCTAAGCACCCATATCTTACCAATATTGTTACAGCATGAAGTTATACCGTCACGCCACTTAAATCAGACATTTGAGGTTAGGATCAAAATTTTTGTACTTAAGAGCTAGCATCAAGAATGCTACATAATATAAGTGAGAGGGAATTACTTGGATACATTATGTATGATAGCTGCTGAGGCTGTTTCCCATGGCTGGAGAGTCTAGAACTAGAGGGCATAGTCGTAGGTTAAGAGGTCAGCCATTTAAGACTGAGATGAGGAGGAATTTCTTCACTCAGAAGGTTGTGAGTCTTTGGAATTCGCTACCCCAGAGGACTGTGGATGCTGAGTTGTTGAATATATTCAAGGCTGGGATAGACAAATTTCTAGACACTAGGGATATGGGGATCGGGCAGGAAAGTGGAGTTGAGGTCGAAGATCAGCCATGATCTGAATGAATGGCGGAATAGGCTCGAGAGGCCATGTGGCCTATGCCTGCTATTTTTTATGTTCTTATACACTTGAATCAAAATTGTGCCCTATCCAGTATATATTTATCTAAAGTAAACAGTATTTTCCTTCTCTGATGTGTTTAAAGAAAATAAGCAATTTCTACTGCCTGACTGTGGGTTGCATCGCTTATAGTAATTAAAATAATTTTCACATTAAAAAATGTCAAGAGGCTACTCTTATAAGGACTGTAACATTATACCACGTAATGCTCAATGTATTATTCTGCTACTAAAGCACAGCGGTGTTTAGCTAATAGTGTTCCTTTATCATATGGCATTATTGCTGTATCCTCCTGGGTCAATTGGAGATTTATTAAACTTAGGCAAATCTTCCAGTCAATTAGGGGTTAGAGCAAATTTAGTTTTTTAAAAATATACTTTTTAAAGTGTTAATCCTTATTTAGTTAGGAAGTATTTTGTCAATGAAGTTTGTCCATACTTTTGGACAGACCCATCCCAAAACTTTGCCTAAATATTTCAGTGCTTGTGATATGAAACTTTCATTTGCACACCAGTCACCAAATGCACAGATAAAGAGTTATTAAGTGCACCTGGTATGAAAGTCTACGCAGCTGAGGAGGGATCCAGTCTGAAGGGGACACTCAGATCAGAGGGCAACTGAAAGGACACAGTGCGTTACATATGACTTTCCACAGAGGATAACGCAGCCATTAAGGTCGATGACATTTGATTTTCAAAAAAAAAATTCATTTCAAAAAACTCTTACCTCGGTGACAGAAAGTTTATGTGAGAAGCATTCGGACACGTTACTTGCTTTTCATTACGAATACAGCAGCAAACAGAACCAACCTGACCAACAGTGGCGCGACCCAGGAGTTGGCTTCTCACCTTAATCGTTCTGGTCGCCCGCCAACCCTAATTAGGAAAACCGCTACAACAACTCGCACATTAAAAAAAAAATCGAATCATGAGGAAAATACACGTTCAAATCAGGCCCGGCTTTGCAAATATAGATAGGTTTACGGCATTTTCGGTTTAGATTTTAAAACGATAAGTTGCATTCATGACCCCGGCTGACTTTGTCGCCCCGCTTAACTTACTGCTGCCTCCCTCCCCTCCCCTCCCCTCCAAATACAAAACAAAAACAAGGGGTTTGTACGAGGAAGAACGCACCGGAGAGGGCCGGCCTGGCGGTGCTCAGGCTCCGGAGCGGCCCAGCGATCCGTACCGTCCTATGCGAAGGCTGCCAGGTGGCCGTGGAGTGGAGGCAGAGGGAAGCGACCACTCGCAAATTCGAAACGCACCTCAACGCCATCTTTGCAAAGCAGAAAGTGAGCGCGAGCGGATGGGGCGGCGCGAGAGGAAGAGCCCCGGGAGGAGGGGGGGGGGGGGGGCGGATCTGCCACTGTGCGCCAGGAGACTGGGTCTGTGCAATGGGACTTGTTGCATGGGAAGGATGCCCGTGTACTTTCGGTTCGCTGCACGGGGGAAGCTGTCAGCCAACATCGGTGCGCTGGGAGACCATACGGTCGGATGGTTGTCGCACGGCACCGCGACTGGATGCAGTGTCGGTCGTGTGTGCACTCTCGCCTATCGAGTTAGATGGTGGTGGGAGTCGAGTCCCACCACCAGAGACTTGAGCGGATGATCCCAGGCTGTCACTCCCGGTGCAAAAAAAAAGAAAGAAACCATGGGAAGTGCTGCAGGTGCCATCTTTCGGATGAGCTTTTTAAAACTGGAGGCCCAGTCTGCCCCTCTCAGGTGCACGCAAGAGATGAGTTTATTCAAAGAAGAGCAGGGTAGTTTTCCCTGTGTTGACCTATTCTTGGAGGTTTGATCACTGTTTTTAAACGTTACTGCATCTACCTTTGTTGAGTGTCTCACGATCACCAAACCCTGAATAAAATATTTCACTTTTTGTTTTGTAGTGAGATGAATAACATAACTTATAAATCAAAGAAAGAACACAAAAAAATAGAAAGATTTAAGGATAGGTAATGTTTAAATAGAAATTACTTGTGATGTTTCTACATTATCGACTGCAATATGAAACACCAAGTAAATTCCAATGATTCAACAAATATTGATATAAGTAACTTCTAACTGAAGTTTTCATACAATTTTGTGACTTTTTACAGTACACAGCAAGTTATAAAAATAATAAATAAAACCAAAACCAAACCTAATTCAATTGTCTGACTCCCACACCCCAACGCTGAAGCCCAACTTCAGGGAGGTGAGACTCAGTCTTTCAGGGAGCAGCACCACTGCCTGACTCCTGTAATAAAACACATTACACAACAGCGCACATCACAGGCTGGCAAGAACTCTCTCTCCCTCCAGTTTGTGTTTCTCCCTCCCCGTTTGTTTCTCTCTCCCTCCCTCTCCAGTCTGTGTTGTTCTCCTTCCCTTCCCCAATTTGTGTTTCCCCTCCCTCACAGTTTGTGTTGCTCCCTCTCTTCCCCTTCTCCCCCAGTTTGTGTTGCTCTCTCAGGATTCATGGAGTTTCCAGATGATTTCCGTTGGCCTTGAAGCCGCCCTCCACACAACCGGTAAGGAAGCGGTGCGATCCGAATATCAGGGTGAGCGCCCAGACAACACAAACTGGCCAGGGTACTGCGCATGCTCAAACCGCACGTACAAGGACCGTTTCTCCTGAGTCGCCAGGAGACCACCCATTCTGGGAAACTTCCGCCGAAAGCAGGAGGGTTGGCAACCCTACTAGTGCCCTGGCCAGTATTTATCCCCCAACCAACAGATTGTCTGGTCATTATCTCATTGCTGTTTGTGGGACCTTGCTGTGTGAAAATTGACTGCTGCCTTTCCCTACATTAGAACAGCGACTACACTCTAAAAGTACTTAATTGTCAGTAAAGTGCTTTAGGACATCCTGAGATTGTGAAAAGTACTATATAAATCTAAGTTCTTAACTTCTTTCTATTTCCCACACCGCCACCTTTATGGACTCAGTGAGATTATAAATTTAAGACAAATTATGGACAGTTTTATGTTATAGATTTGTGGCTGCTAGAAACTCGTTTAGGACCCAGCGAAGAATCTGGAGTAGATTTGAACACTCGAGGAGAAAGAATAATGTTCTAATCTAACCTGTCGCCCAGTTCCTTGTAGTGAATGGTGTTAACATGCGGACAACACAGTGTGAACTGCTGAGAGTTTGGTACGTGTGGGAGTTTAAGGGTTAATCTCTTTAAAATCTAGTGCATATTGCTTTCAACTGTTTAAGTTCAATTTTAAAGTTTAAATTTTTAAGTTTCTGTCAGGCTTCAGCGGAGAGAGCTGCTGTAGCAAGTTAATTGGTTAGCTAGATTACAAACTGTAGAAATACAGGGGCCTGTCAGTGCGGACAACACAGTGTGAACTGCTGAGAGTTTGGTACATGTGGGAGTTCGGTGCAGTGGGGGAAGGAGGTGCTGCTTTGCCTTGGTTTTCCTAACTTTTTCCCCAGAGCGGCAGTGGACCTGAGAGTAGAAGACTGAGATTGGGGAATAAAAGCAGCAGCAGACCTGCAACAAGAGACAACTACTTTGTGACGTCACAGGTGAGGCAGGAGAGTCCGAGAGGTGAGCACAGTATAAAAGTAGAGACCTAGAGCGGGAGGAGAGTCTGAGAGTCTAAGGCAAGTCATGGCAGCACAGCTCGCACCCGTGATATGCTCCTCCTGCACTATGTGGGAAGTCATGGACACTACCAGTGTCCCTGGCGACCATGTGTGCAGGAAGTGTGTCCAGCTGCAGCTACTGGCTAACCGTCTTTCGGAGCTGGAGCTGCGGGTGGATTCGCTGTGGAGCATCCGCGATGCTGAGACTATCGTGGCTAGCACGTTCAGTGAGGTGGTCACACCGCAGGTTAAGATTACGCAGGCAGAGTAAAAGGACTAGGCAGGTAGAGCAGGAGTCCCCTGGGACCATCTCCCTCTCAAACAGATATTCTGCTTTAGATACTGTTGGGGGAGATGGCTTATCAGGGGAAAGCAGCAAAAGCCAGGTTCAGGGCACCACGGGTGGCTCTGCTGCACAGGAGGGGAGGAAGAAGAGTGGCAGGGCTATAGTGATAGGGGATTCAATTGTAAGGGGAACAGATAGGCGTTTCTGTGGCCGCAAACATGACTCCAGGATGGTATGTTGCCTCCCTGATGCTAGGGTCAAGGATGTCACGGAGCGGCTGCAGGGCATTCTGGAGGGGGAGGGTGAACAGCCAGTAGTCGTGGTCCATATTGGTACCAACGACATAGGTAAAAAAAAGGGATAGGGTCCTGCAAGGTGAATTTAAGGAGTTAGGAGATAAATTAAAGAGCAGGACTTCAAAGGTAGTGATCTCAGGATTACTACCGGTGCCACGTGCTAGTGAGTATAGGAACAGGAGAATAGACAGGATGAATGCGTGGCTGCAGGGATGGTGTAGGAGGGAGGGATTTAGATTCCTGGGACATTGGGACCGGTTCTGGGGAAGGTGGGACCTGTACAAGCGTGACAGGTTACACCCGAGCAGGACCGGGACCAATGTCCTCGCGGGGGTGTTTGCTAGTGCTGTTGGGGAAGGTTTAAACTAGAGTGGCAGGGGGATGGGAACCTGAGCGGGGGATCAGAAGGGAATAAAGTTGAGAGCAGCAAGAGAGGGGAAGACCCAGGGGAAATCTACAATACAAATAGTACAAACAGTTGTTCAAGAACAAGTGAAAGGGAAAAGAGTAGAGCAGCAGAAAGAAAGTGTACTTTAGGCACGACAGATAAAATAAAAACTAGAAGGCGTAAGGCGATTAACCCAGCATCAAAGCTGTGGCAGGGGGTTGGGAACCTGGGCAGGGAGACAAAGGAAAGCGTGTCAGGAAGGGACAGAAGGTATGGAGTAAAAGGTAAAGTGTTAAAAAAGGAAAAAGCAGGAACTAAGTGTCACAAAACATATTTGAAAGTTCTTTATCTGAATACACGTAGCATTCGTAACAAAATGGACGAGTTAACGGCACAAATAACTACATATGGGTATGATCTTGTGGCCATTACAGAAACATGGCTGCAGGTTGACAACGACTGGGAATTAAATATGCCAGGGTATTTAACAATCAGGAAGGACAGGCAGGAAGGAAGGGGAGGTGGGGTGGCTATGTTAATAAAGGAAGGAATCACTGTAATACAGAGAAATGATATTGGGACAAAGGATCAGGATAATGAAACAGTTTGGGTAGAGATAAGGAATAATAAGGGGGAATAAACACTATTGGGCTTAGTATATAGGCCTCCTAATAGTTGCAACTCTGCTGGAAGAAGTATTAATCAGGAAATAGTCGGGGCATGTAATGAGGGAACAGTTATAATTATGGGGGATTTTAACTATCATATTAACTGGACAAATCAAATTGGGCAGGGCAGCCTTGAGGAAGAGTTTATTGAGTGTATTAGGGATGGATTTCTTGAGCAGTATGTAACTGATCCTACAAGGGGGCAAGCAACCTTGGACCTGGTCCTGTGTAATGAGCCAGGATGAATTAATAATGTCCTAGTTAAGGATCCCCTTGGAATGAGTGACCATAACATGGTTATATTCCATATCCAATTAGAGGGTGAGAAGGTTGGTTCTCAATCAAACGAACTGAGCTTGAATAAAGGAGACTATGATGGTATGAGAGCGGAATTGATTAAAGTGGACTGGGAAAATAGATTAAAGGGTAAGATGGTACATGAGCAGTGGTGTTCATTTAAGGAGTTATTTTACAACTTTCAAAAAAATATATTCCACTGAGGAAAAAAGGGTGTAAAAGAAATGACAGCCATCCGTGGCTAAGTAAAGAAATTAAGGATAGTATCCGACTAAAAACAAGGACATATAAGGTAGCCAAACTTAGTGGGAGGATAGAAGATTGGGAAGTCTTCAAAAGACAGCAAAATAAATAAAAACAGATAGCAAGAGTTTCTATAGTTATATAAAAAGAAAAAGGGTGGCTAAGGCAAACGTAGGTCCCTTCGAGGATGAGACCGGGAAATTAATGGTGGGAAACATGGAGATGGCAAAAATGCTGAACAAATATTTTGTTTCAGTCTTTACGGTAGAGGACACTAAGAATATCCCAACACTGGACAAACAGGGGGCTCTCGGGGGGGGGAGGAGCTAAATACGATTAAAATCACTAAGGAATTGGTACTCAGTAAATTAATGGGACTCAAGGCGGATAAATCCCCTGGACGGCTTACATCCTAGGGTCTTGAGGGAAGTGGCAGTAGGGATTGTGGATGCTTTGGTAATAATTTTCCAAAATTCTCTGGACTCGGCAACGGTCCCGGCAGATTGGAAAACTGCTAATGTAACACCCTTATTTAAAAAGGGTAGTAGGCAGAAGGCTGGAAATTATAGTCTGTGGTGGGTAAAATTTTGGAGTCTATTATTAAGGAGACAGTAGCGGAACATTTGGATAAACATAATAGGACAAAGTCAGCATGGCTTTACGAAGGGGAAGTCATGTCTGACAAATTTGCTTGAGTTCTTTGAGGACATAACGTACAGGGTGGATAAAGGGGAACCAGTGGACGTAGTGTATTTAGACTTCCAGAAGGCATTCGACAAGGTGCCACATAAAAGATTATTGCTCAAGATAAAGAATCACTGGATTGGGGGTAATATTCTGGCATGGGTGGAGGATTGGTTATCTAACAGGAAGCAGAGAGTTGGGATAAATGGTTCATTCTCGGACTGGCAACCAGTGGCCAGTGGTGTTCCGCAGGGGTCGGTGCTGGGTCCCCAACTCTTTACAATCTATATTAACGATTTGGAGGAGGGGACCGAGTGTAACATATCAAAGTTTGCAGATGATACAAAAGATGGGAGGGAAAGTCGAGAGTGAGGAGGACATAAACAACCTACAAGGGGATATAGACAGGCTGGGTGAGTGGGCGGAGATTTGGCAGATGCAATACAATATTGGAAAATGTGAGGCTATGCACTTTGGCAGGAAAAATCAGAGAGCAAGTTATTATCTTAATGGCAAGAAACTGGAAAGTACTGCAGTACAATGGGATCTGGGGGTCCTAGTGCAAGAAAATCAAAAAGTTAGTATGCAGGTGCAGCAGGTGATCAAGAAGGCCAACGGAATGTTGGCTTTTATTGCTAGGGGGATAGAATATAAAAACAGGGAGTTATTGCTGCAGTTATATAAGGTATTGGTGAGACCGCACCTGGAATACTGCATACAATTTTGAACATAAGAAATAGGAGCAGGAGTAGGCCAATCGGCCCTTCGAGCCTGCTCCGCCATTTAATAAGATCATGGCTGATCTGATCCTAACCTCAAATCTAAATTCATGTCCAATTTCCTGCCCGCTCCCCGTAACCCCTAATTCCCTTTTATGGTCTCCATACTTAAGAAAAGACAAACTTGCTCTCGAGGCAGTACAAAGAAGGTTCACTCGGTTAATCCCGGGGATGAGGGGGTGGACATATGAGGAGAGGTTGAGTAGATTGGGACTCTACTCATTGGAGTTCAGAAGAATGAGAGGCGATCTTATTGAAACATATAAGATTGTGAAGGGGCTTGATCGGGTGGATGCGGTAAGGATATTCCCAAGGATGGGTGAAACTAGAACTAGGGGGCATAATCTTAGAATAAGGGGCTGCTCTTTCAAAACTGAGATGAGGAGAAACTTCTTCACTCAGAGGGTGGTAGGTCTGTGGAATTTGCTGCCCCAGGAAGCTGTGGAAGCTACATCATTAAATAAATTTAAAACAGAAATAGACAGTTTCCTAGAAGTAAAGGGAATTGGGGGTTACGGGGAGCGGGCAGGAAATTGGACATGAATTTAGATTTAAGGTTAGGATCAGATCAGCCATGATCTTATTGAATGGCGGAGCAGGCTCGAGGGGCCGATTGGCCTACTCCTGCTCCTATTTCTTATGTTCTCTTATATAATAAATATCACGACACCTACCAAGTAAGAAGAGGATGGCCTACACTAGATAAATGAATGCTTTTTATTATACTTTATTTAGGCACATTGATGCAATACAACAAAACAAACATGCAGAGGAGCCAGTTTACTTTGAATATTAACTGGTAATATGTAATTTTACTTTTATAGATATTCTTAAAATCAAACTACTAAATTATTCAGTATCAAAGAGATCACACATTGTAGAATGTCAGCTGCTAGGCAGAAATCCAAGGTGTGTGCTTCGGTCAACCTCCTGACTGACAAGAATCCTTCTTACATTTGACCCCCAAGAAGCTGCACAATTTCATCAGCATTAGGTCAACTATTTCTTCTTCTTCAGAAGCCTGAAAAGAAAAAAAAGATGTTCCTTACTATATTCAAACATTTTCATAGAAATACTTTTTAAATCAACTTCACTTTTTTTTATTTTGAAGAGTGTTTTATCTCACTCAAGCTGGATTTTCACAATATTACAAAATCAAATATTTATAACTTTCTTCTATAACTAGCTCAGCTGTGAACCTTTCTGAAAGTCTGAAGGTCTGCCTGCAATGGGTTCAAAAAGAGCAAACCTGCTTTTTTAAAGTTCTGAACAGATTGCCCATTTACAATAATCAAACTGAACAGAAAGTTTGATTTAAAAGTTCAATTCCACGACAAAATCTCTGCTGTATCCTAACCTAGTTTTTAAGTGTGCTACTGAATGGTATGAATTAAGCTGCCATGCAATAAATATAAGTAGTCAGTTGCCATGTAGTCCAAAGTCAGGACTTGAGAGCCAGGACTGAAGTCAGGAGCAAGGAGAATGCTTCTAGATCAGCATTTAACAGGTGACTGATGATTTTTGTTGAGACAAACCGATGCAAACAATGCAGCTCTGCCAGTGCCAAGTCAGGAGAGAGGAGCAGAAGTAGAGGATGCAGACTAAAGAAGAATAAAAAAACTGACACTAAAAGCAGGATGACATAAGAAATCAGCCATGGCATATCACCAGCTGCTCTGATGTTACTTCAAATGGAAATGCTACCTCCGTATACTGCTGCTTTTTAATGCCACATGTTACTTGTGCTGCTGCCACCAATCTCATACAAAGAAGGAAGGGAAAAAATCCCAAGACAGTGCACTGTTCTTTTTTCCTCTTCTTTCCCTCCCTTTTGCCAAAAATATCCACTTGATACAACACATACTGCACACTAAAATGCCACAGGATAGCCTGTTCAATGCACTGAACCAAATTGCACATTGAACTCTTAGCTTGTAAAGCATTCCACCAATCCAGCCACACAAACCTACCAGCACTTCACACAAAAACATTTGGTTTCTTCCTGCTTCATATGACCCATGAGCCCTGGCTATCCCACCCACGAAGCCCCTGTGATTTCCCCCTCCTTCACTGTACTCCCACTATGCATTCTGCTTTTATCGTCAGTTATATTTCTTAAGCTGCTGAATACACCTGTTAAAATTTGGCAGGGCTGGAAAGGTCTGTTCTCAGTGCGACTCTCACACTGGTAGGTAAATCACAAATCCTTTCCAATCCAACAGTCTTGCCGAATTTTGAAGATGTGAACCCAGCAGCTAAATTTAAATAGGTGAACTCAGTAGCCAAGTTCAAACAGGTGAATCCAATGGCATAAAACGAAACCTGGAATTCGGGTTGTGGTCGGCCGGTTTAGATTGGTGTATGTTGCATCACCCAAATTAAGTCAGTGCATTGGAGATCAGGCTCATCCCTGATACCCTCCATAGCTGAATGGCCAACCAACGATCACTGTCTAGGTTCACCCATGCAGAATGGCCACTTGGCTGAGGTACAGAAAGCAGCCTTCCTGTTGCCCACGCAGCTATAAGTCAATTCCTTCAGGAAAGGAGAGGGAAAACAGGCAAAAAAAAAAATTTTGACTCAAGCAGACACAACACACAATGATTTAGTTAAAAAAAAACTTATACTGGGTATGGCAGCATAGTGGGTATGTTACTGGACTAGTAATCCAGTAGGCCTGAAATAAAAATCCGGAGTCATGAGTTCAAATCCCGCCACGGCAGATGGCGAATTTAAATTCAATTCATTAAATAAAAAAATCTAGAATTAAAATACTAGTATCAGTAATAGTGGCCATAAAACTACCGGATTGTCGTAAAAACCCATCTGGTTCACTAATGCCCTTTAGGGAAGGAAACCTGCCGTCCTTACCCAGTCTGGCCTATATGTGACTCCAGACCCACAGCAATGTGGTTGATTCTTAATTGCCCTCTGAAATGGCCGAGCAAGCCACTCAGTTGTAAAAACTCGCTACGAAAAGTCATAATAAGAATAAAACCGGATGGACCACCCGGCACCGGACATGACAACGGCAAACCAAGCCCAGTCATCCCTGCAAAGTCTTCCTCACTAACAGCTGGGGACTTGTGCCAAAATTGGGAGAGCTGTTCCACAGACGAGTCAAGAAACAGCCTGACATAGCCATACATACAGAATCATACGTTTCAGCCAACGTCCCAGACTCTTCCACCACCATCCCTGCGTATGTCCTGTCCCAACAGCAGGACAGACCCACCAGAGGTGGCGGTACAGTGATATACAGTCAGGAGGGAGTGGCCCTGGGAGTCCTCAACATTAACTCTGGACCCCATGAAATCTCATGGCATCAGGCCAAATATGGGCAAGGAAACCTCCTGCTGATTACCACCTACTGTCCTCCCTCAGCTGACGAATCCGTCCTCCTCCATGTTGAGCACAACTTGGAGGAAGCACTGAGGGTAGCAAGGGCACAAGAGTGTACTCTGGGTGGGGGACTTAAATGTCCATCACCAAGAGTGGCTTGGTAGCACCACCACTGACCGAGTCCTGAAGGACATAGCTGCCAGACTGGGCCTGCGGCAGGTGGTGAGCGAACCAACACGAGGGAAAAACTTACTTGACCTCGTCCTCACCAATCTACCTGTCGCAAATGCATCTGTCCATGACAGTATTGGTAGGAGTGACCACCGCACAGTCCTCGTGGAGACGAAGTCCCGTCTTCGCACTGAGGACACCATCCAACGTGTTGTGTGGCACTACCACCGTGCTAAATGGAATAGATTCAGAACAGATCTAGCAGCTTAAAACTGGGCATCCATGAGGTGCTGTGGGCCATCAGCAGCAGCAGAATTGTATTCCAGCACAATCTGTAACCTCATGGCCCGGCATATTCCTCACTCTACCATTACCAACAAGCCAGGGGATCAACCCTGGTTCAATGAGGAGTGTAGAAGAGCATGCCAGGAGCAGCACCAGGCGTACCTAAAAATGAGGTGCCAACCTGGTGAAGCTACAACTCAGGACTACATGCATGCTAAACAGCGGAAGCAACATGCTATAGACAGAGCTAAACGATTCCACAACCAACGGATCAGATCAAAGCTCTGCAGTCCTGCCACATCGTGAATGGTGATGGACAATGAAACAACTAACGGGAGGAGGAGGCTCTGCAAACATCCCCATCCTCAATGATGGCGGAGTCCAGCACGTGAGTGCCAAAAACAAGGCTGAAGCGTTTGCAACCATCTTCAGCCAGAAGTGCCGAGTGGATGATCCATCTCGGCCTCCTCCCGATACCCCCACCATCACAGAAGCCAGTCTTCAGCCAATTCGATTCACTCCACATGATATCAAGAAACGGCTGAGTGCACTGGATACAGCAAAGGCTATGGGCCCCAACAAAATCCCAGCTGAAGTGCTGAAGACTTGTGCTCCAGAACTAGCTGCGTCTCTAGCCAAGCTGGTCCAGTACAGCTACAACACTGGCATCTACCCGACAATGTGGAAAATTGCCCATGTATGTCCTGTCCACAAAAAGCAGGACAAATCCAATCCCGCCAATTACCGCCCCATCAGCCTACTCTCAATCATCAGCAAAGTGATGGAAGGTGTCGTTGACAGTGCTATCAAGCGGCACTTACTCACCAATAACCTGCTCACCGATGCTCAGTTTGGGTTCCGTCAGGGCCACTCGGCTCCAGACCTCATTACAGCCTTGGTCCAAACATGGACAAAAGAGCTGAATTCCAGAGGTGAGGTGAGGTGAGAGTGACTGCCCTTGACATCAAGGCAGCATTTGACCGAGTGTGGCACCAAGGAGCCCGAGTAAAATTGAAGTCAATGGGAATCAGGGGGAAAACTCTCCAGTGGCTGGAGTCATACCTAGCACAAAGGAAGATGGTAGTGGTTGTTGGAGGCCAATCATCTCAGCCCCAGGACATTGCTGCAGGAGTTCCTCAGGGCAGTGTCCTCGGCCCAACCATCTTCAGCTGCTTCATCAATGACCTTCCCTCCATCATAAGGTCAGAAATGGGGATGTTTGCTGATGATTGCACAGTGTTTAGTTCCATTCGCAACCCCTCAAATAATGAAGCAGTCCGAGCCTGCATGCAGCAAGACCTGGACAACATCCAGGCTTGGGCTGATAAGTGGCAAGTAACATTCACGCCAGGTAAGTGCCAGGCAATGACCATCTCCAACAAGAGAGAGTCTAACCACCTCCCCTTGACATTCAACGGCATTACCATCGCCGAATCCCCCACCATCAACATCCTGGGGGTCACCATTGACCAGAAACTTAACTGGACCAGCCATACAAAATACTGTGGCTACGAGAGCAGGTCAGAGGCTGGGTATTCTGCGGCGAGTGACTCACCTCCTGACTCCCCAAAGCCTTTCTACCATCTACAAGGCACAAATCAGGGGTGTGATGGAGTACTCTCCACTTGTTTGGATGAGTGCAGCTCCAACAACACTCAAGAAGCTTGACACCATCCAGGACAAAGCAGCCTGCTTGAATGGCACCCCATCCACCACCCTAAACATTCACTTCCTTCACCACCGGCGCACAGTGGCTGCAGTGTGTACCATCCACAGGATGCACTGCAGCAACTCGCCAAGGCTTCTTCGACAGCACCTCCCAAACCCGCGACCTCTACCACCTAGAAGGACAAGAGCAGCAGGCACATGGGAACAACACCACCTGCACGTTCCCCTCCAAGTCACACACCATCCCAACTTGGAAATATATCGCCGTTCCTTCATCGTCACTGGGTCAAAATCCTGAAACTCCCTTCCTAACAGCACTGTGGGAGAACCGTCACCACACGGACTGCAGTGGTTCAAGAAGGCGGCTCACCACCAACTTCTCAAGGGCAATTAGGGATGGGCAATGAATGCCAGCCTCGCCAGCGATGCCCACATCCCATGAACAAATTTTAAAAAAGCAAAGCAGCAATTTATTGAATAATTGAAGTTATTAAAATATTTTGCTATACTACCAAGTCTTCATGTAATTGACAAATAGTATAGAGGTGAATAAAATAAGCTTAAGAAGAATTTTAATGCAAACCTTGTAATTCTGCTGCTCCTCACTAAATGCCACGAGTATTACAGAAATGAAGAGGTTCAGGACGACAAATGTCATAAAGATGATGCATGACCCAATCAGAAATGAACCCAGAATCGGGTTATAGTCCAATACCTAGTCAAGTAAAGAAGAAAAATATGTTCAAATCTAAATCTAAACTAGGCTATTTCACAAATAGATTTAACTCTATTATGTTAAAACTCAACTATATTTGAAAATGGTAAAAATTAAAGATCTTCTGATAAGCACTGATTGTGTGTGAGGCTCCACCCAGGTGCCATGGGGCCTCTCAAAATGTACCCTTGTATCCAGATCGAAAAGAATTTGGTTGTCGATTCTTAAACTTCAGGCCTAGAAATAATGGTTGATGATATTAGTGAATAATCATTTAATATGATTGTATAACATTCCTCTGTCCACTACTTCAACACAGATGTTCAAAATAAACAGGTTGACACCTCTGTTAAAATAACAGAGAGAGGAATTTCATCTCAACACTTTAAACGTTTGTCCACCAATAGCGACAACAGTAATTTCTCGACTAGTGTGACAAAGGAAGAATTAAATCAGTTCAGCATTTAAGATTATTTAAATAGAACTTCACATTCTAATGTAGCAGTGAATCCAGAACAACAGTGATGCGAAAGGTCTTTGTGTTGAAGTGAGTGTAGCCATTGCTGTAGTGTGCAAGGGTGCTTATTACCCAAGTGTAAATCAGTGATCGTTAAACTGGTTTTTCAAACAAATTGTCAGAAGAAAATCATTGCCATTGCAAAGCAAGGTATTCAAGGCTGCAGCTATACTGTCACTTTTGTGTTACAATTTTCACTTCATTGTAATAAAATTGTGATAGTATAACTCTAGGGTCAGGTCACAATCTGAATCTGGATTGTGGTGGGTTGAAATGCCCTTGGGGAGGCTATTCCAGATCATTTGGACTTTGCACTACATGAGATACGGTGTTAAACCAGATTTAAAAGTGCCAGACAGTGTGGTGTTGAGCCAGTTTAAAACGTGTTCAGCAGGTTTGTTGGACTTCCATTTATAAACTGAAGCATAGTTTTTTTTAAAATCTTTTGACAGTTTGGATACTCCCAATCAGCTCTCAAAACATTCAAAAATTTCCTACAGACTTATGCACACGCATGTAAGCACACATGTAGAGAGCTGTCTGGTCACCTACAGTACGATTCACAACTCGAGCAGCCTAAAGCATTACACAGAAGTTGCTGGATGTGAATTGTACTGTGCAGCTCCTGGGCTCAGACAGGTATGGAGTATAAAGACATCTTACACATTTACAAGTGTTTTAGGAATCTAGACTTTTTAAATAACAAAATCAAAAGATTTTTAAAAAGTTGTAGTTTCTTGTTTTATTCAAACAGGGAAAACAAATAAAATGCTATCATGCCCGGTGCTTTATTTTGTAAACGTGGATTGGAATAGCAGAATGTGTTAATTTATTGTTCATTGACCTGTAAGATTTGGATTTGTGTTCAACCTAGACATACAAAATGAAGGTTTAATATGTTATTAGAAAACAGCATTAGAAAAATAATGGCACTAAAGACTGACAAATCCCCAGGACCTGATGGTTTCTACCCCAGGGCTTTAAAGGAAGTAAGTGAGGAAATTGTAGATGCTTTAGCCATAATCTTCCAAAGCTCTCTCGATTCAGGAATTGTCCTTTTAGATTGGAAAATTGCAAATGTAACTCCATTATTTAAGAAAGGTGAGAGAGAGAAACCAGTAAATTATAGACCTGTTAGTCTAACATCTGTGCGGGGAAGTTATTTGGAATCGATAATTAAGGACCGAGTGACTGAGCACTTAGAGAAATTTAAGCTGATTAGAGAGAACCAACATGGATTTGTAAAGGGTAGGTCACGTCTCACGAACCTAAGTGAATTTTTTGAGGAGGTAACTAAAGTAGTAGACAGGGGAATGTCTATGGATGTAGTTTATATGGACTTCCAGAAAGCATTGGATAAGGTTCCACATAAATGATTGTTAGCTAAAATTGAAAGCTCATGGAATTGAAGGCAAATTATTGACCTGGTTAGGCGATTGGCTAGGCAGTAGAAGACATAGAGTAGGGATAATGGGTATGTACTGGAATTGGAAAGAAGTGACTAGTGGTGTCCCACAAGGTTCTGTGCTGAGGCCTCAACTATTCACTATATTTATTAGTAGAGAGCCATATATTCAAGTTTGCCGATTACACAAAGATTGGTGGTATAGTAAGTAGTGTAGACAGGAGCATAAAATTACAATGAGACATTAAGTGAATGGGCAGAACGGTGGCAGATGGATTTCAACCCAAGTAAGTGTGAGTTCATCCATTTTGGATGATAATATCAAGTGATTGGTTTCGGGGCACTCTGAGTAATATTGATGAAATAGAGTATAGTATGGACTGACCCCACCCAAATCCAATTAACATAGGAACAGGAGTAGGTCATTCAGCCCCTTGAGCCTCTTCTGCTATTCATTGAAATCATGGCTGATCTGTATCCTAACTCCATTTACCCGCCTTGGTTCCATATCCCTTAAAACCTTTGACTAGCAAAAATCTATTGATCTCAGATTTAAAATTATTAATTGAGCTAGTATCTCCTGCTTTTTGTGGGAGAGAGAGAAAAAGGATAGATCCGTGTATTTTTTAAATGGTGAAAAGCTAGAAATAGCGGAGGTCTAAAGAGATTTAAGAGTCCCTGTACACGGATCATTAAAATGTAGTAGTCATGTCCAAAAAAAATCAAAAAGGCTAATGGAATGTTAGCTTTTATAGCTAGGAAGCTAGACTATAAAGGGGAGGAAGTTTTGCTACAGCTATACAAAGCCCTGGTTAGACCACATCTGGAGTATTGTGTGCAGTTCTGGGCAGCGCACCTTAAAAAGGATATATTGGCCTTGGAAGGAGTGCAGTGCAGATTCACCAGAATGTTACTGGGGCTCCACGGGTTAGATTATGAGGAGAGATGTCATAAACTCGGCTTGTATTCTCTGGAATATAGAAGGTTAAGGAGTGATTTGATTGAGGTCTTTAGGATTTTGAAAGGAATTGATAGGGTAGATAGTGAGAAACTTTTTCTGCTGGTGGGGGAGTCTAGGACAAGGAGACATAACCTTAAAATCAGAGCCAGGCCATTCAGGAGAGAAGTTAGGATACATTTCTTCATGCAAAGGATGGTAGAAGTGTGGCACTGTCTCCCACAAAAAGCAGGAGATACTAGCTCAATTAATAATTTTAAATCTGAGATCAATAGATTTTTGCTAGTCAAAGGTATTAAGGGATATGGAACCAAGGTGGGTAAATGGAGTTAGGATACAGATCAGCCATGATTTCAATGAATAGCAGAAGAGGCTCAAGGGGCTGAATGACCTACTCCTGTTCCTATGTTAATTGGATTTGGGTGGGGTCAGTCCATACTATACTCTATTTCATCAATATTACTCAAAGAGTGCCCCCGAAACCAATCACTTGATATTATCATGATGTAACATGATGCTATGGCTTGATTTGAAATGGGTCTACTTACTATCACAAATTGTTAGATCAGTACATTTAAATATACGCAGCCACATGAAGTGTGAACCAATAATTGACTGCTCTGGTTTTCTTCGAAACCTGGAGTGTTGCTGCATGTACAGGCATGTACATGCAACATCCTTGTGCACGTACAAGGATGTTGCATCCTGTACAATATCTTACATCTGTGTACGTACCTGCGCCTGGGCCGTGGATTCAGAGAAAATTCAAATTACCATCCCTGCCAAATATATATCGACCAACATGAATGAGGCACGTCATTTGTTTCAATGCCTGCAGTGTAACAGCAGCATTAAACTGCTGAATCTTACTGAAACAGTTTTAAATGCATCAGCTGTAGATTAGATAAAAATCAAGCTCCTGTTGTGAACAGCCAGTTATTTGTGCAATAAACTTCTGTTTTCCATACCTCTTCGTAGTTGAAGATCCCCAATTGAAGGCTAACCATTGTCTCTGCAGCATCAAATATGGTTTTATAAGAGGACATACTCCAGCCAAACATCAGATTTGTCTGTAGAACAGAGGTATTATTGCATTAATAATGATTTTCTAATTACTGGTGCTGGTTCTTCGTAAGTTTGAAAGTCAAAGGGCTCCAGAAAGCTAGGTCTCCTTTCACATCATTTAAAGGATAATTGCAGAAATCTATTAAAAGCCAGCCTAAAATGTACAATGCTACAGGCTGATGGAACACAAAGATAAAAAGTGGTACCAAAATTGTGATGCAGCATTATTGTTTGCCTTCTGCATCCTAGATTGATGCAAATAATCAGTCAAACAGGTGGATAATATTAATGGACATTTTACCAGTGTTGTCTTCTAGAGTGTTTCACGTTAATAAAACCAGTTAATTCCATTTAAAAAATAGATGGACCAATATATGGTTGTGGACAAGATGAAGATTATAAGAATAAGTAGAGACGTAGTGTGATTCAAATATTCTGTGGAACACAATGGCCCCAATACTCACAGGGAGGGAGTGGGGGCACCTGTCAACGGCCAGGAAACCCAGAAATACAGCGAAGGCAGAATTTAAGAATTTTTTTACTCTGTTTCCCGGCAACCAGCCAGATTAAGAGGCTGGCTGGCTGCTGGGCGGGAAAGCCTGCTGTACAAGGCTGCGGACCAGAGAGGAGGGAGGGAGAGATCGGATTGCAGGGGGAGTCTGAAGATCATGGGGGGGGGGGGGGGGAAGAGATTGGATCGCGGGGAGGGTCTGGAGATCTTGGGGGGGGGGCGGGGGGGGGGGAGGGAGTCTGGAGATCGTGTGGGTGTCTGAAGATTGCAGGGGTGAGATCGGATCGCCTGGGGTCTGAAGATCACGGTGGGGGTTGTGAAGATCATGGGGGGCTCTGAAGATCGTGGCAGGTTTGCTTGGAGGGCTGGGGGTGGTGGGGGAAGGACTCCTGCTCCTCCTGGCCCACAAGCAGTGCTGGAAAACCACTTACCTGCTGGATCCGGCAATTCTCCCCTTCCTTTAGCTACCAGGTTTCCCATGCCACTGGAAACCCGTACTGAAGGCATTAAGAACAAATGGCTGACAAAATCTGAGACACGGAACCTCATTAACATATTATAATTACCAACCCCCCCTCTTGAGAGTGGTTACTCAGCCGACCCCCAACCCACCCCGATTAAACCGGAAGTAGGCGCATTCGCAGCGGGTTGGGGGTCAGGTTTCCCATTTTTAACAATTTAACCCCCCGCACCACCTCCCCCCCCCCCCCCCCCCCCCACATGCCCCACTACTGTCTGCCCATCCTGGGCGGTGGTTAAAACTCCCCCCAATGGTTCCAATGCTGGTGGCGCCAGAGGGATGTCACCTGTAGAAATGGGCAGGGTTGAATAATGCAAGTTGCAATGTTAGATTGATTGCTTACAATTTTCCTAGTTTACTTCACAGACATCAGGCAGAGCTTTTGCAGTTTTATCTTCTGGAAAGTTCTTCCTCTGGAGGCTCTTTGGCATAAATAAAATATTTAATTGTATAAGTGGATAATTAGATAGATAAATGGACAGTTAGGTAGATAAAGGAAAAGCTAGATTTTTACTTCAAAGTTCAATAGGAATGTAGGAAGAAGATCATTCAATTAGATCATTCCATTCGTCAATTGGATCATTGCTATTCAATTAGGCCATGGCTGATTTGTACCTCAACTCCATTTACCTTTGATCCATATCCCTCGATACCCTTTCCTAACAAAAATCTATCGATCTCAGTCTTCAATTGATGCAGCATCCACAGCCTTTTGGCGGAGCAAGTTCCAGATTACCACAACCCTTTGTGTGAAAAAGCGTATCTTGATTTCGCTCCTAAATTGCCTAGCTCTAATTTTAAGATTATGCCCTCTTATTCTCGATTCCCCAATTAGAGGAAATAGTTTCCCTGTATCTACCCTATCACATCTCTTAATCATTTTAAATACCTCGATTAGAGCACCGCTCAACCTTCTGAACTCAAGGGAATACAAGCCTAGTTTATGCAACCTGTCGTCATAATTTTACCTTTTAAACCCTGGTATCATTCTGGTGAACCTGCACTGTACCCCTTCCAAGCCCAATATATCTTTCCTGAGGTTCGGTGCCCAAAACTGAATGCAGTACTATGACAACAACAACTTGTATTTATATAGCACCTTTAACGTAATAAAAAGCCCCAAGGTGCTTCACAGGAGCTTCATCAAACAACAAATTTGACACCATGCCACATAAAGAGATATTAGGACAGGTGACCAAGAGCTTGCTCAAAGAAGTTTTAAGCAGCATCTTAAAAGGACGAGAGAGAGGTAGAAAGGCAGAGAGGTTTAGGGAGGAGATTCCAAAACTTAGGGACTAGGCAACCGAAAGCATGGTGATGGAAATCGAGGATGCACAAGAGGCCAGAATTGGAGGAGCGCAGAGATCTTGGAGGGTTGTAGGACTGGAGGAGGTTACAGAGATAGGGAGGGCTGAGGCCATGGAGGGATTTGAACACAAGGATGAGAATTTTAAATTTGAGGCATTGCCAGACCGGGAGCCAATGTAGGTCAGCGAGCACATGGGTGATGGGTGAATGGGACTTGGTGCGAGTTAAGATACAGGATACAGGTAGCAGAGTTTTGGATGAGCGGAGGGTGGAAGGTGGGTGGGTGGCTGGCCAAGAGGCTCCAGAAAGTAGGGCCAGAGAACATAAATGGAAATAAATGAAAAGCAAATTTAAAACAGATATCATGAAAAACTTCTTTACTCAAAGAATAATAAATGATTGGAATAATCTAATGACCAGAAAATCTAGTCCCATAATTCTTCATTCCCCACAAACTTCAGTTCAACTTGGGCTAAAATTTTATGAGGTATATATTTCTAAAAGAACAAGTTGAGGAAAAATGCTCCATGATTATTAAATTTCAATTAAAAAACGAACGGCACTTTGAAAATACATTGTATTGCTCCACCAATGGTGACTACTTACTGCAATAGAATAGGCCAGGAACATGATTAAAATGACAGTCAGAAATCCTGAGATGTCACCCCATGCCCTTCTTAAGGTAGATGTAATCATGTTGAGCTTGGGGTTAAGGCGCAGCAGATGCCAAAGTTTGATGGTTGCTAGGAGAACCAGGAAGGCAATCAGGTAACCCATGATTGCATCTGCCATAGCAGTCTCATAGAAACTTACAAATCTGTAAGAGACATAGTAAAATGGAGATTAAACATCTCCTCAATAACAATACTTATCAGTACATAAGTCCTTTAGGCAACTTTCATTATTTTAGTAATGGTTCTGGAAATAGATGTGTCATTTTGAGTTCAGACATGCTAAGATTCTCAGATAACGATCAGACTTTTACTGTAAACTATATACTATTTCATTATTTTCTTGGTGGTTAGACAGTGGCCAGGATGGGAAATTTTTGCTTCATAACGTTCACCCTCGTCCTCACCAAGAAGGGATAGGGGGAATCACTGACTGCATGCAGAACACTGGCAAGACAGTTAGGATATGAAGCAAGATTAGAGAGGACGAGAGAGAGAATGAGGAACTGGAAATTGAATCTGAAAATTGCATAGCGAAAAACGCAGAAAAAAACTATGGAGCAGCAGTATATAGATACACAGACACATATGTACATATAGGTGGAGAATAATTGCTATCTCAGAGTGTTTACATGCCTAAGTGAGTCACTCAAGGTGACAAGCTATGACAGCAGTGTTTTAGTGGCTTATATCTGTCACCTGAACCTTAAGATTAACCACAAGTACTGATGTTGCTCTGTGGTAACCATTAATATTACACTCTTCCAATGCTGTCTGCCACTTCAACAGTTTCCAGTTTCCCGGCCCCAAACATCTCCTTTTCACCATGGATGTCTAGTCCCTCTACATCTTCATCCCTCAATAGGATGGCCTGTGGGCCCTTCGCTTCTCCCTTGAACGGAGGGTCAACCAGTCCCCATCCACCACCACCGTCCTCCGCCTGGCTGAGCTCCTTCCCATGGCACCTTCCCCTTCGAGCACTGGAGATGCAACACCTACCCTTTCACATCCTCCCTTCCCACTGTCCAGGGCCCCAAACACTCCTTCCAGATGAAACAGCGGTTTACTTGTACTTCTTTCAATTTAGTATACTGTATTCACTGTTCACAAAGCAGTCTCCTCTATACTGGGGAGACCAAACGCAGATTGGGTGATCGTTTTGCTGAACACCTCCGCTCAGTCTGCAAGCGTGATCCTGACCTTCCGATTGCTTGCCATTTTAATTCTCCGTCCCACTGCCATTCTGACCGCTCTGTCCTCGGTCTCCTACACTGTTTCAATTAAGCTCAATGCAAGCTCGAGGAACAGCACCTGAGCTTTCGATTAAGCACTTTACAACCTTCCGGACTCAATACTGATTTCAATAACTTCAGATCATAACCACTGCTTCCATTTTCTTATTGTAAACAATTTTACAACACCAAGTTATAGTCCAACGATTTTATTTTTAATCCCACAAGCTTTCGGGGGCTTTCCCCTTCCTCAGGCGGTGTGGATTTTCTTAGACAGCAGGTACTGCTAATGGTTCTGCTGTTGCCATTTACAGCTCCTCTAGACCCATCTTTTATTTCTTTACTTGTCCCATTACCACTCTCCTTGCCTTGCACCATCATTCTTTTTATCACTTAATCACTCTTATCCTCCACTCAATCACAGACCTTCCCTATTGTTCTTTCCACCACCCCCCCACCCCACTTTCCCCGGCTCTGTACTTGCTTAAAACTGTTAAATCTTTCACGTCATCCAGTTCTGACGAAAGGTCATCGGCCTGAAAAGTTAATTCTGTTTCTTTCTTCACAGATGCTGCCTGACTTGTTGAGTATTTCTAGCATTTTCTGTTTTTATTTCTGATTTCCAGCATCTGCAGTATTTTGCTTTTGATTTATTATTTTTATAATACTAGTGTACATTTGTATTGAGGTGTTCAGTTTATGTGTCTGTTTTATTGATTGTCAGTTCACTCTATATCCTTATTACATGTTAATGTCCACAGCTTATTGTTAATAAAGCTGCATAACATCAAAATTAAGAAATAATCGACAGTTGACACTGGAAAATCATTTGTCCAGAATGTATAATAATAGAGTAATTAAAAGCTTCTGCTTTTTATAAATTATAAATGATAAAGTATGGAGTACCCCGTTCTGTGATTGTGATAGTATTCAATGTCTCGCTTTCCCAGAATTGTTCTCTTTATAAATACAGAAAGTGTGCTCCAACTGATCATTATAATGGCTGTCTCCAGAAGGTTCCATTTGCTTTTGAAATAATTCCATTTTTGCTCCTTCAATAGTTTCCCCTGGGAAAGACAAACAAAATAAATTGTAAGTTAAAGAGGAAAAATTTACAAATGCTGGAAGTCTGAAATTTAAACAGAAAATGCTGCACATACACAGCAAGTCAGTCGGCACAGGTTATGACATTTGGCCTACCCTTCATCAGAACTTAATTGCAGTCTCTAATCAACCTTCATATTTGGGCTGCAGAAAACTCAACCTGTGATACCATAAGCATAGGATAGCAGCCATACAGCACGACCTGCTGGATTTCCCATTGGAGTTACACGTATGAAAATGATGGACGGGAAATGAACCATTGGTCCATCTAGTCTGTCCCATATAATTGTGATGCACAGTTACATCATCGAGTCTACAGCACAGTCTACAGCCATTGGACCCAACTGGTCTATGCCGGCGTTTATGCTCCACATGAGTCTCCTCCCTCTTTCCTTCATCTAACCCTATCAGCATGCCCTTCTGTTCCTTTCTCCCTTGTGAACTTATCTAGCTTCCCCTTAAATGCATCTATGCTATTTGCCTCAACTACTCCTTGTGGTAGCGCGTTCCAGATAGTACAAACACTCTTTATCTGTCTGGAGCCATGTAACCCAGGGACAAACAAAAGACTAGATGAAAACCCAGGCCAATTAGGGAACATCAATATGGATAATTTCTCTCCTACCCCTTTAGGCAATTGAAACCAGTCCAGGAGATCACATAGGCCCTAATTTATATTACAAGATACCTATCTGTTGTCCACTGGCTCCTTCAAGTTTTTCCAGCAGATGGGGGTGGGAAATCAGTAGTGGAGTTGGTTTGTCGGCCCCCCGCATTCTCCCATCACTTCCAAGATTTTCTGGAAGTGACACGAGATGTGCGGGTGCAACTTCCTCCAAGGAGGAAGCCTCCGAAAGCTTGTGAATTTAAAATAAAATTGCTGGACTATAACTTGGTGTTGTAAAATTGTTTACATTTTACTAGAACAGTGGGGTAAATTTTAACCCCCAAGAACGAGTGGAGTAAAAATACTCCATTTTCAGAGCGGGACCGCATCCCGGCTCCAACACGCCTGCATCTGGGTTTAACCCAGGCAGGTTTGTCTGCATGTGGAGAGCAGACACCAGGAAGTCCTGCCCTCACTTAAAGCCAATGGGCCGATACTTAAAGGACAATGTACCTCATTGAGATATCTTAATATTTTGTGTATTGGAATAATGAAATGAATTTAACCTTACCAATTCTGGTTTCCCATCGCTTCCCACTTGCGTCAGGTGAAAGCAGGCGGGAAGAGACGGATCCATGAGGTGAGTGCCTTTCTTGCTTTCTTGCACTGCTTGTGGGCCCGGGGGAGCAGGAGTGCTTCATCCAAGCCCGACAAGCTCACCTGGCTGACAGGACCCCCGCGATTGGGCAACTCCCCCCCGCCCCCGCAATGGTGGACCCCCCACCCATGGTGGACCCCACCTACCTCTGACTTTTCACCCGACCTCCAGCAACCTCCGACCTTCTTCTCAGCCCCCCGATCTTCTTCTTAGCCCCCCGATCCCTTCCTCAGCCCCCCGATCCCTTCCTCAGCCCCCCCGATCCCTTCCTCAGCCCCCCCGATCCCTTCCTCAGCCCCCCCCGATCCCTTCCTCAGCCCCCCCGATCCCACCAATCTTCTCCCTGCCCCCCACCCCGATCTCCTTCCCACCCCCCGAACTCTCCCGATCTTCTCCCCAGCTGCCCTGCCCTCGATCTTCTCCCCGGCCTATGATCCCACCCTCCCTCTGAACCCTGGCTCCGGCCTGCTGCAGCAGGCCTTTCTGGCTGACAGCCAGCCTGCCTGTCTTTCAGGCTGGCTGCCGGGCGCGAAACCTGGCAGTGCCATTGATGGGCCTCATTAAGTTTGCAATGCCCACTCACCTTCTGGGCTTCGCACCCGGAAATCATCCTCCCCGCTCCGTTCCTGGCTCTCAGTTAAAATTTACCCCAGTATCTCTCAATCCCGGTCATTCATCATTGATTGTACAGTTTCTAGTAAGGTTTACTTTCCTGCAGACTTACTTGAATCACCATGTAATAGATGAGGAAGAGAAAATATGCCACTTCAGCTGCAACAACAAAAATGTGCAGCCCATCCGTGTACTGATAGAGACGGATACTCTGAAGATCAGCATGTGTAAAGAAGGCCCCTGCAAAATATAATAGAAATCAGTGCGCTGTTTGACAGGACGCGCGTGTTTTAATGGTAGTGCAGTGGAGTGCAAAGGGATTCAGACTCAGGCCCACACACCTGTCCCTGTTTATACACTCGGGTCTGGAAATTCCTGGGGGCCCACTCCGCCGATGTAAGCATGGCTGTGTGGAATTCTTGCTCAAGGCCAGAGACCCCCATCCCAAAATCCAGGGACATAGCTGGGGTGGGCTGCCAGCACTGCAAGGGCGCATCAGCAGCAGCTTCTCCTACCCAAGCAGGCCAAACTCAGCCCACACCTCCTCTCATCTGGCCCTTTCTTTTCTTCATACTAAATGCACAAAGTTGATTTTAAATCCGGTTAGTTTTATCGGGAGATGAAATTAACTTGTTGAAATTGCATATGTACATTTAATATGAGAAAAAGTGTGAGGTGAATCAATAACTCAGCCCTTTAACCCCAACCCTCAGCCAATATTACAGAACAACTTCTTCAAGTGGTTGTACAATATAAATGATTAACTTGTTACAGTTGCCTCCAGCTGTTACTTCTCATACTATCACCTACCTAACCAAAAAAAAGTAAACTATACCAGTATCTAAAGGTGCTTGTGCCTCCCAGGTGTCAGGAGCAGGATGTTACAACAATCCCTGTGCACCACTCTCCCTTAGTTATAATACTCACCTGGTGCCATTCTTCATGGGCCATAGTGTAACATAAAAACCTCTCTCAATGTGTATCAAGGATGTGTAAGTTTCAACTGAATATATAACCTTGCAAAAATTGTCTGCCTCTGCATTTTCTGACCCACTGAGTTGTAAACTATTTTTAAATACATTAGTATAATTTTTTTGAGAAAGTGCACACATTTTATTGTTTTAACAATCTCAGCAATGTCATGATGCACGAACGTGTGATGATGCTAACAGGTGAGGGAACTCAGCTGGATCAGCACATTTTAGTGGGCCATGAATGGGAGCATCAGATACATATGATCATACTAAAATGTCAGACAGGGAAAGACCTGCTGGTCCTCCTAGCCTGTCCCATACAGTCGTGATGCCTTAATCATCACAATTCAGACCACTCCCTACCCACCAGGAGACTTGTAATCTTCTTGGAGAGGTGAAAAAACAGATAAAAACCCCATCAAAACCCAAGGCCGAATAATGGAGGGAAAAAGTCTGGAAAATTCCTCTCTGGACCCCATAGGTGATTGAAATTAGTCCAGGAGACCATATTGACCATGACTTATATTACTTGACCCCCAACGTTTGGATGCCGTAATCTCTGCCCCAACCTGGAACCGGTCTAGTGCTATTTTGAAGGTATACAGCAAATCAGCACTCATCATATGAGTTGGCAACTTGCTCCATAGGTGTACTATTCACTGGGGAAAGCAGAACCATCTAACATCTGACCTAGTTCTATCCTTGCATAACTTATAAATGTGACCCCGGTTCTTCCCAACCTGTATAATTGAAATAATTTGTCAATGTAAACCCACAATCTAGTCCTTTCATTATTTTATAGGCCTCAATAAAATTACCTGAGTCTTCGCTTCTCTAAAGTATATAGACCCAGCTTTTTAACCTTATCTGGGTAACTACGGTGTTTTAAGCTGGGAATCAATCTTGTGGCCCTCTTCTGAACCTTTTCCAATAGCTCAATATCACCCACCATGTGAGGGGAACAAACTCCACACAATATTCTAAATAAGGCCCAACCAAGGTCTAGTACAAGGACAAAATGGTATGTTTCATTTTATATTGAGTAGTCCTGTGAATGCAGCCCAGTACCCAATTTGCTTTTGTTATAGCTAATGCCATTGGTCATGAACCTTTAAGAATTATGGACTATGATACCAAGATCTTTTTCTTTCTCCACAAGCTTCGGTTCTGTTCCCTGTAAGGTGTATGTATACTTAGCGTTGGTCCAACTCACAAATATCACACTGCATTTGTCTAAGTTAAATACCATTTGTCAAACACAGGCCCATTCCCCCAACACATTGAAATCTGCTTGTAGTAATTTACTCTCTTCCACAGTCCTAACACTTGCACAAATCTTTGTATCATTCTCTAACTTGTGGATCATTCTCCCCACATCTACATCTATAAATAAAGGCCGTACCATCTATCCCTCCCAGTTGTCAGGAGTGGGATGTTACAACAATCTCCACGCACCACTTTCTGATGGCAGACCTCTGGATCTACAAAAGCAATTGGGTCTATGCTGCTCGTGAAAGACGACATGTTGTGTTGTTTATATTAATGAGCGCTGTCGGTAACAGGGAGATACAAACATTTTTAAACACTGCTAAGGTGTCCTTTTTTTGTAACTCAGGTGGCAAAACTAAAAGATGCGGCTGCAGACAACTATAAGTTTATGACCGATTTATATTGTAGAGCCACGTGAAAAAGTTCCGCATTATTGCTTGATAGTCCAGGTGCTGTGCACTTTTGATGCTAATAACTGTCCAGTAAGGTAAAAGTGCCTCAATAGTGTCAGGCATCTAAACTTACCTACAGCATTACTTTCTAATATTAGCGTGGCAATGCAGAAAAGGTTCACATTTGCATTATAGACTGTGAATTCCACAAAGATGGCTCTAGTGTAGGTGTCTAGCCAAGTGTTGTCAAATATATATTGGAGAACTCTGTGGAATAAAGGAGAAAAATGTACATCGCTGAATATGTAATGAAACAGCACTAATTGTTACAATAATTCACACTGCTTTAGTAAAAAGGTCAACCATTCTGGAAATTTTTTTTTATTTGTTCATGGAACGTGGGCGTCGCTGGTGAGGCTGGCATTTATTGCCCATCCCTAACAGGTCAGTCAGCATCTTTGGAGAGAATAGACAGTTCAACACTTTGGGCAGGGCCCTTCCTCAGAACTGAAGAATGAAAGATAAACTAGCATTTTAATAGAATCAGGGAGAAGGAAAAATCTATATACACAGAGAAATGATTTTAGGATGATATAAAAGATGATCTCAGTCAGGCAATGGAAAGTAGGATAAATGGAAAATAGGATTAAAGACATTAAAAAGACAAAGAATTTCTGAATAGCAAAGGCAATAACAGGTGAATTTCCCAAGGAAAAGCTGAGAAAATGGGAGAAATTGAAAAAACAGAAAGCCTGCAAATCAGGTCTGAAAACAGAAAATGTTAGCAATGCACAATGACCAGAATTCTCCACTCCAGTACCCTAGTGAATGCCAGGAGTGCACACTGGGAAACCTCGCTCTCCAAGCCTGCAACCTCAGAGGAACATAGAATTGCTAGATGAAAAAAGACCAAGGTCCATCGAGTTTGCCTTCAACCATCCTGGTAGTTGCATGATACAACAATAATGGAGTTGACTAATCATGGTGATCAATCTCTATCAGTTAGTCAACAACCACTAATTTAAAAGGTTGGAAAATCATGGGCCAATGGCATGGAACTCCCCAGCATGTGCCTCTGGCACGTGCCAGGAACATCGAAGCAAAAAACACCAACTGGTTGGTTGAGGGATAAATTTTGGCCAGGACACCGGGGAGAACTCCCCTACTCTTCTTCAAATAGTGCCATGGGATCTTTTACGCCCACCTGAGATGGCAGACAGGGCCTCGGTTTAATGTCTCATCTGAGAGATGGCACTCCCTCATAAAAGGAAAAGTGCAGCACCCCCTCATTAAAGGAAAAGAAACCAGGTAAAGAAAGGAAGTGAAGTAGATTTATTTCAGAGCTACAATCACAGCTATCAATAAAAAATAGCTATGCTGAAAATACAGGGGAGGCTCTGAGTGAAGAGTAGGTGCTTCCCAGAGGGAAGCTGAAATGAAAATTATAGGGTGAATCATATTACATGAATCCACAAAAATTACATGCATTTACCACACCTCCCAGCAACTGATTCTCATGCAGTATTGGCAGAAGTTTTGTTACAGGTCACCTATCTAGCCTTTCAATCAGGAACTGATGCATGGTATTTCAGAGGGGCCTGAATTATATGGAAGAGAGCCTTCCCTGTATTTTCAGTATAGCTATTTTGTTTAAGAAAAGCAACCATTTTTCATTGATAGCTGTGATTGTAGCTCTGAAATAAATCTACTTCACTTCCTTTCTTTACAAAATGAATTAAAAAAACAGCAACATCTTAGACTTCAAATTACTATCAGCTGTATTATTGTAAGAATGCTTAATGTGTTAGTAACAAATTCCATTCTGTGTTAAATTGGCTTCTATCTTCCCCCTGGCAGCCACAGGCATGCAGACATTGTAGTTAAGGAGGAGGAGTGTGAAATATTGGATGGGATAAACATAGTGAGAGAGGAAATATTAAGGGGTTTAGCATCTTTGAAAGTAGATGAATCACCAGGCCTGGATGAAATGTATCCCAGGCGGTTAAGAGAAGCAAGGGAGGAAAAAGCAGAGGTTCTGACCATCATTTTCCAATCCTCTCTGGCTACAAGGGTGGTGCGGAGGACTGGAGGACTGCTAATATTGTACCGTTGTTTAAAAAGGGAGAAAGGGATAGACTAGGCCAGTCAGCCTAACCTCAGTGGTGGGCAAATTATTGGAAACAATGCTGAGGGACAGTATTAATTGTCATTTAGAAAGGCACGGATTAATCAAGGACAGTCAGTATGGATTGAATAAGGGAGGGTTGTGTCTGACTAACTTGATTGAATTTTTTGAAGAGGTAACAAGGAGGGTCGATGAGGGTAGTGCATTTAATGTAGTCTACATGGATTTTACTAAGGCGCCCTAGTAAAATTGAAGTCAATGGGAATCAGGGGGAAAACTCTCCAATGGCTGGAGTCATACCTAGCACAAAGGAAGATGGTAGTGGTTGTTGGAAGCCAATCATCTCAGCCCCAGGGCATTGCTGCAGGAGTTCCTCTGGGCAGTGTCCTAGGCCCAACCATCTTCAGCTGCTTCATCAATGACCTTCCCTTCATCATAAGGTCAGAAATGGGGATGTTCGCTGATGATTGCACAATGTTCAGTTCCATTCACAACCCCTCAGATAATGAAGCAGTCCGTGCCCGCATGCAGCAACACCTGGACAACATCCAGGCTTGGGCTGATAAGTGGCAAATAACATTCACGCCAGACAAGTGCCAGGCAATGACCACCTCCAACAAGAGAGAATCTAACCACCTCCCCTTGACATTCAATGGCATTACCATCGCCGAATCCTCCACCATCAACATCCTGGGGGTCACCATTGACCAGAAACTTAACTGGACCAGCCACATAAATACTGTGGCTACAAGAGCAGGTCAGGGGCTGGGTATTCTGCGGCAAGTGACTCACCTCCTGACTCCCCAAAGCCTTTCCACCATATACAAGGAACAAGTCAAGAGTGTGATGGAATACTCTCCACTTGCCTGGATGAGTGCCGCTCCAAAAACACTCAAGGAGCTCGACACCATCCAGGACAAAGCAGCCCGCTTGATTGGCACCCCATCCAACACCCTAAACATTCACTCCCCCCACCACCGGCGCACAGTGGCTGCAGTGTGTATCATCCACAGGATGCAATGCAGCAACTTGCCAAGGCTTCTTCGACAGCACCTCCCAAAACTATGACCTCTACCACCTAGAAGGACAAGGGCAGCAGGCACATGGGAACAACACCACCTGCATGTTCCCTTCCAAGTCACACACCATCCCGACTTGGAAATATATCGCTGTTCCTTCATTGTCGCTGGGTCAAAATCCTGGAACTCCCTTCCTAACAGCACTGTGGGAGAACCGTCACCACACGGACTGCAGCGGTTCAAGAAGGCGGCTCACCACCACCTTCTCAAGGGCAATTAGGGATGGGCAATAAATGCTGGCCTTGCCAGCGATGCCCACATCCCATGAACGAATAAAAAAAAAAGGCTTTTGACCAGGTCCCACATGGCAGACTGGTCAGGAAAGTAAAAGCCCATACGATCCAAGTGAAAGTGGCAAGTTGGATCCAAAATTGGCTCAGTGGTAGGAAGCAAAGGGTAATGGTCGATGGGTGTTTTTGTGACTGGAAGGCTGTTTCCAGTGGGGTTCTGCAGGGCTCAGTACTAAGTCCCTTGCTTTTTGTGGTTTATAATCAATAATTTAGACTTAAACATGGGGACATTATTAAGAAGTTTGCAGATGATGCAAAAATAGTGAGGAAGAAAGCTATAGACTGCAGGAAGATATCAATGGACTGGTCAGGTGGGCAGAAAAGTGCAAATGGAATTCAATCCAGAGAAGTGTGAGGTAATGCATTTGGGGAGGGCAAACAAGGTAAGGGAATACACAATAAATGGTAGGATACTGAGAGGTACAGAGGATCAGAGGGACCTTGGAGTGCATGTCCACAGATTCCTGAAGGTAGCAGGACAGGTAGATAAGGTGGTTAAGAAGGCATATGGGATACTTTCCTTTATTCGCCGAGGCATAGAATATAAGAGCAGGGAGGTTTTGCTAGAAATTTATAAAACACCAGGGTAGGCCACAGCTTGAGTACTGTATATAGTTCTGGTCACCACATTACAGGAAAGATGTGATTGCACTAGAGAGGGTACAGAGGAGATTTATGAGGATGTTGCCAGGCCTGGAGAATTTTAGCTATGAGGAAAGATTGGATAGGCTGGGATTGTTTTCTTTGGAACAGAGGAGGCTGAGGAGAGATTTAATTGAGGTGTATAAAATTATGAGGGGCCTAGATAGAGTAGATAGGGCGGACCTATTTCCCTTAGCAGAAAGGTCAATAACCAGGGGGCATAGATTGAAAGTAATTGGTAGAAGGATTGGAGGGGGTTGAGGAGAAATTTTTTCACCCAGAGGGTGGTGGGGACTGGAACTCACTGCCTGAAAGGGTGTTAGAGGCAGAAACCCTCATCACATTTAAAAAGTACTTGGATATGCACTTGAAGTGCCGTAACCTACAAGGCTACGGGCCAAGAGCTGGAAAGTGGGATTAGGCTGGATAGCTCTTTTTCAGCCCGCACAGATGCAATGGGCCAAATGGCCTTCTTCTGTGCCGTAAATTTCTATGATTCTATGATTCAGGCCCTCCGAGAAGCATTTTTCCTTTATTCAGTATCTCCCCACCGCATTTTAACCTATATTTTCAGAGTGGCTATTTTGATTAAGAAAAGTAACCATTCTTCATTATAGCTGTAATAACACTAAGTGTAAAGACGGTAACGTCACTCAGTAATATCTGGGTTCACATCTCAGATTGTGATCTCAGTATCAGAATTCAACGCTAGCACTGCAGACTGGAGCTCGAACAAGCCGTAACGTTGAGCACAAAGATGGTCGTCACCACCTGCAATTCTCTGCAGTGGTAAGGCTGCAATTTTAGCTGTGCTGCCTTGAGGAGAAATCGGCCCGGAATTTCCTCAACTCCATTCATGCCAAAATTACGCGAAAATTCACACCAGTTTCTATGCCGATCTTGCCGACGGGAACTTGTGTCCAAATCTCCTGCGGGGCTCGTTTGTCTACGCCAGAATGTAAAAACCAGCATAATGCAAGCATGAATGCAATGCCACCAATAGGGGTAATAGCAAGTGGGCTGCTTTTTAAGAAAGGAGAGAGAGGGAAACCGGGGAATTATAGACCAGTTAGCCTAACATCTGTTGTGGGGAAAATGCTGAAGTCTATAATTAAGGATAGGGTGACTAAACACCTCGAGAATTTTCAGTTAATCAGAGAGAGCCAGCATGGATTTGTGAAAGGTAGGTCGTGCCTGACAAACCTGATTGAATTTTTTGAAGAGGTGACTAAAGTAGTGGAAAGGGGAATATCAATGGATGTTATTTATATGGACTTCCAGAAGGCATTTGATAAGGTCCCACATAAGAGACTGTTAGCGAAGATAGAGCCCATGGAATCGAGGGAAAAGTACGGACTTGGTTAGGAAGTTGGCTGAGCGAAAGGCGACAGAGAGTAGGGATAATGGGAAGGTACTCACAATGGCAGGATGTGACTAGTGGAGTCCCGCAGGGATCTGTCTTGGGGCCTCAATTATTCACAATATTTATTAACGACTTAGATGAAGGCATAGAAAGTCTCATATCTAAGTTTGCCGATGACACAAAGATTGGTGGCATTGTAAGCAGTATAGATGAAAACATAAAATTACAAAGCGATATTGATAGATTAGGTGAATGGGCAAAACTGTGGCAAATGGAATTCAATGTAGACAAATGTGAGGTCATCCACTTTGGATCAAAAAAGGATAGAACAGGGTACTTTCTAAATGGTAAAAAGTTAAAAACAGTGGATGTCCAAAGGGACTCAGGGGTTCAGGTACATAGATCGTTGAAGTGTCATGAACAGGTGCAGAAAATAATCAAGAAGGCAAATGGAACGTTGGCCTTTATATCTAGAGGACTAGAGTACAAGGGGGCAGAAGTTATGCTGCAGCTATACAAAATCCTGGTTAGACCGCACCTGGAGTACTGTGAGCAGTTCTGAGCACCGCACCTTCGGAAGGACATATTGGCCTTGGAGGGAGTGCAGCGTAGGTTTACTAGAATGATACCCGGACTTCAAGGGTTAAGTTACGATGCGAGATTACACAAATTAGGGTTGTATTCTCTAGAGTTTTGAAGGTTAAGGGGTGATCTGATCGAAGTTTATAAAATATTAAGGGGAACAGATAGGGTGGATAGAGAGAAACTATTTCCGCTGGTTGGGGATTTTAGGAGTGGGGGGCACAGTCTAAAAATTAGAGCCAGACCTTTCAGGAGCGAGATTAGAAAACATTTCTACATACAAAGGGTTGTAGAAGTTTGGAACTCTCTTCCGCAAACGGCAATTGATACTATCTCAATTGCTAAATTTAAATCTGAGATAGATAGCTTTTTGGCAACCAAAGGTATTAAGGGATATGGGCCAAAGGCAGGTATATGGAGCTAGATCACAGATCAGCCATGATCTTATTAAATGGCGGAGCAGGCAGGAGGGGCTGAATGGCCTACTCCTGTTCCTATGTTCCTATGTCCTGCCATGGCACCTCACTCTCAGAGCCTCTTAACTTTACTGCTTCTCTTCCTCTTCCATTATTATACAGAACAATCCATTCCAGCTGCTTAGTCCTTCTGAATCTATGCGAGGGGTGTCGGGGGTGGGGGGGGGTCTGAAAAATTTCAGGTACACTGAGACTGACAGCACCTTGGTTAAGTATAGTGCAGGTCTCAGTAAGAATTTTGAAAAAACACAATAAAATCCCTATGAAACTCCGGAAATCTCAGTTAGGCCGATATCGGGTGATTCTGGGCCATGCTGCACCTAAATTTTGGCGTGTAAATCTAGGCTAATTCATTACTGGCATAAATGCAGCAAGCTCGTGTGAGCTGGTCTTTTGCATGGGGCGGGGCTATGTAAATGAGCAGGAGACATATTTCAGAAGCAGCACAAATGATTGAGGAAATTCATGTGTACCGTTGTTTCAGCTTAAAACTGGCGCAAATGCGAATTTTCTTGCAAAAAAACAGTGCAATGCCTCTCTGCCATAGTTATGCCTAAAAGTTTCTGGAAATTCTGGGCCATCATGTAAAAAGCAGCCATCGACCATAGATAAAAATGAGAAAAATCAGGAGGAGGAACACTCTGGAATGATCTTTCATCTCGACTAGCAGCTTGTTATTGTTGGAGAACTAGATACAAAAATGCTTTTGATGAAAATTTATTGTAAACCTTTAGCAACATGCTCCACTGATGGGTCAGTGAGGTTATCCAAGGAGCAGCTAAGTTATATAGACCAGGAAAATTCAGGTGCAATGCCCAGACTGTACTGTGTTAGCTGAGCTCAGTGCAGCAGCGATATGGTACAACAATTAGTGCTAGCGCATTTGGGTTTAGTAAGGGGGAAATGAACCAGGGTTCCTTCTCCTGACTGCTACTGTCCTTGCATATGGTGGAGTTATATATGTGAGGACAGGATTAAGCTCAGCTTTGATTCTCCTCACAATAGAGCAGCCTGCCAATTGTCACTGTCAACACTCATACACGGATGACTCTTACACTTACATGTCCAAGCGACTTCTGGTATTCCCTCACTTGGAAGCAAACTTGCCTCAATTAGAAGTTTGTGTGTTCAAGCACCACTCTAGGACTTGAGCACATAATCTAGCCTGACACCTGTTAGCAGAGGTGTCATCATTTGGATGAGATGTTAAACCATCTGACTGTTTAAGTGGAATAAAAGATCCCAAAGCACTATTCAAAGAAAAGTAGGGAGTTCTCCCAGTGCCCTGATCAACATTCCTCCCTCAAACCAATAAAAACAAATTACTTGGCCATTCATTTCATGTTTCTTGTGAGATATTGCTGTTCACAATTTGGTTGCCATATGCAAAAGTAATTGATGAGATGTGAATCACTTTGGAACATCCCTAGGATTGGATAAGGTGCAATATAATGCAAGTTCTTTCTTTATTCAGTAAAGAGTTAACACCTTCAGGAGAAGGGAGGGGAGAAAATGGATGGTCAAAGGAGGAAAGAAAAACATGCCTTAATAACATTAATAACTAATATCTCCACTTAATAAAATACAGAAAGGAAAAAAAAAACCTCTGTTTTAAAAACAGGCTTTTGGTGTCTGCTTTACATTTTAACTTTTTTTTAAACAACTCATTCAAAAAACAGGCGGTCTGGGAAATTGGACAGGTGATGAGACTACCGAAGAATTTACATTGCTGCTATCTCCCTTATAGGGAATAGTGCATGATACGGAGAGACCAACGTATAGTGTGGCTTCCTCCTCACATATTACATAGAAATTACAACACAGAAACATGCCGTGTGACCCAACCATTCCGTGTTGGTGTTTGCCCTCTACGGGAGCAAACATCCTAAACACATGCGTCCTCCTTTCCTTCAACCACCTATCTAACCTATTCTTAAATGTTGACATGGTCTCTGCTTCAGTTACTAACTCCAGTTGTGCATTCCACAGCCTCACAACCCTCTGTGTAAAAAGGTCTTGCTCTCTGGTCTAAATCGTTTACACTTGATGCTGTATCCTGCCCAGTCGTAAAGCATGCAAAGGCAGGGCATTTAAAAAAGGCTTTCCATTTGAATAAACCAGGTTCAATCATCAAATATACAGAGAGTACCATTTTGCATATGTTGAATAGGACCCATATCATGCACATACAGAAACTCTTAAAAATCCAACATTGGAAAATTAAGTTTTCCTGTGTGATTTTCATTTCTCAAAAATTGCTGAGTGTCCATCTTTAAAATCAGACTGTCCTGGTTCAGTACATGACTGGTGGTCACTCTACCAACAGAGAGTGAGGGGAGGAATTAATAAATATAAGAAAATAATAAAAATACAATTCTGTAACACTAATCTAAGGAAAATGTGATTTGCAGAGGGAGATACAACTTGTGCTAGGGGACAGCTGTGGGTGTTGCAGAGTGAGTAAAGTTCAGAATGTCTAATATTTCACTAAATTGAATGAAGCAATGGTTCCTATACCATTTATAAGGTGCCTTATCATTTAGCTCTTTTCAAGGAGAGCCCAAGTTTCCCCAGACTTTCCTCATAATCCTTTGATACTTGACGGTATTTCAATGCTTCCTCTTAAAGTTCCGTCCTGTTCCAGGAGACAGTCGGAACAAGCTTCTGAACACAGTGAAATGTTAAAATTCTTGCAGTTATTTGGTATGATGTATAAACATGTTGCACAGAGTAAAGGAAATGGCACCTGAAGAGTTAAAAGCAGCCGACTAAAATCAGTTACCTGTAAGCATACTGTGCATCCGTACCCAACTCTGCAATGTAGCCACCTCCTCTGTACATGGCAAGTTTCCCCCAGATGGGATAACTACGCAATTCTGTTTGGCTCTGGTATTGCCAGACGTGATCAAGGTCTGAGGAATTCTGAGATGCAGTCACATTCCAGTGGAGACCATAATCAGTCAGGTCTTCATTATCCAAGGAGTACTGAGCATGGCATTCTTTTATAGAACTCCTCAGTTTTGTTGGTATGCGACAAATATCGTTCTTTACTCTCAGTTGTCGAATGCGTGCAGATCCAACCAGCTTAGAATTGCCATCAGTGACAAAGCCTGAAATTTAAAACAAATATTTTATCTGTTTACCAGTTAATCTTATCGCTTCTTCCCAAACAAAATAGGTTTAATACACCTTTCATGAATAGCCTGTTTGTCTCCTCACAGCCTGCTTCAGTTTGGGGGGAATGCCTCGATTTTAAAATTCTCATCCTTGTTTTCAAATCCCTCCATGGCCTTGCCCCTCCCTATCTCTGTAACCTCCTCCAGCCCTACAACCCTCCGAGATCTCTGCGCTTCTCCAATACTTGCCTCTTGCACATCCCCGATTTTAATCACTCCACCATTGGCGGCCGTGCCTTCAGCTGCCTAGGCCCTAAGCGCTGGAA
The DNA here is from genome assembly GCF_035084215.1 of Heptranchias perlo. Lineage (NCBI taxonomy): Eukaryota > Metazoa > Chordata > Chondrichthyes > Hexanchiformes > Hexanchidae > Heptranchias > Heptranchias perlo. The sequence goes on along the minus strand of NC_090340.1, from coordinate 48,574,923 downwards.
TTCCATCCCTAAACTTCTCCACCCCTCTACCTCTCTCTCCTCCTTTAAGACCCTCTTTAAAACCCACCTCTTTGACCAAGCTTTTGGTCACGTGTCCTAACATCTCCTTATGTGGTTCGGTGTCAAATTCTGTTTGAAAACACTTCTGTGAAGCGCCTGGGGACGTTTTACTACATTAAAGGCGCTATATAAATGCAAGCTGTTGTTGTACATTAATTAGCTGATGTACAGTTAACACCTACCTCACACAACAACACTTTAAAAAAATGCTTCAGACTCTAACTTAAACAGTGCTGGTGATTAAATCACATTCCTGATTAAAAGTAAGTGCATGTGAACAAAAACCTGATGAGAGAAACTTTCAGAAGCATCAGAACTGAGAGGAGTAGGGACAGCTAATACTGTAACTACCTCAGTCAAAACAATAGATCAGAGTTTTCCAATTAGTTGTGGAGCCAGGTTACTTTGAATTTTAAGTTGTGATTCATTAACAATTACAAGAATCAGCATATTTGAATATTGCAGCTTTACCATTAGGGGCAGTGTCTCTACTTAGGGAATGATGGCCACAGGCAGAAAGGCAGCTCAGTTGGTACTAATTGGCAGTCTTACAACATCAACTTGCATTTATATAGCGCCTTTAACATAGTAAAACATCCCAAGACGTTTAACATGAGCATTATCAAACAAAATTGACCCAGAGATGTGATGTGTTTAGGTGGTAAAAGAAGTAGAACAATTCATATTTATTCAGTAAAGGGCATAGTAGTAGGTGTTCTTGTGAGGTTGGGCCTTGCTATACCTGACTCAGGATTGCTTGATGCTGACACTGGATTAAAAAAGTGGAAAAATGTTCCAATTCCAACAAAGACATCCTTCATCACCACAAAAGAAAAATTGTTAGTTAAAAAGGTCACATGTCTATTTTTAGCTGCGGATTTGGCCATAATCATTATTAATGGAATTCGATCATGTGATGCCATGAGGTATAATTCAGGCATTGAGAGTTTTAATAACTTTAGTCTTTCTGTTCACCACAGGCAGCAAAAAAGACACTGATGTTTCTATATTTTGCAAAATGTTACAGTTTGCCTCACCTGGGTAGAAGCCAAATAAATTTGAGATTAGAGTACTGTTTGCCCATTTGAAGAAATCACTGTAACCCAAGATGTCATCGAAACCACTGGTGAAGCTATTTTCAATAGCTTTGTTTAGATAGTAGGAATTTGGATCACGCTGTCCATAAGCAACCAACAGCAACATCCACAGAAATCCCAAATAGGCTACAAGAAACAAAATCTAATATCAAAACAGTAAAAATGTGCCATTGAGCTATTGTTGTAGTAAAACACCACAGATAATTGAGATTTATTAAAACATCAATTAATCTAATCAGGAGTTGTAGAAATACAATGTATAAATATGGCCATCTACTTAATACTCCTCAGTTTGATTATTGTCTATATTGGATTCTAGTACATTTGCATCATATATTATATTCTCTTGATGATGCATAGTTAATAAACCAGCAACAACTGGAAATATTAAACAGAACATATTCCTATTTCAGAAAGTAAAGCATACAATATGGCAATATATAAATTGATTAATTTGTATCTGTGTATACCTTTGTCAAAGGATAAAATGCAGAGAAATATTATGACAATATAACAGCAACATAATCGTCAACACCTTGCCTGAGTACACTGCTAATGTTGGAGGAGAAGTTCAATAGCGTTATGCCCATTTTACGGGTGCAAAATGAGCACAACAATGATGAGTTTAGTAGTGCGATGGTCCGCATCTGATCTGCACATGTATTTGGATGACTGCTAAATTCGTCAGGTCCTTTATTTAGGTGACTCTGGTGGTTACCTAAAACAGGCGTTAGGCCGCTTGAATATGTTAATGAGGAATCCTTGGAGAAATCAGTCAGCAGTGAGTGGAGCAGATGCCGGGCCTGCTCCACTTAGGCTTTCAGGAGTTCTCTGTAGCCTAACTAACTTTAAGGTGGAGCCAGGAGGAACAGGAGTGTTATACTAAGACGATGGGTAGGTGGGTTTGGTCTATCAAAATGCAATGGGCTTGTTGCGCCTAATAGTAATTTCCTGTTCCTCAAATTTCTATTATCTTAAGTATGGCACAAAACGAGTCAATGCAATGGCTGAGTCATAAGATGAACAGAGCTCATTCAAAACTTCTGCATCCCTGCTTCAATCTGGATACGTCGAGGGCATCCTGAAACCCATCGTACAGGGAACCCCCAGCTTCTGTCGCGACACTATAGACTTCCTACAAAAACTCAGCACCCACAGACCAGTTGAACCAGGAACACTTCTCACCACGATGGACGTCTCGGCACTCTACACCGGTATCCCCCACGATGACGGCATTGCTGCAACAGCATCAATACTCAACACCAACAACAGCCAATCTCCAGACGCCATCCTACAACTCATCTGCTTCATCCTGGATCACAATGTCTTCACTTTCGATAACCAGTTCTTTACCCAAACACACGGAACAGCCATGGGGACCAAATTCGTACCCCAATACGCCAACATTTTCATGCACAAGTTCGAGCACGACTTCTTCACTGCACAGGACCTCCAACCAACGCTATACACCAGATACATCAACGACATTTTCTTCCTATGGACCCACGGCGAAGAATCAATGAAGAGACTACACGATAATATCAACAAGTTCCATCCCACCATCAAGCTCACCATAGACTACTCCTCAGAATCGGTTTCTTTCTTGGACACACGAATCTCCATCAAAGACGGGCACCTCAGCACCTCACTCTACCGCAAGCCCACGGACAACCTCACGATGCTCCACTTTTCCAGCTTCCACCCTAACCACGTCAAAGAGGCCATCCCCTATGGACAGGCCCTGCGAATACACAGGATCTGCTCAGACGAGGAGGAACGCGATGGACGCTGAAAGACACCCTCGTAAGAACGGGATATGACGCTCGACTCGTCGATCGACAGTTCCGACGGGCCACAGCGAAAAATCGCATAGACCTCCTCAGAAGACTAACACGGGACGCAACCAACAGAGTACCCTTCGTCGTCCAGTACTTCCCTGGAGCGGAAAAACTACGCCATGTTCTCCGCAGCCTTCAACATGTCATCGATGACGACAAACACCTCGCTAAGGCCATCCCCACACCTCCACTACTCGCCTTCAAACAGCCACCCAACCTCAAACAGATCATCGTTCGCAGCAAATTACCCAGCTTTCAGGAGAACAGCGTCCACGACACCACACAACCCTGCCACGGCAACCTCTGCAAGACATGCCAGATCATCGACACAGATACCAACATCACACGAGAGGACACCACCCACCAGGTACATGGTTTATACTCCTGTGACTCGGCCAACGTTGTCTACCTCATGCGTTGCAGGAAAGGATGCCCCAGAGCATGGTACATTGGCGAGACCATGCAGACACTGCGACAATGGATGAATGGACACCGCGCAACAATCGCCAGACAGGAGGGTTCCCTCCCAGTCGGGGAACACTTCAGCAGTCAAGGACATTCAGCCACCGATCTTCGGGTAAGCGTTCTCCAAGGCGGCCTTCGAGACACACGACAACGCAAAATCGTCGAGCAGAAATTGATAGCTAAGTTCCGCACCCATGAGGACGGCCTCAACTGGGATCTTGGGTTCATGTCACGCTACACGTAACCCCACCAGCGAAAAAAAGTTATCTGTTTTTAACACAACGGGTCATTCTCTGTCTTTCTCTTCCTTTCGGATGTTTCTCTCTCTCTCTCTCTCTGTCTTTTGTTCTGGCCGTTTGTATATTCGGTGGTCCTGTATGTAACATCTCTCTGTCTGAACACTTTGATTACCTTGACAACGGGCAGTTGGAAAGATTATCTGTAATCACCAGGTATTGTTCTCTGACTATAAATGCGGTAACATTCAAGGAATCCCACACTTCACCTGACGAAGGAGAAAGCCTCCGAAAGCTTGTGATTTTCAAATAAAACTGTTGGACTATAACCTGGTGTTGTAAGATTCCTTACATTTGTCAATCCACATTAAGATCATGTCATCTCCACCTGTTTAATTCTATGATCAGATTGAACATTCACTATGACAAGAATCTTCACTTGATAAAAAGAAATCTTGATAGAGCTGCTATTAACATTACAAACTGGGAATTAATGAATAACTTTTTAGCTTAATGGTACTATGCATTTTGACTGACTATTTAGGAGTATAAGAAAAGTAGTATTTTTTTACCTTGCTTATTTAAATCTTAATGATTTTTATTTCACAATTCTCCTTTCCATGGATTCTACTCTCCAAAAAGCTGCAATTCAGTGAGGTACAGGAGTCAAGCAAGTCACAGACTTCTACACATCTTGGATTCCAGTGCCACTCTGGGCTCTATTGACAGAAAGTTCACTTATCTCAGAGCAGTGCATTCTGTCATTATTTCCCTTTTCTTGTTGCTGTCGTCTGAACCTTAACACTTCAGAGAAAATTGAGAGGGTAGAACAAATAGCACTCGAGAGATTACCAAGAGCTTACCAAGTATTTCCCTGATCAAACCAAATGCTCTCTGCTCTCTAATGGAATTCTTCTTCATGTGCTCCACTTCGTTTCGAGGTGGCGGTTGATAGATATTGCTGCTGCTATCCCTACGGATTGCTAGCAGAGCGTTGGGCTCTCCTACAGAAAAACATAAATCATGAAAATGTAGATTTGAAGACATGTCTTTCTTCTTTGTGAAGCCTTTTATCTTCTTCTAATACCTTCCTACCTCTGCCCTGTCCGAAATCAGCTCCACAGATTTAAGCCACAGACTCGACCATACCCATTATCAATGTAACTCTACATTTGTTAGGAGGAAGGACACTTTGTTCTCCTTCCCCTCTAAAACAAAGTACTCTACTGTTGTGAAACAGTCCATCAAACAGCCCAGTTTAGGATGGGTTAAATATACCCAAATGGCATAAGAAGGGTGCTAGAATCAGAAGTACATATTTTCTTTCTTTCGCTGATTTTACTAAAAAAGTATAGAAGGTCACATTGACCATTGAGACTTAGGTGTGAGTGTTTCTCTGAACGATATAGCTCCATTAAGTACTGGAATTACAATCTGAAAACATATATGGCACTCGTTGTGTCTGAGACTTTTAAGTCTTGATTTTGTAAGGCTTATTTGAACAGGTCAGGTCACAGAATTAGTCATTCACCATTTTACATAGCCGAGCTCATGGTGATGGCTGGCTGGGGGCGGGGGGGGGGGGGGGAGGATAAGTATTTGCCTATTTTTTAATGAGGTTTCACCTGATCCACAGCACAGCCTCTCCTGCATGCCCTAAGTCTTTGCCACAAAACGAGGCACAGCTTCCCTCCCCCCTCGGGCCTGTAGGCCGATTTTTATGATTGGATCCCTGTGCTGGAAATGTAGCCTGGTAAAATTGGCTCTTTAGTATCAATGATCATAGGCAAGAGTTCAAACGGGAAAGAGAAAAAGACCCAGCAACACATTTAGATTGGAGAAGTCACCTGGAGTCGATAATGAGCTGTCAAGTGGGCCTTCCCCATCATCTTCCTGTTCCACTTTCTTCAAAACCAGAGCAAAGAAAGCAGCAAAACCTAACACCTGAAAAGGCAAAAAAAAGTATAGAAAAAATATCATTCGTAAGTATACACGAATCACGTTTATTCCTGTCTACTGATTATTTCCAGCTACAAATTTCTGTTGAACTTTTTGCTTGGATTAAGTGTTGTAATGTGTTCACAATTCTAATTATGTTCAGTTGTGCTCTACAGATCTTAGAGTTGGTAAATCTTCCTTAAATATGCAGAAAATTAAGATTAAAAATATTTTACCAATTTCTCTGGGCTAGGTGAACCAGTTGGGATTTTTTTCATGCAAGGCTGTACAGTGATAATATTTCAATAGTAATCAGGCTTTCTTCATACATTTATATAGCTACCTCATTATTTAATATGGGGTTAAGTGAGTTCAATTTGGATTTTGAATTAATTTTATCCAAACTGACTCTAGTCCGTTGAATTTGAGCCCATACCTCAAGCATTCAACACAAGGAGCCAAAGCTCAGGCACAAATCAAAACGTGCCTCAGCTAATTTTTTATAAGCTGTTGCCAATTGAGCTGAGTAAAGTTTAGTTGTGGCCTGTTCTGACGAAGGGTCATCGACCTGAAGTGTTAACTCTGTTTCTTTCTTCACAGATGCTGCCTGACTTGCTGAGTATTTCTGTTTTTATTTCTGACTTCTGGCATCTGCAGTGTTTTGCTTTTGATTTTGTTGTGGCTTTACCTAGATTAAATGGTTTGGTCCCTGATAAACGGCGAGTTATATATAGCCTGTGGAAGGAACAAGCGTGACAGGTTTTTCTCACTGCATGCTTCCTCCTATGCTTAATAGAAGTCTTCTGTGTACTGATGATCTCATAGAGCCAAAGGTGTGGTACACTTGAAGAGACCAGAACTAGCTGCGCCACTAGCCAAGCTGTTCCAGTACAGCTACAACACTGGCATCTACCCGACAATGTGCAAAATTGCCCAGGTATGTCCTGTCCACAAAAAGCAGGACAAATCCAATCCGGCCAATTACCGCCCCATCAGTCTACTCTCAATCATCAGCAAAGTGATGGAAGGTGTCGTCGACAGTGCTATCAAGCGGCACTTACTCACCAATAACCTGCTCACCGATGCTCAGTTTGGGTTCCGCCAGGACCACTCGGCTCCAGACCTCATTACAGCCTTGGTCCAAACATGGACAAAAGAGCTGAATTCCAGAGGTGAGGTGAGAGTGACTGCCCTTGACATCAAGGCAGCATTTGACCGAGTGTGGCACCAAGGAGCCCTAGTAAAATTGAAGTCAATGGGAATCAGGGGGAAAACTCTCCAGTGGCTGGAGTCATACCTAGCACAAAGGAAGATGGTAGTGGTTGTTGGAGGCCAATCATCTCAGCCCCAGGGCATTGCTGCAGGAGTTCCTCAGGGCAGTGTCCTCGGCCCAACCATCTTCAGCTGCTTCATTAATGACCTTCCCTCCATCATAAGGTCAGAAATGGGGATGTTCGCTGATGACTGCACAGTGTTCAGTTCCATTCGCAACCCCTCAGATAATGAAGCAGTCCGAGCCCGCATGCAGCAAGAGCTGGACAACATCCAGGCTTGGGCTCATAAGTGGCAAGTAACATTCGCGCCAGATAAGTGCCAGGCAATGACCATCTCCAACAAGAGAGAGTCTAACCACCTCCCCTTGACATTCAACGGCATTATCATCGCCGAATCCCCAACCATCAACATCCTGGGGGTCACCATTGACCAGAAACTGAACTGGACCAGCCATATAAATACTGTGGCTACGAGAGCAGGTCAGAGGGTGGGTATTCTGCGGCGAGTGACTCACCTCCTGACTCCCCAAAGCCTTTCCACCATCTACAAGGCACAAGTCAGGAGTGTGATGGAATCCTCTCCACTTGCCTGGATGAGTGCAGCTCCAACAACACTCAAGAAGCTCGACACCATCCAAGATAAAGCAGCCCGCTTGATTGGCACCCCATCCACCACCCTAAACATTCACTCCCTTCACCACCGGCGCACTGTGGCTGCAGTGTGCACCATCCACAGGATGCACTGCAGCAACTCGCCAAGGCTTCTTCGACAGCACCTCCCAAACCCGCGACCTCTACCACCTAGAAGGACAAGAGCAGCAGGCGCATGGGAACAACACCACCTGCACGTTCCCCTCCAAGTCACACACCATCCCGACTTGGAAATATATCGCCGTTCCTTCATTGTCGCTGGGTCAAAATCCTGGAACTCCCTTCCTAACAGCACTGTGGGAGAACCGTCACCACACGGACTGCAGCGGTTCAAGAAGGCGGCTCACCACCACCTTCTCGAGGGCAATTAGGGATGGGCAATAAATGCTGGCCTCGCCAGCGACGCCCACATCCCGTGAACGAATAAAAAAAAACTCTATATTGTGTTTTTTTTCTCCTGGACCAAAAGTCCATTCTTTGTTCTGGGACTTCTATTTAATATGTTTTACGTGTTTCATTCAAGTTTTAAGATTTAAAAAAAATCTGCATTCTTTACTTCTGAAAGATGATTTTGTTGTTGAACGATGTCGACAGGAGATTTTTGATAAAATACTGAAAGATGCCTGGTTAATGTGAGTTATTCTTATACTTTTCCAAGGTAGGACCATATTAAAAAGTTAATGTAATTGTGGCCAATCAACATGCAACCTTTTACCTCACAAAAGTAATTTATAAATCATAGGCCCCGATATTTATGTGGCGGCGGGGAGGGAGTGGGGGTGCATGTTTGTGGGGGGGTGGGGGGAGGACAGCCAATCGCGGGGCGGTTGGCAGATTGTGGCAGAAGATTTGCTTGAGGGGCCGGGAGGAACACTGCCGCTCCTCCTGGCCCACAAGCAGTGCCGGAAAAGGACTTATCTGCTGGATCCGTCCCCTCCCTTAAGCTGCTGGGTTTCCCGAGCCCCGTTAAATTCAAATGGCACCCAAAATTTGAGGAACGGAGCCTCTTATATATTATAATCATGGACCCTCCTCTCCAGAACAGGTTACTTGGAGGCCCCCAAACCCACCGCGGTTAAACCGGAAGTAGACGCGGTGGGTTGTGGTCGAGTTTCACACATTTACCGATTTAACCCTCCCCCCCCCCCACCCCCGTAATGGGGGTTTAAAATTCCCTCCATAGAAATTTTACTGCATGAAACGCCATATAGCCCATTGTGCCTATGCCAGCTCTCTGAAAGAGCAATCCACTTAATCCCATTCCCCATCCCCATACTCTTTTTTTTTCCTTTTAAAATATTTACATAATTTCCTATTTAAAAGCCACTATGGATACTACTGTTTCTGGCAGGCATTCTGTGTCCTATCAATCCTCTGAATAAAACAAATCGACTGACCTATGCATTTGTTCTTTTTTTGATAATCTTCAATTTATGCCCTCTAGTTACTAGGCTCACCTACATTACAACAGCGACTACACTTCAAAGGTACTTTATTGGCTGCAAAGCGCTTTGGGACATCCAGAGGTTGTGAAAGCCACTAATTAAATGCTTTCTTTCTTTCACCAACTAGTTGAAATAATGGGGGTAATTTTCAACTTCGATGGGGGAAGAAAACTGGGGATAGTGGATCGGCCATCCGTTATACACCCCGCCTGATGTTTCTTTCCAATGAGTGGGGTGTATAATGGGCAGCCAATATACTGTGGCCAGTTTTGCGCTCCCCATCAAAGTTGAAAATTAGTCCCTGGTTTTCCCTATTTACCATCTCAAACTAATTTGACAATAGCTGGCTGTATTAAGTACTAATTCTGATAATTTTACATGGATTTTCCATAAATACAGCTTTCAAATGAAGTCTTTACAAGGATACACAGTCAGATATTTTATTCTATCCACTGCTGCTTTTCAAATGACTGTTTACATGCATATTCAAAGCATATTTGTGCACAAGTGGAGCAATTTGAATGGGAAACAAATTTAGGACTGAAATTCTTCGAAAATTTCAGTGAGTCATTGTGAGTAAAAGCAAGGAATGTGGGTACTCATCGACCTTTTTGCTAAACCTATTAACAGAATGAATATCACCACTTCACTCCAATATTTTATTTTTGCACATGTATGTAAGAACATAAGAAATAGGAGCAGGAGTAGGCTATACGGCCCCTCAAGCCTGCTCTGCCATTCAATGAGATCATGGCTGATCTTCTACCTCAACTCCACTTTCCCAACCTATCCCCATATCCCTTGATTCCCTTAGTGTCCAAAAATCTATCAATTTCAATCTTGAATATAGTCAACGACTGAGCCTCTAGGCTAGGGAATTTCAAAGATTAGTGAACTTTTTTGGTGGGGTGGAAATATAGAACAATCCTGGAGATTCATGAATAGTTGACCCTCTATAATCACTAATACAAAAGAAAGCAAATGTACCTGCAAATCATGCCCAGTAATTTACCCTAACCACGGTAACTCAGCCAGATACTTGGAAAAATGCTTGTTTAGAGAATAACACTGAGGTTTGGATATCAAAACACTAAGAAAGATTTCCACTGAAAGAGTAGATTGAATTAAAACTGGTTTCAAGAAACAGACAGCTGTTGTCCACCTCTTCATAAAGGCATCTGGCTACAGGCGTCACTTCATTATCATTACATTTTATGATGTAATTAGATTCAAGTACGCACCTTTAACAATGTCCCTACATTACCTTTAAAGGTTGTGTAATCAGAACACTTTCAAAGAAAGAGATTGCCATGGAGATGAGCCATTTGATAGAACGGTCTTTGCCATAGTGTAATCCATAGAGCATGGTAAAGAAGGCAGATACACCACTGGTGGCTGCAACCAAAACCCATCCAATGAAGACAAACCACCAGGGTAATCCTTTAGAACAATGTCCCTTTTTGCTATCTCCAGAAATACTAGGGGTAGGAGAGAACCTGCAGAAGTAACAATCAGAGGTTATAGTTTTATACATATATTTAGACAGCCTCTAAAGCTAGGGCCACTATAATCTTTCCCATGACTTTCCTATACAATCAATTTCTACTCTGAGAATATTAAAGAAAAATATTGCATTAGAAAAATATTAAAATAAATGTATTCATATTTTTCCGTTTCTCGTCTTAAGGCCTCCCATACATAGTAGGCTTTGACTAGTGCTGCTCTGGAATTAGCTGCTAAAAGGTATGTGGGAGCAGCTTGAGACAATTTACCCTCCAAGGTTTCCCTCCCTGGAGGCATATGTTTAGCTCATACTTGTTGGTTGTCAAAGTGGCAAAACCATGAACCGAACCATAGTACACGAAGATCTGTGGGAAGGGTACTATGCATTATTTGGGATAGAGTGGTTTGGAACTTCAATGTGCTCCCTATGAAAGTAATCTTGATTTCATAGAATCATAGAAAATTTACAGCACAGAAGGAGGCCATTTGGCCCATCAGGTCAGCGCCAGCTGAGAAACGAGCCACCCAGCCTAATCCCACTTTCCTGCATTTGGTCCGTAGCCCTGCAGGTCACGGCTCTTCAGTTGCACATCCAGGTATTTTTTAAATGAGTTGAGGGTTTCTGCCTCTACCACCCTTTCAGGCAGTGAGTTCCAGACCCCCACCACCCTCTGGGTGAAAATTTTTTTCCTAATTTCTGCTCTAATCCTTCTACCAATCACTTTAAATCTATGCCCCCTGGTTATTGACCCCTCCGCTAAAGGAAATGGGTCCTTCCTATCCAATCTATCTAGGCCCCTCATAATTTTGTACACCTCAATCAAATCACCCCTCAGCCTCCTCTGTTCCGAGGAAAACAACCCCTGCCTATCCAATCTGTCATCAGAGCTAAAATCCTCCAGTCCTGGCAACATCCTCTGTATCTATTTTCAGTCACTATTTTAACTTTCAAAGATTTGTTATAAGCAATAATCCTACACAGATGTATACGGGTTCAAGTCTCACCTGGGGGTAATCTCACAAAACTACATTAAAAACATTACAATATATTATTAAAGTGTTACTGCACTGTCCTTTTCTGGGAGATATAAGTAGTGCTTACCTTTCTGAAACAGAACTGGAGCAGAGGATAGCATTTTCTAGAAGGTCCTTCATGTGTTGGACCTGATGGACAGCTTGAGTGTAGCTCTGTGGATTTTGGAACTTGCTTGATCCCAGAAAGTCCAGCTCTTTCTCCACGTGCTGGAGCTGCAGGTACAGATAGCGATTATAATCACTGCGCCTCTGTTTGTCATTCACAGTCTTCTCAGAGTCGGAGCCCGTGGTGTGTTCTGAAAGTAAGAAGAGAGTATTAGTAACTATGGATGATGCAAAAACATCAATATTTTCAAAAATTAAGAAAGGAAAGTGAACTTAGTCTATTTTACCATAGACCACTCTCTAGAAAAAGGCTGCCAGTAGTTTAACTGGCATGGTTTGCACTGTGTCCATGCACTGGGAATTAAGTTATTTTTGTACAGTTAGATCCAGACTGTTGTAATATTTGTAACATGATGGGTATCAATCCTGACTGGTTCCCTAATGGGCAGGTCTGCCAGTGGTTGGGCAAGATTAAAAAAAAACTGCTTGTAACTAAAAGCCTTTGAGAATTAGCTTCTGAGTAACGTATTCTGCCAGTGGCATTTACTGTTTTAACAATCGTAGGAATGAATACTGTGAATGGGATGGGCAGCAAGGAATGTCTGACCCAACAGTGAAGCATGGGCTTGACTGGAAAATATATTTTTTACCACTGCCCTCCCTAATGTCACGAAAACATCTAACTTGATGTCATGTCTCAATTAGAATACAACTCCAGTTGTGTCCACAAGTTGAGAACCATTTTAAAATAGTATCATCTTAAAATGGCAGTAGCTTGGCATAATAGCAGCACTCTCGCCTCAGTCAGAAGGTTGTGGGTTCCAACACCACTCCAGGACTTGAACACGTAATGATGGTTGACACTTCAGTGCAGTACTGAGGAAGTCCTGCCTTGTAGGAAGTGCCATCTTTCGGATGCCCATTTAGGTGGATGTAAAATATCCCATTGCACAATATGAAGAAAAGCAGTGACGTTTTCCCAGTGACCTGGCCCTCAACCAATTTCCCCCAAAACAACTGGTCATTTATCTCATTGCTGTTTGTGAGACCTTGCTGTTTGAAATTGATTGCTGTGTTTTCACATGTAACACAGGAACTACGCTTCAAAACTGATTCATTTTCTGCAAATTGCTTTGGGACGTCCTGAGGATGTGAAAGGCGTAATATAAATAAGAACATAAGAAATAGGAGCAGGAGTAGGTCATATGGCCCCTCAAGCTCACTCCATTATTTAATAAGATAATGGCTGATCGTCGACCTCAACTCCACTTTCCCGCCCGATCCCCATATCCCTTGATTCCCTTAGAGTACAAAAATCTATCGATCTCAGTCTTGAATATACTCAACGACTGAGCATCCACAACCGTCTGGGGTACAGAATTCCAAAGATTCACCATCCTCTGAGTGAAGAAATTCCTCCTCATCTCAGTCCTAAATCATCTACCCCTTATCCTGAGACCATGCCCCCTAGTTCTAGACTCTCCAGCCTCGCCACATCTACCCTGTCAAGCCCTCTAAGAATTTTATACGTTTCAACGAGATCATCTCTCATTCCTCTAAACTCCAGAGAAGATAGGCCCATTCTTCTCAATCTCTCCTCATAGGACAACCCTCTCATCTCATAAATGCTAGTTCTTTATTTTTTCCTTCTTAATAAATGGTTGGCTGATGGGGGGTTAGCTCTATTTCCATTAATACCATTCATTCCCAAGAGATGAAAATAAAACAATGGCAAATGTCTTATTTACTTTATCCCGGTGACTATATTTTGCCACATGTAAATTGTCCAAAGCCACTGCAACACACTGCCAAGAGGAAACTTTAGGCAATGGTTTTTAAAATCTTAAAGTGTAGGTCTGATTCCTACTTTTACAATGAGGCTAATCTCTAATGTGAAAGGATTGTGATACAAGGAAAGTCTGGGGAAACTGGTGGTCTTTAGCCTTGAAAGGACTGAGAGGGGACCTTATAGATGTATACAAGATACTAAACAGTAGAGATAAGATTAATCCAGAGCACTACTTTAGGGTGTGTCAGGGTATTATAACAAGAGGCACTGGATTAAAACTGGTGAAAGGAAAATTTAGGACAGATTTCCGGAAGAACATCTTTCAAAAAGTGATCAGCACTTAGAATGATCTTGGTGTAATCAAAACCTTCAATTCATTCAAGAGACAGTTAATTGACAAGATGGGGAGTGGGGAATGGAGGTTTTTCTTTATTCTGGATGGATGAGCTAAGGTGGCTGAGTGGCCTCACTCATCTGTATCTATCTTGTGATTGCGTTAATTGAAAAACATTACAGGTCCAATTCCCTTGACTGTATGCTGCTCCCAGCGTTCAGTCATGTTGTTACTGCAGATCTTCAAACTCACCTTGTAAATCAACTGATCCCAGGCTGAGAATAAGAGTATCCGCTTTCTTATGACTCTCACTGTAAAACTCACGGTCGACCTTATTTTGTTCCCGGATTATATTTTCAACTAATGCCAAAAGTTTGTTGATATCTGTTGTTTTTTTAAAATCCTTATCCAGGGTTGGTAGCGGGTTCTTCAGTGTTTTAGTTAGTGAGTTGGCAATCCTCTGGATATCCTAAGTGCACAATATAATGCTTTTACCACAATGATAAATGTTCTGAGGACAGTACAACATATTTTCATTTCATCATTCTACCATTTCCATTATTTTAACAAATTAATTTTATATTGACAATGGCATTACATTTTGCTTTTGTTTCCAGTCTATGAACTACTGATCCATTTGGTTTTAAAGTAATAAAACTCAATTAGTTTTAATCCAAAAAATAAGAATTAGAAGAAATTGCATTATTGAATGCTTCAATGACAATTTAGTTTTTAAGACCCAGTTTAAAGATGTGTGTTATGACTCTATTCCACTGACTCTGGTCTTTAGTGCTTCCCCTCTACCTTCATCCTACCATTTTTGGCAGAGCTTTCAGCCACCTGCATCCTACTCTCTCTAAATCTCTCTGCCTCTCCACCTCAATCCACTTCTTTAAAAAACCTTCTCAAAACCCGTCTCTGATCAAGACTTCAGTCATCTTCCTAACCTTTCCCTTCCTGGCTTAGTATCCATTTTCCTTATCATAGTCTCATGGTAGGTACAGCACAGGAGGAGGCCATTCAGCCCATCACGCATGTGTCGGCTCTTTGAAGGAGCTACCCAATTAGTCCCATTCCCCTGCTCTTTCCCCATAGCTTTGATAATTTTTTCCCTTCAAGTATTTATCCAATTCCCTTTTGAAAGTTACTATTGAATCTGCTTCCACCACCCTTTCAGGCAGTGCATTCCAGATCATTACAACTCGCTGCGTAAAAAAAATGTTTTCTCACGATCACTGTAAATCTGTGTCCTCTGGTTACCATCACTGGAAACAATTTCTCCTTATTTACTGTCAAAACTGTTCATGATTTTGAACATCTATCAAATCTCCCTGTAACTGTCTCTGTTCCAAGGAGAACAACTCCAGCTTCTCCAGTCACTCCACATAACTGAAGTCCCTCATCCCTGGCACCATTCTGGTAAATCTCTTCTGCACCCTCTCTAGGGCCTTGACATCCTTCCTAAAGTGTGGTGCCCAGAATTGAACACAATACTCCAGCTGAGGACTAACCAGTGTTTTATAAAGCATAACTTCCTTGCTTTTGTACTATATGCCTCTATTAATAAAGCCTACATTCCCAAATCCTTTTTAAAAAGCCTTCTCAACTTGTCCTGCCACCTTCAAAGATTTGTGTATGTGCACCCCCAGATCTCTCTGTTCTTGCACCCCCTTTAAAATAGTATCATTTAGTTTATATTGCCTCCATCTATCTATGAAATGCCTCGGGATGCTCTTTACATTAAGATGCTATATACATGTAAACTGTTTGTGTTGACTCTTCCACAGAAAATTACAGCATTATTCATTGAAATGTGTAACTGTTGATGATTAATGGTTTCATCAGACATCCTGATGTGAAAAAGTGGAATTACAGATATTTTTTTGACAACCTTTATAACAGCTTCAGGTGTGAGGGAGCAAATTTGTAGACTTTGGGAAGGAGCTGGCAAAGAAGGTGATATGCGGCCATGTTTGCCCTGCTTCTTTTCCATCTGTGTTCCCTTTGATCTCGGTCGGATATTTCTGAAAATCTGGACGATGAGAAGATTGATGGGGAACATAAGCAGTGAGCTCTCAAAACCAATCACCACTTCCTGCCAGGTGAATTCAATCTTACCTGCGTGGGGAAAAAAAGTTGTATCAATTGAGAATAAAAGAACTGATAAAAGCTTGTGTGCAAAATGATTCATCGTGCTCTTTATGAAGAGTTTTTTTTAGATATAACTGATTAATTCATTTGCACAGGGAAGTCCAATTCCACAATAGTCTACAAATGACTGTATTAACACAATAGAATACATCCAAGGAAAATAAAAATATATAACAAATATAAAGTTAAAACCCTTTCTCTGTGACTGCAGGACAACTGGGATGAGATTTTATTTTTTAGTCATCAGTCTATCCTCAGTTCGACAGGACTAGCTTCATTCAAAAATGAGACAGCAAGCTAACTACTATGATCAAGATGGCTGTTCATAGCCCAAACCATGAATTGTGCATCGATTATTGGTATTCAATAATACTTTCAAAGCGTTTGCATTTAACTTCCAGCTATTTAGTCTTAAAGTACCACAAATTTCACGAAAAAATAGTTTTTCACAACCACATGGTGAAATGACATAAATCATATAGTAATGCATCATCACATGATGACATCACAGTGTAAATTATGTTTTAGTCTTCTGGATTTTTCCCACCACAAAAACAGTTTGGCACTTTTTTATATGGAATCAGTACACCTTTATCTGAGAAAACAGCGGAGGATTAGCAAAAGGATTTGGATCCTGTATGCAAATGAGCAGACAGATGGCAAATTAAATTTAATACTGATAAATACAAAGGCCATGAAAATCTGCAGGCCTTTCAGTGCATTGCTGGTGTACATCCGCTGGGAATGTGTTGGAAGGCCTGCAAGTTAGGTCAAGACCCAGATAGGCCAGGCTGCAAGTAGCATGGGGGCACGGTCCTCTACATCGGAGTGAGTATGGCTCAGGAAGGGTATTCCCAGGTTGGGGGTTTCCTCAGCCCCAACCTGAGTTCCACGTGGCAGCAGGTATACCAGGAGAAAGCAGGCACACAGTCCTCTTGGCCGGCGATATTGGTCCCACCTGCCTCTTCTTTAATCCCTCCTGCCCCGCTCTGATGGATGCCCGAGATGCACCCCCCGCCAGTGTTATGTAAATCAGGGGACCGTCCCCTGGCTCCCGATACTCCAGTGGGGTCAGTGACAGAGGTTCCTGGCAGGTCATTGCTAAAAGGGAGTTTTACACAGAAAGTTATGAATGCCTGGAGTAATCGGCTGGTAGAGATGCAGACTGTGGGCATTCAAACACAGTTAGATGCTACACCAGGACAGTTAATATATCAGAGGGATAAGTGTTGTTCAGCCGAATGCTTTTTCTTGGCCTCAACTTTTCCTTTGTCCTTTTGATTGCAATGTGTGGTGTTTATAGTCTTCTCTCAACACTGAGTTTCATCTGTATGACATAATAATTCCACTGTGAGATCATGGGCTCATAGTCCTTAAACTCATCCTTCACGGACCCCTCCTGGCAGAGCAATTTCTCTAAAGGTGGTGAACTCAGCAGAATGCCAGCACACTATCAGTTGTTGCTGTCAGCTGTTGCTCTCCTCCACTCCTTCAGTACTGATATTTAAATAGCCATTCTGGCTATTGATTTAAAACTGGAGACAGCCCAGCAGGGTAGATAGAGGAAGAGGAGATGTAAAATTGACAGCGAGATTCAATACCAAAGTCAGGAGAGAGAGTTTTCCATTTAAATATCACAGCCCTGGAGGAGCAGAGTAACAGTCTAGGTACATTCCCACGAGGGAGAAAGGTTGGGCAATTAAAGCCAGAGCTCCCTGGATGACAAAAGAGAGAAAAAGTATGATGAAGCAGAAAAAAGGGGTGTATGACAGATGTCAGGTTGATAACACAAGTGAGAACCAGACTGAATACAGAAAGTTCAGAGGGGAAGTGAAAAAGGAAATAAGAGGGGCAAAGAGAGAGTATGAGAATAGATTGGCGGCAAACATAAAAGGGAATCCAAAAGTCTTCTATAGGCATGTAAAAAGTAAACGGGTAGTAAGAGGAAGGGTGGGGACGATCAGGGACCGAAAAGGAGATCTACTCATGGAGGCAGAGGGCATGGCCGAGGTACTAAATGAGTACTTTGCATCTGTCTTTACCTAAGAAGAAAATGCTGCCAGAGTCTCAGTAAAGGAAGATGTAGTTGAGATACTGGATGGGCTAATAATTGATAAAGAGGTACTAGAAAGGCTAGTTGTACTTAAAGTAGATAAGTCACCCGGTCCGGCTGGGATGCATCCTAGGTTGCTGAGGGGAGTAAGGGTAGAAATTGCGGCGGTACTGGCCATAATTTTCCAAACATCCTTATATCAGCCATGATCTTATCAAATGGCGGAGCAGGCTCGAGGGGCCGAATGGCCTACTCCTGCTCTTAATTCGTAAGTTCGTAGATACATGGGTGGTGCCAGAGGACTGGAGAATTGCAAATGTTACACCCTTATTTGAACAAGGGTATAAGGATAAACCCAGCAACTACAGGCCAGTCAGTTTAACCTCGATGGTAAGGAACCTTTTAGGAACGATAATCCGGGACAGAATTAGCAGTCACTTTGACAAATGTGGATTGATTAGGGTCAGCAGCACAGATTTGTTAAAGGCAAATCGTGTTTAACTAACTTGATAGAGTTTTTTGATGAGGTAATAGAGAGGGTAGATGAGGGTAACGCATTTAATGTGGTGTATATGGACTTTCAAAAGGCGTTTGATAAAGTGCTGCATAATAGGCTTGTCATCAAGATTGAAGCCCATGAAATAAAGGGGCCAGTAGCAACATGGATACAAAATTGGCTAAGTAACAGGAAGCAGAGAGTCGTGGTGAACCGTTGTTTTTTGGACTGGAGGGAGGAGTACAGTGGTGTTCCCCAGGGGTCAGTACCAGGACCACTGCTTTTCTTGATATATATTAATGACTTGGACTTGGGTGTACAGGGAACAATTTCCAAATTTGCAGATAACACAAAACTTGGAAGTGTAGTAAACAGTGAAGAGGATAGTGATAGACTTCAAGAGGACATAGACAGGCTGGTGAAATGGGCGGACACGTGGCAGATGAAATTTAACGCAGAAAAATGCGAAGTGATACATTTCGGTAGGAAGAACGAGGAGAGGCAATATAAACTAGAAGGCACAATTCTAAAAGGGGTACAGGAACAGTGAGATCTGGGGGTAAATGTGCACAAATCGTTGAAAGTGGCAGGGCAGGTTGAGAAAGCGGTTAAAAAAAAATATGGGATCCTGGGCTTTATAAATAGAGGCATAGCGTACAAAAGCAAGGAAGTCATGATGAACCTTTATAAAACACTGGTTCAGCCACAACTGGAGTATTGTGTCCAATTCTGGGCATCGCACTTTAGGGATGGTGTGACGGCCTTAGAGAGGGTGCAGAAGAGATTTACTAGAATGATTCCAGGGATGAGGGACTTTAGTCACGTGGATGGACTGGAGAAGCTGGGGTTGTTCTCCTTGGAACAGAGAAGGTTGTGAGGAGATTTGATAGAGTTATTCAAAATCATGAAGGGTCGAGACAGAATAGATAGAGAGAAACTGTTCCTATTGATAGAAGGGTCAAGAACCAGAGGACATGGATTTAAGGTGATTGGCAAAGAACCAAAAGTGACATGAGGAAAAACATTTTTATGCAGCTAGTGGTTAGGATCTGAAATGCTCTGCTGGGGGCAGGGTGGTGGAGGCAGATTCAATCATGGCCTTCAAAAGGGATCTGGATAAGTACTTGAAAGGAAAAATTGTGCAGGACTACGGGGATAGGATGGAAGAGTGGGACTAGCTGGACTGCTCTTGCATAGAGCCAGCACGGACTTGATGGGCCGAATGGCCTCCCTCCGTGTTGTACCCTTTCTATGATTCTAAACAGCTGTTAGGGAGGCATTAGTTGAAATGAGAAAGAACAGAAAGAAAGTTCCTATCAAAGGTCATTGACCTGAAACGTTAACTCTGTTTCTCTCGCCACAGATGCTGCCTGACCTGCTCAGTGTCTAGGGCTAGGGGACATAGCCTAAAAATTAGAGCTAGGACTTTCAGGAGTGATGTTAGGAAACACGTCTACACGCAAAGGGTGGTAGAAGTTTGGAACTCTCTGCCGCAAATGGCAGTTGTTGCTAGCTCTATTGTTAATTTTGAATCTGAGATTGATAGATTTTTGTTAACCAAAGGTATTAAGGGATATGGGGGTAAGGCAGATATATGGGGCAGCATTTTAGCACCCGCTATCGGGTGTGTTCCTGGCGGGGGGGCCCCGAAAATCGTGAAATCCCGGAGCGGGACCAGAGCCTGCCTCGAACCCGCGCACTTCCGGGTTTCCCGCTGACACGCCTGCGTGCGCGCGCAGCCCCCGCTGGTGGGAATCCCGCAGGCAATTAAAGCCAGCGGGATGCCACTTGAAAGTATTTATTTGGCTTGTTCAGGTCATTAACTGACCTGATGAAGGGATTATGTGAGGAGGGGTGGGATTTTAGAGCAACCTGGGACTGTTTCCCACACTGGGGGAAACACTCCCAGTTCAAATGGACCTGTTGCAGCCATCAGCCTGTGGCAGCTGCAAAGGTCCATTTGACAGGTGTGGTGGGGGTGGGGGGGGGGGGGGTGGGGAGACCCTCACTCATTGCAGGAGGCCACTCTGTCACTTGGGACAAAGTTTGGCCTCCACCACCCTCCTCCTGACAATCAAAGTCACCAACTTGCACACTTACCCCGGGGTCCAGACACATGTACCTACCTTGCGGACCCCCTCAGATGTACATCTTCTGGATGGGGGCCGCCGTAGCTGCAGTCATGACCTCCTCGGAGGGCGAACAGCATCACCAGCCTCACCATCCATGCCTTCCACCTCTGACACGTGGAGCTCCACAACAAAGTGCTGTGACACATCCACCTGCACAGCAGGAGGGAGGGCTACCGCAGAGAGAGATGCGTCGCAGAGGGCACTACCCTTGCCACAGGGTCCACAGACCGAGGCTCAGCTTCCTGGACCTCTCTGAGCAGCAGTGCACACGGAGGCTCAGAGTCACTCGACATGTAGTCGTGGACATCTGCAGCCTCCTTCATGCCAAGCTGCTCCTGGCTGGCCCGAGAACCATCTTCTTACCTGTCGCTGTCAAAGTCACCACTGCCCTCAACAACCTCGCCTCCGCATCCTTCCAGGGTGCAACTGGGGACATCGCCGACGTCTCTCAGCCGTCTGCACAAAAGAGCCCTGCAAATACACCTACACCCACTCTGCAGTGACACAATGGGTGGCATCAGTTGTGGGTCTTCATAGTGATCCTCAGGAAAGGGCATTATTGCACAGACCAGACAAGATTCGCGAGGACATGGCAGTAGTGGTGCCAATATAATATGTGATGTGAGTTGGTCAGAAATGCAATATAAGTAACAACCATGACAAACCCTCAAACACCCTTGTGCATCCCCTTCATGCTCACGACACGTTTGCCTTACGCTGCCTACTGCACATATGTGATGCATGCCCTGTGGCTGCAGCACAGGTAGTGGCAGGTTGAGTGAGGCTGGCCGTGA
This sequence comes from Heptranchias perlo, assembly GCF_035084215.1. Taxonomy (NCBI): domain Eukaryota; kingdom Metazoa; phylum Chordata; class Chondrichthyes; order Hexanchiformes; family Hexanchidae; genus Heptranchias; species Heptranchias perlo. The sequence continues at coordinate 48,553,527 of NC_090340.1, read as the reverse complement.
AAGAGATGCATGCGAGGGTGAGTATGAAATAGAGCCATGAGATTGTATGAGGATTGGGTTGAGTGGTAGTGGCGGGATGAGTACTGATGAGGTGAGTAGGTGCAGGTACGATGAGGATGAGGTTTGAGTGGGTATGAGGGGTGATGTGACAGAGTAGTGTTGGCAGTGCAGAAAGAGATGTGGGTTGGGGGCGGTGATGTGGCAGACGGAGTGTAGGGGAAAGAGTAAGTGTACTCACTTTGGCTGACCTACTGAGGTCATTGGAGCGCCTCCTGCATTGTATGCGGGTGGGCGATTTGTTGGTGGTGCTGGTGACCTCCTCTGCCACCTCGAGCCAGGCCTTCCTGGTGGCAGAGGCAGGCCGCTTCCTCCCACCCGCCAGGAGGAAGATCTCTGTCCTCCCCCTCCTCCTCACCCCATGTATTGATACCTGGAGTGAGGCATCATTAAACTGGGAGCAGCCTTCCCCCTGGGCTGCTCCATGCTGTGATTTTTTCTGTTTGTTGCAGCATCTGTCAGTGGAGGAATGCCCCTTTAAATAGAGCTCCTCCAGCTGACAGACCTTACTGCGCATGCGCAGTCCGCCCGATGCACAGATCAGCAGTGGGGAACCTGGAGGACCAGGTAAGTGGATCCAATTAGTGGATTGTATGCTACAATCGCGCGGAGAGCTGACTAATTTCACCGGGTGCGTGGGTAACGTGCCCGATAGCCCCCCAGCCAAGAACCCGCAGCCCTGCTAACATCGGGCCCATGGAGATAGGTCACAGATCAGCCATGATCTCATTGAATGACAGAACAGATTCGAGGGGCTAAATGGCCTACACCTGTTCCTATGTGTCCTTCCAGCATTTTCTATTTATATTTCCAATTTCCAGCGTCCACAGTATTTTTCTTTTGTTTTGTCGAAACAAAATGTATTTGTGGATTCCAGGTGACATGAAAGTGAGAATTTTGCTGGACAGATGCTCTTTTATGAGTCTCATGGATATTTTGGGTAAAATTTTTGGAGAATTGTTATATAAGTCAGTATATACAGAATTTCTGATTTCCAGCATTCTCAGGTTTTCTTTTTTTAATTGGTCTGATTGAATATTTAACAGTGTTTATGCTCAAAGAAGAACATTTTTATTACAGTGTATAATGCAAAGAATTACTGATTTTACCCAGGTCCATTTTTTGCTGGGCGGGATCCTTTGGCACTCCCCAGAATATAATACTCGTGAGCATTGTACAGAGGAGCAAGGAAAAACAGCACGACACACGCTGCACCCTTGTGAAGGGACTCCTTGGTGGGCGATTTAACACCGAATACCAAATGTGCCCGTCTCGGAAATCCTTAGCGGTCTTCATGAAGAACAGATTACTGTTGGATTACAACAGAAGAGTTTGCTTTAGTTTTAGTGAGAGAAGTGTGAATCGGAAAGAACAAAACATTGCAGAACCCATAGTGGATGATAAACTGTTCCAGAAAGCAATGGTGCTTACTGAAACCTAAGGGGTCAGAGGACAGTCAAAAATATAAGAACCACATCTCAAACTGCAATAATACTGCATTTAAAAAAAAACAACCATTTTACTATATTATCCAATAATAAATTACGTGTTATTTCAACTTTGTATTCAACCTGGATTAATATTTAACAGATATCAATACATCCAACTTTACCAGTATTCAATATTTACCAATATCGTACCTACACTGCAACGGTGACTGTATTTCAAAGTAATTCACTGTGCACCTGGAGTGCTTTGAAACATGATAAGGTGCTAGATATAGATGTGCAAGTCTTTCTTTTATTCAACTTTAACAGCTGTCTTATTTTAATACTCTTTATTTTAAACTGTTACTGACTTCTCACCTCATACTGCGTAGCTGAGTTTAAATGTCAATCAAGATTGGGCCTTGAGGGGTGACTGTGTAATCAAGTGTTCTCTTTTTATCCCTGATATCTCCCTGCAGGAATGAGTCATTTGTCATTTAGCTTCCTCTGTCAACCGAAAGGGTGACACACCTCAGCCTGGACTACTCATCAATAACAACCACCACCAGTGCTGCTTTCTGATTATCTAACAAGCAAATTAATATTTTTTCAAATGATGTTTCTCCCAGCTGTTTACCACTGCACACCCAGCTACATCTAGGACTAGATTGCAGACTTTTATCAAGCCCTCCATCAATGCTATCTCATTATCAGCTGGCAAGATTTAAATCTGATTCAAATGGGGTCAGCTTGGCCTTCATGGATGTTTCCCCTCCCTCTCCTCACCTAGATGATTGTAAACAATTTTACAACACCAAGTTATAGTCCAGCAATTTTATTTTAAATTCACAAGCTTTCGGAGATTTTCTCCTTCCTCAGGCAAATGTTTGCCTGAGGAAGGAGAAAATCTCCGAAAGCTTGTGAATTTAAAATAAAATTGCTGGACTATAACTTGGTGTTGTAAAATTGTTTACAATTGTCAACCCCAGTCCATCACCGGCATCTCCACATCACACCTAGATGAAAGCACTTGGCTCCAGTGTTTGTTCAGCAAACGATGAACTGATGAATTTGTCCATTTAGTAAAGTGAGTTGGCTTTGCATATTTACCTACCTATCTATTTCATTCTCAACAGCTTACTGGTGTAACAAAGCACTCTACTGAGGCAAGTACCAATGATCAACCATAATGGGTGCTCCACAACCTGTAATAAGCGACTAGCCCTAAAGATTAATTTTATCACTTTTAAGTAAAGAAAGAACTTACATTTATATAGCAATTTTCATGACCTCAGGCATTCCAAAGCGTTTTACATCCAACTAAGTACTTTTAAAGCACAGTCACTTTTGAAATATAAGGAAACGCGGCAGCCAATTTGCACACAGCAATGTCCCACAAATAGCAATGAGATAATGATCAGGTAATCTGTTTCGGTGATGTTGGTTGAGGGCTAAATTGGTCAGCACACCAAGAGAACTGCCCTGCCCTTCTTCAAATAGTGGTGTGGGATCTTTTATGTCATCTGAGAGAGCAGACGGGGTCTTGGTTTAACGTCTTATCCAAAAGACGGCACCTCCAACAATGCAGCATTCCCTCACTATTGTACTGAAGTGTCAGCATAGATTATGTGCTCAATTTTCTGGAGTGGGTCTTGAACTAAAGATCTTCTGACTCAGGAGCAAGAGTGCTACCACATAGCCAAGGCTGACACCTAAGTAATGTATTATGGCAAAAGTAGGGAATCATATTTATAGAATAATAGAACAAAAAAAATTGGATAGTTTCCTAGCTCAATCTCTATGTCTGTATTAACTTCTAATACCTAAAACGTTTTAGGTCCATTTCAGTTGCCACTGGAAATGCTTTGTCCAAGAGACAATCTCCAACATCAATAGCTAACCAGGAGTTACACAGGAAACACCATCGCTGATCTGTTTCAAAGTCGAGCACTGTTACACGATTCACGTACCTGAAAAGTAAATCAAACAGCAAAATTCAGTTTCATATATGTCTAAGTAGCAATTATTTTTAGATCAAACCATTGAAATCTGCTAAAAATCTATATGATCTTATACCTGTGCTCTAGCTGGTTAGCTTTACTGCCAAGTATTACAGTTATTTTATTGACTTCTTCCTTCCTCCAGTTACCCTATGCTGCTCTGAACTTAGGAGATGCACAACAGCTATGCAGGTTAACTTATGCATTTTTACATCAAAGTAAGTGTCTTGTCTCAGCTCTGTGCTTCTCTATCAGTCTGCATTGAGATAGAGAACTCACTGTGGGCAAAAGGCCATATCCTACTATTCAGTTGGATAGATTGTCAGTGCACTAAGGGGCTCCATCCACCATAAGACATCCAGGAGAGATAAATTTTAGGAACTAGAAAATTATATTATGGATTTCTCTGAAACAAAATTCTACAGTTGTTTCATGAATTACCACAAAATGCATGAATTTTAACCCCATTTTAGTAGCAAGGTCAACAGTTACACTTTCCTGTTTAAAAGTTAGCAATTGTTCTAAGGTAACAGATAGTGAGTACTGACTTTCAGACCAATAATAACTTTGCACTGGGAAAAGCTCAGGAGCACAGATAGAAGAGGGATTCTCTCCCAACAACTAACTTCTTGACAGTTAGTTAAAGCTGTACATGAAAGGCAGGGCATTTCAGGTCAGACAGTCAATAGCCCATTCCACTGTTAGTTCACTTACTGTCAACTACCAACTAAGCCTCAATGAGGAAAGATTGGAAAAATTCAAAGCTCTGACCACACTATGCTTAAGATTGGAAGGCCTCATGCTGGTTAAAAAAAACTCTTCCCGGGTTATCTAATTTTAATGATTCAGCTGATCAGAAAATCTGTTACTAAATACATTATATGTTATTTAATCCTATTTTGTCCAATTTAACTAGTGTCATTTTTTTTAAAGATAAATACATTGTCACTTTCGGATTTACATATCTCAGTATATCAAAAGTACAACACAACAGATAACCAGAGAAAGAAGCTGTCCTTGGTAATAATGTGTGCAGAATTATTTTACATTTATACTGGCAACAGGGAAAAAGCCTGTGATTCCTAGTTTATCAACCAAAATGCACTCTGAGAACCAGATTGGCATTTTCTGGATTTGAAGATGATGCTAATGTGCATGTTCTTTTTAATTTCAGTATATCGTTCTGTTATATCAACAATAACTTGCACTTACATAGTGTCTTTAATCCATTGGTTGTAGTAAGTTTTATCTGGACAGTGCCCAAGCTTTTATTTCCCCATTTCTACCCCCCACAAAAAAAATCCTTTATTCTATCTGAATTGCCCATGACAGCTTACCAGGATGGGCTGGATCCCGAGTTATCATGCCACAATCTAATGCTCTGGAGATCCCCAAGTGGGAAAAGAGTTGTTAGAAGATATCCATCAACTCCTCCTCTCTCAAAGATAGGTTTCTCGAGATCAGTAAGGAAATGCGGGTCACTCTCTCCCTCAGAGCCATACAATGTAATAGTCACCTGAATAGCAAAAGATATCAAAATGTAAAGAACTAATAGAAATGTATTTACATAAAACTTTGGAAATTTTAGACATCAGGAAGCTCATTATTTTAAAATATAGCTGATTTTGCATCAACAAATTCAAGTTCTTCAAGCAAAACTAAATTCTATTTACGAGTGATATTGAACCAAATACATGTGCTCCCACTCATTTCTAAAGAACGAATGCTTGGCTTTATAAATAGAGGCATAGAGTACAAAAGCAAGGAAGTTGTACTAAACCTTTATAAAACATTGGTTCGGCCCTAGCTGGAGCATTGTGGCCATTTCTGGGCACCACACTTTAGGAAGGATGTCAAGGCCTTAGAGAAGGTGCAGAGGAGATTTACTAGATTGGTACCAGGGATGAAAGATTTCAGTTATGTGGAGAGACTAGAGAAACTGGGGCAGAGATTTCATTGAGGTGTTCAAAATTATGAAGGGTTTTGATAGAGTAGATAAGGAGAAACTGTTTCCAGTGACAGAAGGATTGGTAACCAAAGGACACAGATTTTAGATAACTGGTAAAAGAAGCGGAGGTGACATGAAGAAAACATTTTTTACACGTGTTATGAACTGGAATGCACTGCCTGAAAGGGTGGTGGAAGCAGATTCAATAATAACTTTCAAAAGGGAATTGGATAAATACTTGAAGGGAAAAAATTTATAGGGCTATGGGGAAAGAACAGGGGAATGGGACTATATGGATAGCTCTTTCAAAGAACTGGCATAGGTACGATGGGCCAAATGGCCTCCTCATGTGCTGTACCTGCTATGATACTATGAACATGGAAAAAAAAACTTGAATCAGTATTTCCATTTTAATTGCTAGGGAGCCTTAGACTGCAGTTACACCTCTACCTTCACATGATTTTGGATGTAAATTAACATGATAGGTACAGATCCTGATCTAATTTCCGACACACTAAAACAAAGCAGTGCAAAATTCTCTCCAGGAAGCCATTTCGCACCACTTTGGCTTTGCATTAACTGAAGTAAGATTCCAGTCCTCTGTTAAGCCTGATTTAAAAAGTGCTCAGGCAGTCCTTTGGATCTCCTGAGCAGATTATAAACTTACTATTGAATCTTTTTAAGCTCGATGTTGCAACCTAGGCCCTCAAAAAAAACCCACAGGGCGATCGTAATTCAGTGCACGCCCCTGCAGAGCCCTATCCTAGCAAGCAGATTCCATATCACAACTTGCAGTGTAACAGGTCTTTCTGGTTTCACAATTTACAGCTGATACTCTCAAACCAGTATTGTATTATAACTACAGCTTCCTTGTGTGAAGGACTAAAGCAATGTCTGAACTGCCTGAATTCTACATCCCAGATTAAAATCTGCAGTGGAAAATTACACAAAACTTTAAATGGTTGCACACCTTAGAAGTGGTAGCTGCTCCTCTGCGATGTCCAGTAAAAATTGTCACCAAATAGCGGTACTGGGCAAATGGATCATTATCAGCGAGTAGTGTTATTTTCACCTTTTTTATAAAGTTGAAGAGAAAGAGAATTAGATAAATAGGACAGTGCTGTAAATATGGTTCGCTTTAAAGTATAGCAAATTCTTACTCTAAGAAAGCCACATGGAAAGTCAGATCATTTTGACAATGAGAATGTGTTAGCTTCTCCCAAGTCTTGTACCATTGTGTTCCTTATGCCATCTATTTCTAAGTCAAGTTTTCAACAGATTGTGCATCTTTACTCTTCTCCATTGATTCTAACTTAGTGATTAATAGGAGCATGGGAAAAGGAAGAGGCAAAGAGTAAAAGTAAGAGTATTATGAGTGCACAAACCATAATATGCCAGAATTGATCTCTGCTGAAATAAACAAATCATTTTATAACAAATGATGCAAGGGCCCCAGTTTCTTAAGAGGTAGCTAATTCAACTCCCAAGGAAGAACAGTTGTATTTTTAAACTATTCTATTTATATAATATGTATGTAGTCCCTATAGTTTTTCTGCTATCTCATTGCTTATTTTCTCCTTTGGGTATCTCACCAATCACAAAAGACAACCAAACACATTCTAGAAAAAACAATTACATTCCAGAACCAATCACATTCACAAATTACATCTTAGGCTGTCGCCAGCTCTCAGGCACCAGTGCCAATGCTCACTCCTGGACCAGTATGGGCACCATCCTTAGCTCTCTCTCCTGGCCCAATGTAGCTATGAACTCAGTTCTCTCTGCCAGCCTGGTATGGCTCCTGTCTCATTATCCTCTACTGTCCTAGTGCAGTCCAGCCTCAGCCTTCAGGATTCATTGCTCTCCCAGCCCAGTGCAACTTGAATTTCTAGCCTCACCATTCTTTCCAACAGGGACACCTAGGGACAAACTGCAATGTTTGACTTGATTGAGAAAATTCTTTAGCTGTGAGATAGATGGAAATGCTGTGTGTAAAATAGATCAGGTGTTTGAAATGGGAATATTTTGTTTGCATTCTGTTTAAACAGAGAAACACACAATGAGAGAACATGTACGAGAGACAGAGAGAGAGAGAGATTGGAATTGAAGATTTAGAAACTAACTGATTTGATTAACACTCACCTTGGTCATATCTTGCTTATCTTTTCTTCTTGTCCAAACAACAGCAAGAACATAGAGCCCAAAAATGCAGGCAACAGTTGTAACAACCACTGGGTTATCCACAAATGTGGTAAACAGTTCAGCTGTCTTGCTGACATCTACTGCATTGGGCATGACAAAGAAAGAGCTGCTGAAGAAGGTGAGGTGGTTGCACAGGCACTGAGTACTGGTGGGGGTTGTTAAAGGGCCCACCTAAAACATAGAACAGAAAAAAGTACAAATATGCACTCACAAACATGCATTTTACTACTGAATGTTGTGTAGAGAGACTCCTTAACACTACTGTGGAAGGAAGTGAGTGTAAGAGAACTAAAACAATGGATAAGTTTGTAAAAAATACTTCAAGAAATGGTTGCTAAAATTTGATTTATAGTCAATTTGTTACTGAACTTAATTCATTTTAAACTCAGTTCTTACATTTGGAAACATCTCTATGGTTAATCTGACAGGCTAATTATTATTCACTAATAATGCTCAAACCATCCAAATGCAAGAGAATGTAACAGCTGGATCAATATTTGTTGAGGAGAGAGATTGAAGACGATAAAGATATTAAAAGCACTGCTTGAAATTTTTTCAGGGGAGGTAGGGTGATAGGATGATAGATTTTTGTCAGACAAGGGTATTAAGAGTTACTGAACCAAGGCAGGTAGATGGAGTTAATGTATGGATCAGCCATGATCTAACTGAATGGCGGAACAGGCTCGAGGGGCTGAATGGCCTACTTCTGTTCCTGTGTTCCCATCTTCCTAGGGGAAAGAGCTCAATGTTCCTTAGAGTAGGGGATCATCATGTGGTGTGGGAGGGGGTTGAGGCGGGTGGGGGAAGTCCATGATAGAATAATCACGCTGGAAGGAACAGGCATGAGGGTTTAAATTGTGTCTTGTTGCTCCAAATATTATGTTCTTATGATTCCATAGCCAGTGATGCTCACAAAAGTAATAAGATACAGACCTGACAATCTTAGCGTTCTACACCACCAAGCCTTCACATACTTCTGTTGAATACGACTAATAAAAACATTACTTTAGTTTCACAGTACTGTTATTTACACCCTGGTTCTTTCAATATTACTGAGAAAAGGATGTTGGTACTATAAACTAGTTAAGCAGCGCCATCTACATTTGCCGCCTATGCAATGCCTCAACTACTCAGAGAAGCACTCCCTGTTCTATGCAGCCGTGATTGACCTACTCAACGCAGTTTTATTGTAAACAATTTTACAACACCAAGTTATAGTCCAGCAATTTTAAAATTGCTGGACTATAACTTGGTGTTGTAAAATTGTTTACAATTGTCAACCCCAGTCCATCACCGGCATCTCCACATCAACGCAGTTTTAAGCTGGGGGCTAAAGTATCTGGTTTGGCGAAGAACGGAGCTGGCACTCGAATCAATTATGATGTTTTTAACAGCCACTGATGAGAAATGGTGGCGTGTAAATTCACACATGCGATTGCTGTAATGTGTCAGTACTTCCTGAGTTAGCTTACTGTGTTGTTACATTCAATGGATTATATTTAATAGCTTGGGGGGCACTCTCTTGCTACAATACAAAGTGAGGGTACTCACACGACATCCAGATGAACTCCAGTCGCTGTTAACTTCATCCCAGTATACACACTGGGATACAAAGGAGGTGAAGGCCACAGTCATGTTAGGCAGTTGTGAAGAGTTTAGGTCTGGGACAGGCTTCACAGCTAAATAGTATGTTCCTACTCCATACATCAGCTCAGTGGGAGAAATAAGCCAGGTATATTTTGCAGCTTATTGGGAAAGATGAAGCAGAATATAAACACATTAAGGGACAGTGCAACTTAGAAGCCAAAACACGGAGTTTGTAACTTTTCAGCAACACAAAATCTGTGTTCAAATTTGAATAAAATTCCTGTTGAATAAACATGTTTGAGTTCAGCTTTTTTTCTTTAAGTGCACAGTATAAAAGGTGCAAGTATTTGTAAATGAATACAACAAAGAAGTAAACTATTTTTTTAAAAATCTATGTACGTGTTAATCATGACTTCCCAGCAGAAACACAGTAGAATAGCCATGAATGTTAACATTATATTACTAAACCCAACCCAGCTTTAATTGAATTAAGTTAGTTTTAATCAGGTAAACTATAAAACATGCAAATGCTCTTTGGCGTGCTGTTAATGAGGCCTGCATGCCAAACTACAAGACTTGGAAAAGCTGACAAACAGCTTCAAAAAAACTGAAAATTTAAAATACAATTGAAAAACAGTCCTGAATAAAGGCCTATAACTGAGGCCATTACTTTAAGGCGACTGAATAAGTTAGATTCCTATTTATTACATTTTTTGATCTAAGTTCATTTATAGTTTCAAGTGTTGTCCATTGTGTAAACCACATGATTTAACTGGTGGCTGATTTTGACTAGATCTGACCAAAACTTGAAATACTGAATACTGATGATTTGTTTGAATCTTATAAATACTAGGAAGTACTTTGAAGGATAAAAGAGCTTTTCTCCTGTGGCTGTGTTTTCTGAATCTGATAAATTATGAACATTACATTGACTTGCCTTTTTTCTTTATTGCACAATCTATTCTAAATGTTGTATTCCAGACACTAATACAGCAATCGGACATCTGGGTTTATGGCCCCGATATTTACGGGGAGGCGAGGAGGGAGCAGGAAGCGCCTATCAGCGGCCGGGAAACCTGGAAATACGGGAAAGGCGGAGGTCCTACCTAATTTAACGGCAGAGCCTCATTAGAATTTTTTTTACTCCGTTTTTTGCCCAGCAGCTGGGGTCTGGAAAGGAGGGAGGGTGGAGGCGATCGCTGGAGGGGGGGGAAAAGAGAGAGATCGCTGGGGGGGGGGGTGGAGATCACTGAGGGGATTGGGGAGAGATCGCTGGGGGGTGGGGGGGGGGTCGAATGATTTAAGGAGAAGAGATTGCTGAGGGTGGGGACAGAGAGAGATCGCTGGGGGGGAGAGACATCACCGGGGGTGGAGTCGGCTGATTGTGGCTGGTTTGCTTGGGGGCAAGGGGGAAGCACCCTTGCTCCTCCCAGCCCACAAGCAGCACTGGAAAAGCACTTCTCGCCACCCCCCCCTTTAGCTGCCAGGTTTTCCGAGCCCCAGGAAATCTGTGCTGGAGGCGTTAAATCCAAACGGCTGCTAAAATCTGAGGCACGGAGCCTCATTAACATATTATAATTATGGACCTGCCTCTTGAGAGCGGGTTAATCGCCTAACCCCCAACCCACCCCGGTTAAACTGGAAATAGGCGCGTTCGCGGCAGGTTTGGGTTCTGGTTTCCAGTTTTTAAGAGTTTAACCCCTCCTCCTCACTCAGCCACTGTCCCGCCCGTCTTGAGGGGTTAAAATTCCCCGCTTTGTTTACAAATCCCAAAGGTTTCAGTAGCTTTGATATGACAGTATATTTTATTTCAGAAGAACTGAGTTCTCGGGACAGGTTAAAGGGATATGTATCGGATTTGCATTCCTGGGAATGTTCTATTAAATGATTGCTGTTTAAGATTTATTCAGCAAAAGTTTCTATAGATACTTGTGTGTACGCAGAAAAGGCAAATCACTCTAGTTTATAAAGCACACTCAACCAGACCCAAAAATGCTATTTTCAAAGCCACGGGGGAAACAGCAAGAACAAGGGCCCAAAAAGCTGGCACTCGTTCAAAGCACAAGCAGTTGACAATTATGATGAGGTGACATGCAAGAGGAAAGAAGGACCTGTGGTGTAAAAGTAGTTTATGCAAAGTCCCACCACTAAAAGGAAACTTTTAAAGTTAAAAGCAAACATTGGTGGTCTGCTATATTACTTTTCACATTTTACTGATGGAAAATAATAGACTCTTAACTTCAAAAATCATGCCAATGATGTGAGGTGGGTGGAGTTTGCATGGGTGGAGCTTTGCCTTCCCCAACCTCACAACAATGAAATCAGCCAGTGAAGAAAGAGGTTAGGAGATTTTTTTTAAAACAGAGAGTTGTTAGGGCATTGAATGTCCAACCGGAAACAATGGTGCAAGCAGAATCCATAATAAAATTTTGAAAAGGAAGTGAATAAATACTTGAAAAAAGAAAAAAAATTAAAAGATTGTGGAGAAAGAGTAGTGAAATGGGACTAAGGCGATAGCTCTTTCAGAGAGCTGGCACGGGTGGGATGGGCTAAATGGTCTCCTTCTGTGCTGTAAAATTCTATAATTGTATGAAAATGTTGCACTCCACATGCCTATCTGGAAAAATAGAGCTGATACTGATATTGCAGAAAGAAAGTGCTTTTTTTGCTTTCTCTCTTGAATCCCCCCACCCCCACTCCTTCCTTGTAGAGATTTGCTGATATTGTTATTTAATAGCCCGGAATTTGTGAGCAACTTCCAGCGAACGCACATGCGCAGTCAAACACGGAAACCCAGAAATTGCTCTACCAGATGCCCTGATCCTCCGAAAGCTGTACGGGAAGGACAGCTCACTGGCTGGATCCCTGCTGGAATGAATGGACCAGCGCGAAGTTGCTTGCCTGCCCAGCTGGAAACGAGCTAATCTACACAGAAAAAGGTACACTCAGTTTTTTAGGTCTAAGTTAACTTTTAATGGCATGGTAAGTCTTAATAATTGCCAAACAACCTCTCTGGCACTGAAAATGAACTTTTAGAAATGTGGAGTCTCATTCCTTCTGATTTTAATTGTTGTTGGACATTTAAAAAAAAGTTAACATTTGTTTTTACTTTTTCTTGCTATTGTCTTTATCTTTGTCTTTTAATTCAATATTCCTCACCCTCTCTTTATTTTGCTTTCTCGAACTGATTTTACATTGAATTTACTGTTCTAGCTTGCACTTCCTGGTTCTTGCTCTGGGTGGCTTGTCAAGGTTGCTTCAATCTGATTGTTTGAGGGGACAGACAGTTCCTTTCCCCGCTCACTCAGCTCACAGATGCCTGGGAGAAGACGCTGCACTTTCTTCAGCTCCCCATTGCAGCAAGTTGTTGCCCAGAAGCCCATGGATAGTTTGTGGGTAAGTTTAAATGTAACGAGCGGTGGGCGCCATTCGTTCATCGCTCAGCGTAAAATCTGGGCCATTATTATTTTACTCTTTCTCTTGTTCTTACCTCCAGTGTACATCATATTAGGTAGCTGTGTAGAAATGAGAAAGTTGGTCTCATTGGGTTCATCTGCATAGTTCAAATATAGGAGCAGGGGGATGCTTTGCTCAGGTTCCAGATGAAACAGCAGCGTGCCACTGTCTGAGGTTACATTCACTTGAACGGTGGTAAGATTGTTTACCAGTTTGAATTCAGTCTGGTTCTCATAGGTCACATTAGACCTAGGAAGTCTTATCTGTGATAGAAGCAAGTTATTTTACAATTCAAAAGTTACATAAATTTAATCCCAACATTTAACAGTCCACCTTATTCTCAGTTTTATTTTAGAATCTTCTGGCGGAGTTTGCTACTGTGCTCTCAAATTCTTCTTTTCCACTTGTCTCTATTTGTTGCTTCAGAGACACACACGCCTTGCAGTTACTTATCTTAAGGAATTATAAGGAACTTAAAAATCACTCAATAATGAACTATTTGATGTTCAGAGCCTAAATTATATAATCTATTTTCTTGTGACAGTTTAAAATACTTTATTGAACCGATCTCACTCTAATATTACCTGGACTCCCCCTATGGAATTGGAATTCTAAATACAAATAGCTAAAGCTAGCCTAGAACTGGGCCGAGTGACACCTACTTTTAGATTTTTAAAAAATGTTATAATTTTTGCTGAGAGAATTTATACTGGTATATGCAATTTCCAGCAGGACCTTTGATTAGAAGGGCCTCAGCTGCGATACATAAGCCTGGAAATTCTTATTGGCGATGCCATCATGCAGCTGCTTGACACACTTATATTAAATTCCTCTCTGCTATTTTAATTGAATTATTAATTTGTGTGTTAATGCAGTCATTAAAATAGCAGCAGAACTTAATGACTGCATTAAATGTTTGTACAATAGCATCGCCAATGGCAGCCTCTAGGCTCTAACTCCTTTAAGGAGTTCAGTTAACCAGTTTTGCACCCACTTATCACCTAATGCAAACCTACTGGGATAGAATACACATCCTTCTATTATTTTTTATTAACATTTTTACTGGGGCGTTCACCATTAAGTGGCTCACATTGTTCCTGCATCTGCATTACCCATCCAGTGATACTGGTTGAGTATTTTTACCCATCAATCACCCCCTTCTCTGCTTTTCCTGTCCTGCTCTTTTTTCAATGAAAGTTCCCTATGGTAAAGAGACAATGTACAGAATGGAGGGGTGCTGAATTACACCATATTTAATCAGAATCAGAATGTGAAGATCGGATGTAAAGTGTCAACATTCTTTTCATTATTGATGGGTAAAAAGGGAAGCAGTCTGCAGATTTACCTCAATGTCCTCCGACAGATTCCTGACCGAATGAATTCTGCCATCCGCTGATGTCAGTGTCAGACCACTCACAGCTCCAGAGACTTCATTCTTCCTTGTCCACATGAAAGGATTCACTGAAAAACTCACCATCTAAACAGAGATAAAACCTTACTACTTTCTAAACTTCAATAATGATCAAATCCTGGAATTCATGGAGTAAAAATGGAGTGGGGTGAAATTCGGCAAATGCGAATCAACAGCCCGTTTCACGTTCTGCCCAAATTGCTTATCCATTGACTTTGACTCGGTCTGACTAGTATTAGTGAGCTTAATGAAGGGAAAGATCGCACAGCAACCAGGACCATTCAGTTCAGTGTAATAAATTTATTATTATGGTGAAGCCAGAGTTTCTTCCTAAAAGCTCTGAGCAATGTAAAGCTGATTGTCATTACAATTGTAAATGTGATCACAAATCTAATCTGGGAGAAAAATCTAAAAATTACTTAAAAGGGGCAGGGATATCTAGGGGCAGTATTTTTATTTCAAAGTATTTCCCCATTGTGTGCAAGAAAATAATACTCTGTGAAGAAATTTTAAAGTCTTATTAAAGATATCGAGACCTGAAAATTCCTGGAGTTCCCTGTGGTGTAACCGTGGTGAAGTGGAACCTTTACCCACCCATGCCCAAGGCTGAAGACGCTTCTAAGATGGAACGGAGTCCTCCGGAGGCCCAAGTGGGCTGAAGAATTTTTTTTAAAACTCTTCGGCTCCCAATGGAGCCACTACAACTAGAGAACATAACTGATACCTCTGGGATTGATTACCTTACTCCAGTGAAGGTTTAGAGCCTTTATAAGGTTCCAATTGGCATGAGTTCCGTTGAAGCTTTTGAAGGCCATAAAGGGAGGAACATCCTGGGGAAGCCTGGGAACTCCCCCGAGATGCCCCCTTAACACGGGTAGGGGGGAGGGAGGCGGGTGGGAGACGGGAGATGCACCCCCAATTGGAAATTAAAGATCCAGTCTAAATGGGGAAGAATCCCGACAGAGCAGGATCCAACCTATATCCCAGGCACCCACCCCAGGGTTTAAATGTGACTTAACACCGTCTCCAGCCCTAGGAATTTGGGCCCAAGTTTCTTACCGACTGTAGGGTTTTTCATGCTGATAAGAAAGTTGATATTTTTTACTAAAATCTAAAAAAAATTACATTCAGATTTTTATTTTCTTCGATAAAATGGGGCAGTACTTTAAACAAAAAGGATTCGCTTAGATGTTTCTACAGATTTGTGTTGAAGCATTAGTGAAGTCTTTTCCGTTTAGTTGATTCAGGACTGCTACTTCCATATTAATATAAAGCGGTTTTTGGTGAGCATAACATATAAGTGGCGGCATAACTCAAGAAACTGGAGTGCACTGAAGCCCCGGGTATGAGACCCCTCCAGGAGATTGCCTCACACATGGAGTGCAGTATAACTCCAGCCTTGATCACATGTTTTAAATGATGCCATACTTTTTGCTGATTATGTTAATGAAGTATTAAAATGTACTGAGCTAGGCACATAACAACTATTACATTGTAGAGCAAATTGGAAGATCCAGCTGATATATATTTCTTCAGCGTGTCACTCGTTCTGTCATGTTTTCAGAAGTGAATTCCACCTCATTCAGGACATTACTTTCACAAAGGGATATTGCTTCTCAATATTCTAATAACAGTGCAGTGACAAGAAGATACTTTGCAAACTGAAGTGTGCTATAAAGATGTACTAAATTTAGGAATTCAAGACAGGTTTTCAAATATAGGTGGTAAATTCATATGACCAATTAAACATAAAGGAAATCAATCTGATTTATGAAGTGAGATTACATTCTTCTGCATTTCTACTGTATTATGAGTTGTTCCTGATTTTAAAAAATGAATTATGTTCAAACAGTATGGAATAAGTTGGTCATGATTTCGAGGTATTGCACTGGATATTCAACAGGTAACCGTGAAGCCATAGAATCGTAGAATCATAGAATGGTTACACGGCAGGAGGCCATTCAGCCCATAAAGCCTGTGCTGGCTCTTTGTAAGAGCAATCCAATTAGTCCCATTCCCCGTTCTTTCCCAGTAGCCCTGCAAATTTTTTCCCTTCAAGTATTTATCCAATTCCTTTTTGAAAGCCACGATTAAATCTGCTTCCACCACCTTTTCAGGCAGCATATTCCAGATCATAACTACTTGCCGCGTAAAAAAGTTTTTCCTCATGTCACCTTTGCTTCTTTTGCCAATCACCTTAAATCTGTGTTCTCTAGTTCTCGACTCTTCCGCCAATGGAAACAGTTTCTCCTTATTTACTTTATCTAAATCCTTCATGATTTTGAACACTTCTATCAAAGTATGGTTTCATTCCACAATTGAGTACAGTACTCAGTTCAAAAGGTGTTGTGTGAATACGGAAACTACAGGAGCGATTTCTGTCCCTGTTTTCAGGTGGGAATGGGGTGGTAGTGCCTGGAAAATCACGGGGCTAAAATTACGGCCCCATTCGCGCTCCCTATCTGCCCGCTGGCATTTTCATTGGTGATGTCACATGGGCAACCCAGCTGTTTCACGTGGGAGCCTACTTATAATATGCAAATTGAGGGTCCTACACAAGTTTTGAGACCCTGATGCACCACGCACTTTCACCCGTTGGTACTAGGTGTTGAGCAGCCCATCCAACGATCGTGAAAGGGCCGCTGCAGGCCACTCAAACCAGGTACGTTTCTGTTTTTTTTTACAGATTTACGAGTGGCCAGGAAGAACACAAGTGGGTTGTTTGCTGATAAAGCAGTCATTTTTCAAAAATCACTTTTCATCTTGTGTGTTTCCGTGTGTTCATGCATTGAAGTTATTTATGCGGCTTTATGGGCAAATAGGAGTTTCATCCACTTGTATTCAAACAGGCACACAAGAGCAACATAACTGGTACGTTTTCAGTTATGGTATATTGTACCCACCCGCACGTCTACTGTGTCCATGTCATCTTTAACATTCAGAGATGGGAATGCTGGGATTGTGAAGCTTGCCACAGCGGAATCCGAGACAATGATGGAATTTCCTTCCGTGCTGTCTGCTGGGAGCCTTCAAACACAATAAATAGCAGTTCACTTTATGTCAGGCTTTAATTTATAAAAGTTCCCAACACGATCAACGCAAAAAGGGAAATTCATAATAAGTATCAATGAAATGTTAAGAATTTCTAGGTTTTTAATAATACCGTTCATCTTTTTTGTTCTTCCATAACCACAATTATATGTAAATTTGATCATAATTTGTGCCCTTTTCACATGTTGGACTGTCAAAGGTTTATTTCTCCTTTCTGGAAATTCTTTGGGGCAGAAATTGGTCTTGGTGGTAGCGTGAAACATGCGATACCATATCAATCACCTGTTATACTCCCCGCCCGATATTCAGTCCCGCTGACTTCAATAGAACTGAATATCAAGCGAGGCATATAACAGGCGACCACTGCCTGTTTAGCGCTTCCGCCAAGACGAGTAATCTTAATTTATCCATTAAATTCACATTGTTCAAAATTTGTTCAGACATATGCTTTAACCCTTCAGGAATATTTCTGCACCAGCTTTAAACAGAATTCCCCTTCTTTTTAAATTACACAGCGTCCTCTACACTTTCACCTTGTAGAATATCTCACTTTGCTGCAGAATGGCAATTTATATGAAGGCAGAAATTTAAATTCTTTTCAAAGGTCTCATTTCTAGCTCAAGGCAAATTTTAACTAAGTCTGTAAAATCTATGAAAGTTGCAATTGTGCCACAATAATGTAACAATACTTGGAAAATATCATGGAACTTTTACCTGAAAACCAACATAATGGGCATGATTTTTACTCGGAACCTGGAATTGAGTGCATCGTAATCTGTGATTGCAACTCAATTGAAGGTGAGTATTTGATCTTCTGGATTTCCCAATCATCAGGCAACTAGAGTGACAGGCTGGCTGCTTGTCGGCAGTGAAAGGAGCTACAAATCAGAGGGGAGGGCGGGAGAGAGAGAGAGAGAGAGAGAGAGAGATCATCGGCACTGCAAAAAAAATCGGAGACGGGAGGGGTGGTGAGCCACGGAGGTGGGGCATGTGGACTACATCAGGGGGGGTCCAGCCAGCATCGGGGATCAGCTAGCCTCAGAGATCGGGGAGGAGGGGTCCAGCATCAGAGAGGAGGGGGGATCTGCTGATCATGGGGGTCCTGTCAGCCAGATGAGCTTGTTGGGCCTGGATGAAGCACTCCTGCTCCTCCGGGCCCACAAGCAGTGCAATAAAGGCACTCACCTCATGGATCCGACCCTTCTCACCTGCTTTCACCTGACGTGAAACAGAAGCGATGGGAAACCCAAATAGGTAAGGTTAAATTCATTTAAGTTTTCCAATACACAAAGCATTAAGTACCTCAAGTATTTCAATGAGGTACATTGCCCCTTTAAGTATCGACCCGCCGGCTTTAAGTGGGGGCGGGACTTCATGGTGTCTTCATGTAAAATTACCCCCAATGTGTGTTTAGACTACAATGCTAGCACTGATGTGAAATAGTTTTATTTTGCACCAATGCTATAGAAAATCCAGTCAGTCCAGAATGAAGACTCTCTGGATTTTTCCTGTAGCATTTCTGGATGGAGAGAGTCTAGAAGTGTTTTGCCATGGGAAATTTTTAATGTTTTGCATTAAAAATGATGCATTCTCATTAGCTTTAAACACTACCTTTTACTTCACAGTTGATAGATCTTTGATCTAAAAAAAGAGGAAAAATTGTGACTTTTAGATTTTTCCATGCTGAAAAAGTATTTTTCCTGCTTCTCAGAGGCATTCAGCCCCTCCAACTACCCCCAGTTCACAGAGGCACATTCCCCTTGAATCCTCTCCCCACTTTACTCTCCCTCGGTCTTACAGACATGCTCCCCCTCCAACCCCCTTCCCACAGTTCATAGAGGCACTGTCCCTCTTTGATGATTTTCTCATTGCCAGTCCTGGTTGCAGTTCCTATCTGATGCTGCTGTTTCGCTCTGGGAGTGGACTCTGTGCTGTGGACAGAAATTCCTGATCTATACAGAGTCAAGGCCAGCATAGGGCACGCTTGTGTCAGCTTGGATCAGTGGTAGTGCTCTTACCTCTAAGTCGGAAGGTTGTGGGTTCAAGCTCCACTGCAGGACTTGCACGCATAATCTAGGATGAGACTTCAGAGCAGCACTGAGGAAGGTGCCTTCTTATCGACAAGACATTAAACCAAGACCCTGAGGCGTAAATCCCTTTAGGCCAACACAGAGCACGTGGCACGACTGGGAGGCTCGAGACCAACCTGAAATTGGGTCTTGGGCCTCATTAACATTATTTGGACGAGCTGCCGGCACCTATTGCACCTCCACAGGCAGCTCGACCGTCTTAACATGATCAATCCCCAGCTGCTTGCCTCGTGGCAGCGGTCCAATGATACGTCCCGAGAGAGGGCGATGGATTGGTAACAGGGGGCGTGATTGGGAGTGCTGTGGAGTCAGAGGAGCACTCCTGTCCCTTCTGGCTCTGTGAGAATGAATTTTGAATTTTAAAAAAACTCATCTTTTGTTGGCTGCTGCTGAAGAATCCTCAGTGGAGCAGACTCGACTCCTGCTACGTTCATAAATATCCAATTTTCAAGGGGGGCCTAAAACAGGTGTAGGCCCCTTATTTACATATGTAAGGGGCCTAACGCCTGTTTTAGGTGGCCACCTGAGACGCCTGAAAAATGGCCTGACTCAATATCAGGTCGGATATGCAGTGGTATAAGATAAGGGGAAAGGGTGAAATGTTTTGTATGTATTTTTCAAATCACACAGAATTTGGTGTTTTTTGAGATTTCCTGAATATGTGCAATGGCCTTTACTGCATACCACCGGGTTCATCATAGTCAATAACATGTTTTTAAAAGTTGAAGAGCATATAAGCTCAATTAATGAGCAGTGTCAACACAAAGAGGAAAGTTGGGTGGATGAGTTAACAAAACATTTCACACAGATTTTACCAGCTGCAGTTGCAACTTGATTTTGTTTTAGTTTAGTGGTAGCACTGTCCTCTCTAACTTTCAGCTGTACTCTGGGCAGGGATATTGGTCCCCGAAACTTACCCTCGTTGTGCCTGTTCTTTTGTACCTGTAAGAAAGGCACAACAAGGTCGAATTTCTACCCCCCTGCCTGCCTGTTCAGGTGGATATAAAAGACCCCATGGTACTATATTTAGAAGAGCAGGGGAGTTCTCCTGATGTCCAGGTTAACATTTATCTCTCAGCCAAAAACAGATTACCTGGTCATTCATCTCATTGCTGTTTGTGGGACTTTGCTGCACACAATTTGGCTGCTGTGTTGTTTACATAACAACAGTGACTGCACTTCAAAAGTAATTCATTAGCTGTGAAGCGCTTTAGGACATCCTGAGGATGTGCAAGGTGCTACATAAATGCAAGTTGGTTCTTTCTTCTTTCTACCTGGCGCATATACAGAAGGGCAGATCTATCTCCATATATTTCTAAATTTAGTGCTGTATCTAATATTAACATTCAATTTAAAAATAATAAAGTCCAGCAGGTGGTGCTGATTCAAACATGCTGAGGCAATTTTTCATAAACAATTATAGCACTGTATCCCATGAGTGCAGTTTTCAAAAATGCACTGTATAAGTTTCTAGGTATAAATCTGGTGTAATTTCTGTAAAAATGTAAAAGTTTCTTTTAAGTTTACACTTTACATACATTGGGACTTAAATTTGATAACCCCCGAAACTGGGCGAGGGCATTGCGGTCCGCAATTAACCTGCGCCCGGTGCTCCCGATGCAGGCAGCACATGAGCTTTGTGCTGCCTGATTTTTAACATGATTTCTACATGCAGCTAGCACTACCCGCGCCGTTGAGAGGCTGCACGCACAAGCAGGAGGCCGGCAATTGTGGCGTGGCCAACACTTGTCAAAGGCAGGCTGCACCTCTTAAAGGGGAGGTGCACAGTCAATTGAGAGCAGTGCAAGGTGGCAAGAAGGAATGCTGGACCGGCAAGACAGCGCGCCCCAAAATTCTCTGACGACGCACTGGAGGCCCTGGTGGAGGGAGTGGACGAAAGGAGGGCCATCCTGTACCCGTAGGGTGGTAGGAGACCCTCCAGACACCAGCTGCGGAGGCAATAGGAGGCTGTGGTCGAAGAGGTGAACGCCAGGAGCACTGCACCACGCATGTGGGTGCAGTGCCAAAAAAGTTCAATGATTTGACATGAGTGGTCAAGGTGAGTGAATGCAAGTGTCAAGTGGCACATCCTACCAACTACATTACTGCTCCACGCACGACCACCTCCCCACCAATAAACGTTGCTCATCTGTACACAACCCTGCACTTTGCATGCTGCATCTCACCCTTACATTGTACCACACTTGCAGGCCACACAACCACCACTCACAGGTCACACACACTGGCAGCTATTCGACCATGACAGGCACATCACCCAGACACCTTGCAGGATACTCGCTGACACACTTCCCTCTGCCTTGCAGGAGAAGGTGGTGGATAACAGCTGGCAGCAGGAGAGATTTGAGGGAGGATGGGCACGCTTACGCATCCTCACTCCCCTGGAGGAGATGGTGCTGCAGATCATTGGGTGGGCTGTCACTGCGGCCGTGGCTGGAGGTCCCGACGAAGGGGGTCTCTGCATACCTAATGCTCCTTCTCGTTTCCCACATCTCCCTCATCCCACAATCTTTTCTGACTCACATGCTGCAGACATGTCTTACTCGCTCCTCTCCCTGCTGCACAACTCAACCTGTTTCCCTTTGCCATTGCAGATACCCAAGAAATGGAGCTGGCACCGTCCGAGGAGAAGGAAACCGATAACAAAGCTGCACCATCACTCGATCTGACATTCGCATCTGCCAGCTCAGATATTAACACTATGCATCCTTTAGAGGCTCGGTTAGAGATGGGATCTGCACGTGATGAGACACCACGCACAAGTGCACAGGAGCCAGTGCGGGGGGAACGGATACCACAGGTGCCAGCCTGCCGGAGGGCGAGGTCGCACAATGTTTCTGCTGCCGAGGTGTCAGCTGATGATTTTGATGGGCCAGGCTACAGAAAAAGGCTGATGGGCGTACAACATCAAATGCTCGGTGCACTGGAAAGCCTGCACACAATGTCAAGGGGAATGGAGGAGTCCGCCTTGAACTTGGCACACGGCTTTGCACAGAACTTGGAGCCCATCCTTACCCACATGGAACGGGTATCACCTCCATCAGCACACCTGAGGAACCCACCATGATGCAGCGTATTATAGCTGATGTTGCAGCTTCCATGCAGCACGAACTGATGTCATCAAAGGCCTTCAAGCTTCAGCTAAAGCTCAGACTGCTGCAAAGGCAGCTCAGACTACTGCTATGGAAGCACAGACTGCTGCTATTGTGGTCTTGGGTACCACTGTGGAACGGGGCTTCCAGGGCGTCACAGCGCTCTAGCAATCCGTTCTCCAGCTGATCACCAGGAGTGTTGAGGTGCCGCCCCAAAAGAGTGGCAGTGGCGCCATGGCAGATGAACCTGCTGTCCTCTCTCAGGATGACAGCATTCCTACTCCCACCCCTTCCACTCTGCCAATGCCCTTGCTGTTGCCTGTCAGCCAGCCAGGCCAGAAGGCTGCAGCCCGTGCTGAGATGGTGCAGTCTGAAGCCGGGCCATCTCGGCCCAGAGCTGCTCGAGGTCGTCCTCCAAGGCCATCTGCACGCTCCTCCATTGAAGGTCAGCAGCCTTCCACCACCCATGCTCCAGCCACTGAGGATGCACCTCATTGGAGCACTAGGAAAGGCAAAGGCACATGAACAACAGGCACGAAGGGAATGCACAAGGGTGAACAGTCTCCTTTTGTTTGCATCATTTCATTTGTTAATATATAAATGTGACTCTGAATTTGCATTTGGTGGTGGTTTTTATTCCTCCGATGAGCTGAGGGAGAAAGTAATGTGTAATCATATGGAGAACAATTTGATAAGTCATGTGGGAGAGGATGGGTGGGGAGTGTAGACTGTTGGTGATCTGGGAGATGTCATTCATGTTATTGATATCGTTCACGGATCAGGTGAGTATGCAGAGGCCTAACAGTCAGGGCCTGTGTTCTTTGTTGCCCCCTTGCGTCTTCCACCACTTCCCCCTCTGTCTCCTCCCTCTCACCCTCAGCCTCTTCCTACTCTTCTGGCTCAACGTATTGCCGGATAATCGGTGGCGAGGGCTGTTCCCTCATAATCGCGAGGTTGTGCAGCATGCAGCATACCATGACGAATCTTGACGTCCGCTCAGCTAAGTACTGCAGAGCACAAACAGAAAGGTTCAAGCCTTTATGAAGAGGTGGACAGCAACTGTCTGTTTCTTTAAATCAGTTTTAATTCAATCTACTCTTTCAGTGGAAATCTTAGTGTTTTAATATCCAAGCCTCAGTGTTATTCTCTAAACAAACATTTTTCCAAGTATCTGGCTGAGTTACCGTGATTAGGGTAAGTTATTGGGCATAATTTGCAGGTACATTTGCTTTCTTTGTATTAGTGATTATAGAGGGTTAACTATTCATGAATCTACAGGATTGTTCTATATTTCCACCCCACCAAAAAAGTTCACCAATCTTTGGAATTCTCTACCCCAGAGGGCTGTGGACGCTCAGTCATTGAGTATATTCAAGATTGAGATTGTTGGCACGTTGGACTGCCACATAGTAAAGGCGTCGTGACTGCTGCCAGGGTAGTGGGCATTGACCTCCATGATGCACTGCATGTGGTCACACACCAGCTGCACATTGAGGGAGTGGAACCCCTTTCTGTTCATGAAGATGGCTGAGTTGAGATGTGGAGCACGCATGACATTATGCATGCAATCAATGGCACCCTGCACGATGGGGAAGCCTGCAATGCAAGCAAAGCCTCATGCTCGCTCGTTCTGCTTCTCTCTATCAAGCGGAAACGTGCTGAATCTGTTGCGCATCTCTTAGTGTCTCCGTGACCTCCCTTATGCAGCAGTGCACTGCACACTGAGATGTTGCACAGCTTGCCAGCAGAAGCCTGAAAGGATCCAAAGCTGTAGAAGTTCTGCGCCACGGTTACCTTGACAGCTACAAGCTGTCCTTGCCCTGCTCTGAGGCTGTAGTTGTGGCTACAGCAAGTGTCAGATCTCCATCACGACCTCTTTGATGAACTTCAGCCGTCAGATGCACTGATCGTCGATCATCTGGAAGTAAGAGTGGTGTTCCCTGAAGGCCCTCATGGGATATGGCCTCTTGCTCAGCTTCCTGCGCCTCCTCCTCCTCACATCTTGACCTGCTCTGCCTGGCCTCTCTGCATGTTTCCAGTCGTGTTTTATGCCCAGCAGGAGCCCTAGCAGACCACCCATGGTTGCCAGGAATCTTTCCGAGAATGGCTTTGAACATAAATGGGTGTGAAATTGGCAGGAGCCACACTCTCAGTTTTAAATTGTTTCGCCAATAGAGGGAGTATTACTATTTACAAAAAACAGAAGAATTCTCTTCTGTTTCGAAGGTGAGCTGTAGACACAAAAGTAAATAAATATGCGTGGGAAAACTCAACAGGGGTTTAATGATTAGGTCCTCCAGAGTTGGAGATTTCTCCATGGATTGCTGGTTGTGCAAAACCTAGATGCAGTTCAATAAAATGAGTTGACAGTTTCTACCCAGCCTTTTCTGAAGGCCTTTGCACACTTGCAGATAACGAACGCCGGCACCATGTAAAGTAGGGAGAATATAAGAACATAAGAACATAAGAAATAGGAGCAGGAGTAGGCCAATCGGCCCCTCGAGCCTGCTCCGCCATTCAATAAGATCATGGCTGATCTGATCCTAACCTCAAATCTAAATTCATGTCCAATTTCCTGCCCGCTCCCCGTAACCTCTAATTCCCTTTACTTCTAGGATGCTGTCTATTTCTGTTTTAAATTTATTCAATGATGTAACTTACACAGCTTCCTGGGGCAGCAAATTCCACAGACCTACTACCCTCTGAGTGAAGAAGTTTCTCCTCATCTCAGTTTTGAAAGAGCAGCCCCTTATTCTAAGATTATGCCCCCTCGTTCTAGTTTCACCCATCCTTGGGAACATCCTTACCGCATCCACCCGATCAAGCCCCTTCACAATCTTATATGTTTCAATAAGATCGCCTCTCATTCTTCTGAACTCCAATGAGTAGAGTCCCAATCTACTCAACCTCTCCTCATATGTCCGCCCCCTCATCCCCAGGATTAACTGAGTGAACCTTCTTTGTACTGACTCGAGAGCAAGTATGTATTTTCTTAAGTATGGACACCAAAACTGTATGCAGTATTCCAGGTGCGGTCTCACCAATACCTTATATAACTGCAGCAATACCTCCCTGTTTTTATATTCTATCCCCCTAGCAATAAACACCAACATTCCGTTGGCCTTCTTGATCACCTGCTGCACCTGCATACTAACTTTTTGATTTTCTTGCACTAGGACCCCCAGATCCCTTTGTATTGCAGTACTTTCCAGTTTCTTGCCATTAAGATAATAACTTGCTCTCCGATTTTTCCTGCCAAAGTGCATAACCTCACATTTTCCAATATTGTATTGCATCTGCCAAATCTCCGCCCACTCACCCAGCTTGTCTATATCCCCTTGTAGGTTTTTTATGTCCTCCTCACTCTCTACTTTCCCTCCC
The DNA here is from genome assembly GCF_035084215.1 of Heptranchias perlo. Lineage (NCBI taxonomy): Eukaryota > Metazoa > Chordata > Chondrichthyes > Hexanchiformes > Hexanchidae > Heptranchias > Heptranchias perlo. The sequence goes on along the minus strand of NC_090340.1, from coordinate 48,527,807 downwards.
ATCTTTGTATCATCTGCAAACTTTGATATGTTACACTCGGTCCCCTCCTCCAAATCGTTAATATAGATTGTAAAGAGTTAGGGACCCAGCACCGACCCCTGTGGAACACCACTGGCTACTGGTTGCCAGTCCGAGAATGAACCATTTATCCCAACTCTCTGCTTCCTGTTAGATAACCAATCCTCCACCCATGCCAGAATATTACCCCCAATCCAGTGATTCTTTATCTTGAGCAATAATCTTTTATGTGGCACCTTGTCGAATGCCTTCTGGAAGTCTAAATACACTACGTCCACTGGTTCCCCTTTATCCACACTGTACGTTATGTCCTCAAAGAACTCAAGCAAATTTGTCAGACCTGACTTCCCCTTCATAAACCCATGCTGACTTTGTCCTATTAAATTATGTTTATCCAAATGTTCCATTACTGTCTCCTTAATAGACTCCAAAATTTTACCCACCACAGATGTTAGGCTAATTTCCAGCCTTCTGCCTACTACCCTTTTTAAATAAGGGTGTTATATTAGCAGTTTTCCAATCTGCCGGGACCTTTGCCGAGTCCAGGGAATCTTGGAAAATTATTACCAAAGCATCCTCAATCCCTACTGCCACTTCCCTCAAGACCCTAGGATGTAAGCCATCAGGTCCAGGGGATTTATCCGCCTTGAGTCCCATTAATTTACTGAGTATCAATTCCTTGGTGATTTTAATCGTATTTAGCTCCTCCCCACCAGAGCCCCCTGTTTGTCCAGTGTTGGGATATTCTTAGTGTCCTCTACCGTAAAGACTGAAACAAAATATTTGTTCAGCATTTTTGCCATCTCCATGTTTCCCACCATTAATTTCCCGGTCTCATCCTCTAAGGGACCTACGTTTGCCTTAGCCACCCTTTTACTTTTTATATAACTATAGAAACTCTTGCTGTCTGTTTTTATATTTTTTGCTAATTTATTTTCATAATCTATCTTCCCTTTCTTAATCAATCCTTTAGTTACTTTTTGCTGTCTTTTGAAGACTTCCCAATCTTCTATCCTCCCACTAAGTTTGGCTACCTTGTATATCCTTGTTTTTAGTCGGATACTATCCTTAATTTCTTTACTTAGCCACGGATGGCTGTCATTTCTTTTACACCCTCAATATACGGTAGATCAGTGTGCAACACTGATTTAAAGGGACAGATGCGATTTTGGAACTTCATGTTTCAGCCAACACACTGTCTTAACCTCGCACAGCTGAACAAGTCTTAAACTGCAAAGAAGACCCCCCCACCAGCGCTATTTAAAGAGATCATGCAGGAGTTACAGGATTATTGCTTTTGGTTGCTGATGCATTTGTACCTGTTTTTGGAGGTCTCCTATACTTGAATACTAGGACTAGGGGACATAGCCTAAAAATTAGAGCCATGACTTGCAGGAGTGAAGTTAGGAAACGTTTCTAGTCGCAAAGGGTGGTAGAAGTTTGGAATGTTCTTCCTCAAACATCAGTTGATGCGAGCTCAATTGTTAATTTTAAATCTGAGATTGATAGATTTTTGTTAACCAAAGGCTTTAAGGGATATGGGGCTAAGGAGGAGATATGAAGTTCGGTCACAGATCAACCATGATCTCATTGAATGGTGGAACAGGTTTGAGGGGCTAAATGGCCTACTCCTGTTCCTATTGTCCTATGTTCCTATGATAACGTTTCAATACTCTATAGGGAGTGAGCTGGCTAGCTGACAGGCAACAGCAAGGGCACTGGCAGAGTGGCAGAGGTGGGACAGGAATGCTGTTATCCTGAGACAGAACGGCAGGTTCATGTTCCATGGAGCTACTGCCACTTGCTACCTCCTGTGATGCGCCACCTTCTCCTGCAAGAAAGTGGGATGTGTGTCGGTGAGTGTCCTGCAAAATTTTTGGGTGATGTGGCTGGAAGGGTTGAACAGCTGCCAGCGTGTGTGACCTGTGAGTTGTGGGTGTGTGGCTTGCAACAGTGGTAATGTGTGAGGGTGAGAGGAAGCATCTGATTGGAAGAATTGAGTACTGATTGAAAGAGTTTGTTGGTATGTGGGTGATGGGGGGGTGTAGTGTGTGGAGCAGTGGATGCAGCTAGTGGGGTGCAGTTGGTCAGAGATGCCACTTGACATTTGACCTCAATCACCTTGACCACTCGTGTCAAAGCATTGAACTTCTTATTGCACTGCATCCATGTTAATGGTACTATACGCCTAGCATTGACTTCGTCCACTACTGCCTCCCACTGCCTCAGGAGCATATGTCAGGAGGGCCTCTTGCCCCCCTGCGGATATAGGATGCCCCTCCTGGCTACCTCTTGCACCAAGGCCTCTAATGCATCATCAGAGAACTTTGGTACAAACTCAGATCGGCAGATTGGTAAGGTCTGGTGTGCAGATTGGAGGTTGTGGGATTTAGTAGTGCGCAACCTTTATTCAATGTTTTAAAATAACCCGACTGTTTGTAAATATAGGGATGGGACCTGTATCTTTGTTTTACGTGTGCGATGTCTGATCTCCGTTCAGACTCCGTGCGGACCTGTATCTTATATTTTGCAACTAAGATGTGCAGGCTGCCTTTAGGTGGTGCTGGCCACTCGCGATATCTGGGCTCCCTGCTGGTGAGCAGCCACTCAACAGCGCAGGTAGGGCTGGCTGCTCGCTGCAATCAGATAAATCACCAGGCAGCACGAACGTTACGTGCTGCCTGCAGCTCAATGACCGGGCGCAGGTTAGTCACGCACCCCAACCCCCGCGTCCGGTTTTGGGGGTTATCCAATATAACTTCCATAGTGCTCTGAGAGCAGAAAGAATATTGAATATATTTTTAAAGTTTTAACATGATCATTAACAAACAATAGTAACTCCTCATTATAGGGTACATTTTTCTCTGCTCACTCGTGTCAGCAACAAAGTTGGCCTATTAGGTTTCTACTCACCATTTCTTCACTAACAGAGAATGAAGGAAAAATACCTGGTTTATTGTTAAAATACAGTATATACTGATGGCTGTGTACTGTTGCTTTGTCAGTTGTAACATTATATTGCTCATATCACTTGCTGTGCTTCTGCATGATTTTTTATTAGTTTTGATTGATTGGTGGTCCCGTTACCTCAAGTATGAACAATAAACTAAATCTTGACTTTGAACTTTGACTACTTTTGACGTCTTGCATTCTGGATGTTTCTGTTTACCAGATTAATAATGCTGATCAAGCCAGCAGCTGTTTACCGTACTCACCCACAGTCTTCCATAACTACCACTTACTACTGCGTGTTGTGGTGGGAATGTGATCTACAGAACTGTGTCCCATGGTTAATGCAAATTATAACTATTTCAACATAAAGAGCAGATGCTTATTAGAAAGAACATTTTCAGTTATGAGGATATTCAGATTTCACAACACAGATAAAAGCCAGGATTGAACAGTTTGTATACTGACTCTAACTGCAGATGTCTGTTAATCACTTGTAATTTCTGTCAGTCAAAGCCCCAAACATCAGCGATGAACATCAGAGATCACCAGCATGCAAACATAAACTGGGCATTCTTGAAACTGATGTCTGCTAGCTTTACATTAAATTACATTAGATTGAAAACTGTTTCACAGTAGGGCTTCTTTGGCTCCTATCTACACATGGAAATCATAGTATCATTGTGGGTACAGCACAGGAGGAGGCCATTCAGCCCATTGTGCCTCTGCTGGCTCTTTGAAAGAGCTAGCCAATTAGTCCCATTCCCCTGCTCTTTTCCCATAGCCCTGTAAATTTTTTCCCTTCAAGTATTTATCCAATAAGAGTAATTCTCAACATTGGTTGGGGTAGAATAGAGGAAGTATTAAGCATTAAAAAAAATATTCATCCTCAGAATGTGGCCGTCCAGGATTTTGACCCAATGTGATGTAATACTCTCCACCTGCTGCGATGGGAGCAGCTGCAACAACACTCAAGAGCTCAACACCATCCAAGACAAAGCAGTCAGCTTGATCAGTACCTCATCCACCAGCCGAAACATCTACCCCCTCCACCACTGGCGTACCATGGCTGCAGTGTGTGCATGTCAAGAAGGTGTGTGATAGGAGGTGAACTTGGAGGCGATGGTGCTCCCACGCATCTGCTCCCTTGTCCTTCTAGGTGGCAGAGATCATGGGTTTGGGAGATGCTACCAGAGAAGCCTTGGCGAGTTGCTGCAGTGTGTCCTGTATTCAGCACGCACTGCAGCCATGGTACGCCAGTGGTGGAGGGGGTAGATATTTCAGTTGGTGGATGAGGTGCTGATCAAGCTGACTGCTTTGTCCTGGATGGTGCAGAGTGTTGTTGGTCTGGAGCTTCTTGAGTGTTGTTGCAACTACACCCATCCAGGCAAGTGGAGAATATTCTATCACACTCCTGACTTGTGTCTTGTAGGTGGTGGAGAGGCTTTGGGGAGCTACTTGCTGCAGGATACTCAGCCTCTGACCTGCTCTAGTAGCCACAGCATTTATGTGGCTGGTTCAGTTGAGTTTTTGGTCAATGGTGACCTCTAGGATGTTGATGGTGGGGGACCTGGCAATGGTAATGCTATTGAATGTCAAGGCCGTTGGTTAGCCTCTCTCTCTTGTTGGAGATGATATTGCCTGGCACTTGTGTGGCATGAATGTTACTTGCCACTTATCAGCCCAAGCTGAATCTGGCTGTAAATCTTTAAGTTTAAATTGGATGGGGGATCTTGGTGGACACTGCTCTTTTGCCTTTGTGGTTTGGGCCCAGACAGATGGGATGACTGCTGGTTATAATGGTCCTTTGTGAAAAGCCGCAGGGTAGCTGGTGTGAAAACTAGAGAAAAAAAATCACAGTAGGGTTCTTTTCTGAGGTTGAGGCTGAGGCACAATGGGGGGAGGTAGCTGTGGCTGGGAGAGGCAGTGTTGACTGGGGTAGGGGGGGAGGCAATGTTGCCCGGAGTGGGGGGGGAGGTAGCGGTGGCCAGGGTGGGTGGGGAGGTATCAGTGGCCGGGAAGAGGTAGCGGTGGCTAGGGGGATGCAGCCTCAGGCCAGGGGGATCGGTAGACAAGGGGGGTGGAGGTGGGGGGGGGGGGGGGGGGGGGGAGCAGGGGCTGGCAATCCGTGGTCGTGGGAGGTAGCAGTGATTGTGGGGGCAGGAGGCGGGGTACCAGTAGCTGAGTCAGGGAGAACGGTGGCCGAGGGGGGTGTGGAGTGGCCAGTCTTATTTTAATGTGGGTTGGGAGGAGCACCTCGACTCCTCCCGGCTCCACATTTAGATAAGTATTCAGCCGGTTACCACCTTGTGCTGTGCGAGTTCTGTACGTGGTGTGTGAAGTGCTGGGGTGATTGAACATCCACCATGGGTCCTGCAAAAAGCACAGGACCCTAACTTAAATAAATTATTTTCCCCTTTAAATCTTGCTGCCGTGCGCTCCTCCTGCCACCGCAATCTCCTTTCCCAATATGGCGGGCACTGCACTTCCAGCCAGAAATGTGCCCGTCATATTGGGGTCTTAGTAGGCTGGTTAGCTCCCACAAAAACAGGCACTGCGCAGCCAAATGTATAGGCCATAATTGGGGCAGAATCGAGGGAACTTTACTCTGCATCTGGCTGAGATATAACTGACCTGGGAGCACCTAACACTGGATACCTAAAAATGGGAAGAATTGCGTTCCCCAACACTAACATCCTTTCTACAAATATCTGACACTTAATGTAGCATTGAATGTCATTAGTCAATCCGGATCAAGTCACAATAAGAATAAAACCAGATGGACCACCCAGCATTGGACCACTAGGCACCGGATTCGACAAAGGCAAACCAAGCCCATTCGACACTGCAAAATCCTCCTCATTAACATCTGGGGACTTGTGCCAAAATTGAGAGAGCTGTCGCACAGACTAGTCAAGCAACAGCCTGACATAGCCGTACTCACAGAATCATACCTTTCAGCCAACGTCCCAGGCTCTTCCATCACCATCCCTGGGTATGTCCTGTCCCACCGGCAGGACAGACCCACCAGAGGTGGCGATATACAGTCAGGAGGGCAGAGTCCAGTACGTGAGTGCAAAAGACAAGGCTGAAGTGTTTGCAACCATCATCAGCCAGAAGTGCTGAGTAGATGATCCATCTCTGCCTCCTCCCGATATCCACACCATCACAGAAACCAGTCTTTAGCCAATTCGATTCACCCCATGTGACATCAAGAAACAGCAAAGGTTATGGGCCCCGACAACATCCCAGCTGTAGTGCTGAAGACTTGTGCTCCAGAACTAGCCGTGCCTCTAGCCAAGCTGTTCCAGTTCAGCTACAACACTGGCATCTACCCAACAATGTGCAAAATTGCCCATATATGTCCTGTCCACAAAAAGCAGGACAAATCCAAACCGGCCAATTACTGCCCCATCAATCTACTCTCAATCACCAGCAAAGTGATGGAAGGTATCGTTGACAGTGCTATCTAGCGGCACTTAACCTGCTCACCGACGCTCAGTTTGGGTTCCGCCAGGACCACTTGGCTCCAGACCTCATTACAGCCTTGATCCAAACATGGACAAAAGAGCTGAATTCCAGAGGTGAGGTGAGAGTGACTGCCCTTGACATCAAGGCAGCATTTGACCGAGTATGGCACCAAGGAGCCCTAGTAAAATTGAAGTCAATGGGAATCAGGGGGGAAACTCTCCATTGGCTGCAGTCATACCTAGCACAAAGGAAGATGGTAGTCGTTGTTGGAGTCCAATCATCTCAGCCCCAGGACATTGCTGCAGGAGTTCCTCAGGGCAGTGTCCTCGGCCCAACCATCTCCAGCTTCTTCATCAATGACCTTCCCTCCATCATCAGGTCAGAAATGGGGATGTTCGCTGATGATTGCACAGTGTTCAGTTCCATTCGCAACCCCTCAGATAATGAAACAGTCCGTGCCCGCATGCAGCAAGGTCTGGACAACATCCAGGCTTGGGCTGATAAGTGGCAATTAACATTCGCGCCAGACAAGTGCCAGGCAATGACCATCTCCAACAAGAGAGAGTCTAACCACCTCCCCTTGACATTCAATGGCATTACCATCATCAAATCCCCCACCATCAAACATCCTGGGGTTCACCATTGACCAGAAACTTAACTGGACCAACTACATTAATACTGTGGCTACAAAAGCAGGTCAGAGGCTGTGTATTCTGCAGCAAGTGACTCACCTCCTGACTCCCCAAAGCCTTTCCACCATCTACAAGGCACAAGTCAGGAGTGTGATAGAATACTCTCCACTTGCCTGCATGAGTGCAAGTCCAATAACACTCAAGAAGCTCGACACCATCCAGGAAAAAGCAGCCCGCTTGATTGGCACCCCATCCACCACCCTAAACATTCACTCCCTTCATCACCAGTGCACCGTGGCTGCAGTGTGTACCATCTACAAGATGCACTGCAGCAACTCGCCAAGGCTTCTTCGACAGCACCTCCCAAGCCTGCGGCCTCTACCACCTAGAAGGACAAGGGCAGCAGGCACATGGGAACAATGCCACCTACACGTTCTCCTTAAAGTCACACATCATCCCGACTTGGAAATATATCGCCCTTCCTTCGTCGTCGCTGGGTCAAAATCCTGGAACTTCCTACCTAACAGCACTGTGGGAGAATCTTCACCACACGGACTGCAGCGGTTCAAGAAGGTGGCTCGCCAACACCTTCTCAAGGGCAATTAGGGATGGGCAATAAATGCCGGCCTTGCCAGCGACACCTTCATCCCATGAATGAATAATAAAAAATGATGCACACCATTGCACTATTACATTAACATACAACAGGTGGTATAAGTTTGCTGTTTACCTCTGTAGGTACATGCTAACCGAGGGCATCGTCATAAGAATAGGTTCCTCATCCGCTATTGCTTCTTTTAACACCACAGCTTGCAAATGGTCTATTGTGGCCAATAACTTCTCCGATACCACTCTTGTCTGAAAAGTAAAAATATATCTTTAAAAATATGACACAGCATGATTCCTTTAATTATGAAATTGATTATGAAAAGCCTGAGCTCATTCTATCCTTAATTGAACCAAATTTACCGTATCTGAGGCCAAATCTTCCTGTGCATCATTTTCTACTGAAGCTTCCAGAACATTGTTAACCACATTAAAGAGGGTATTTGCTGCAACCGTTCTTTTCTCAGGGTCCTCATCATCCACCGCACTGAGAATCAGCAAGGATTTACCCATGTTCAGAAGGGTTGCACTGGCTTCCAACTTAAAAGGAGATAGGAAAGAGATACACATAGTTCAATATTCTGCCTAGACATAACAGAGTAGACTTTTGTCTTTACCATCTGGATGTTAAGCATCGACTGGGCAGAGAGCAGAGAGAACCCGGTAGGATGATTACATGCGCACAATGCAGCCTGCCCGATTTTCTTTCCATTATTTTTTTAAAAATCAGCCGGGCTCTATTATGTGCAGGCAATCCTCCCTGCTTAATTTTCCTTTCTGTTCTCCACCCAAGCAATGATTTATGCCCAGGCAGTAAAAATAAAAATCATAGAATTGCGTAGAAATTACAAATGTAAACAAGGCATTCGGCCCAAGCATGTTGGTGTTTGACCTCTATGTGAGCAGTAGTCTTAATCTTATGTGCCTGCTCTGTTTATTCCCGTTTCCTTCTACTACCTATTCTTAAATGTTGACCTGATCTCTACTTCAATCACCTACTTTATAGTCCATTCCACAGCCTCAAATTTTCTGTATAAAGAGGTTTCTCTGTTCTCTGTTTAATTTTATGTCTATGTTCCCTTTGTTTTAGAGCGCTCAATCACTGGAAAAAGTCTTTTCCTTTTTATTGAGTCCCATCTCTTCATAATTTTAAGCACCTCTATCAAATCACCCCATAATCGCCTTTGTTCTAATGAAAGCAGCTGTAATTTTTCAAGTCTTTCTTCGTATTTACATTTCCTCATACCAGGCAGCATCCTAGTGAATCTGCACCTCTCTCTTGCTTCAACATCCTTCCTATAGCGTGGAGCCCAACAGTGTGCACAATATTCCAATTGTGATCTTATTAAGGTTTTATATAGATGTACCATTACATCTCAACTTTCATATTCTCTGCAACTTGCCATATAACCCAATACTCCATTAGCTTTGTTTATGGCCTTATCCAAATAAGATGCTGCTTTTAGTGTCTTGTGAACCATTTACCAAAATCCCTCTGCTCTTCCACATCACCCAGCCTTCCCCCAATCAAAGTCAAATTATTACTTTTATTTTTTGTAACCAAAATATATCACCTCACATTTACTGACAATCTATCTGCCACTTTTTTTGCCACTCCACCATCTCATCAATATCCTCTTGCAGCTTTCTTTGTTCCTCAGAATTATTTACTATGCCTCCTATTTTAGTATTACTTGCACGTTTGGACACCATTACCTCTACCCTTAATCCAAGTCACTGATGTACACAGTGAACAGAAGTGATCCCAGAACAGACACTGTGGGACAATGCTATCCACTTCCAACCACTCTGTGAAACTATCCTTAACTCCTGTGCTGTCTTTCCTCCTTTCTAACCAGTTATCAAATCCAATTTACTACCCTACATAAATTCCATTCCCCTTAATCTTCTCCAATAATCCCCTGGTTTTCTGAAAGTCCATGTACACCACATCCGCTGCATTTCCCCCACTCACCATATTTGTCACCTCCTCAAAGAACACTGTCAAGAAATCGACCCCAATGTTCACAATATACCAACCAAACAAGACAAGAATATATTAACCATAAATAATGTGTTTAAATAATAGTGCTCTGAGAGAAGAAAACCTGATCAGCGTATTTCTGAAATTTTACCATAGTCCTTAACAGATAATAGGCTTTACCTTACTTTTTTGTGCGGTGAGATAAGCTATATCAAAACTGTGCTTTCACTAAGAAATTGGAATTTTTCAGTGCACCTGTAAAATGCAAATGACCCTCAAATAGTACTGGTGTTACTGACTGAAAGCAAACTTACTGCTCTGACATTTGCAACAGGTAATTCAAAAACATTTTCCCTCAAGAAAATGTGTTAATAATTGAGAGTCTGTGTCACTTTGGGGGTGAGTACCTTAAGATAGATTTTGTATCACTACCATCCTGCTGCTGAATTGTATGTCCTGTATAGGAATGTCATGGCAGAAGGCAACAGAGCAAGAGCAATTAGGATCATTCGGAAAAAAAGTGGGAAGAGATTAGAAATGCTACAATGGAGATACCTGTGATGTAGAGGTAAGTTCATCTGGCTTGTGGGTTAGCTGTTTTAAAACCTCCAAAACTTCAAGAGCCTTGTGCAGTGATGAGACATCTACAATAGTCAAGTTCGAAAGCATTGTTTCCCTCAACTTGGGGATGTTTTTGGTAGCAGAAAACAGAAACAGACATAATTGCATTACTCTTCAGTGAATTCTTCTTTGTACATTGAATACATATTTCTGTTAGGAAATCGCTCAGATTTGAGCACAAGTCTGCACTCACTTGATCTAGCTTGTTTGAACTGAGTTAATTCAAGTGACATTGATTAGATCTGAACTCCAGAGTTCTGGCCCTTTAAGAAAGCTTCTTTGAGATTTCAACATTTTTCCCTTTTTTAAATGATTAATGAGAGCAACTATGGTTATGGTGCTGCATAAAGACTCAGGAACAATCATTCAGGATGGTATCTACTAGGATTCTCAGCAGTTTTCAACAACTGAAATCACTGTATGGACAACCAGTGTCTTTGAAAATTAACTATGAAGATGAAAAATGTAACTGTTTCACTTTGAGAGTTCTTTAATATTAGCTGCTGTGACATTATTGAGTACCCTGTCTCACATGTAGTGCCATATTTTAATATCCCCTTTTGTACTACAGTACTGTACTGAGGTATTAGCCTAGATCATGTGCTCGAGTCCTGCAGTAGGGCTTGAAACCATGACCTTCTGACTCGGAAGCAAGAGTGCTACCACTGAGCCAAGGCTGACACTTGAGAAAAGACGAAGGGTTACACCCAAAATATTAACCTGTCTTTTTTCTTTTTATATGTGCTGATTTCCTGCTGTTAATTTTCAGCATTTTCTATTTTTGTTTCATATTTCTAGCATTTGCAATTTCAGTATTTTTCTTTCTATTTGATCCAATTGATCCTTCTACAGATTTGATAGAGATTTCTTGATTCTATAACCAAAGAGTTAAGTGACCTTCTCCATTAGTGAATGAGGATAAAACTGCCCGGTTTCTTTTAAAGATTCTGCTTAGTCAATATTGACAGCAGGACTTCATCCCAGAGGCTTTTTTTGGAGTGAGCAGCAGAAATTGGTAGCCACTAGTTAGTTAGGTCACTTACATATCAAAAATGACACACCCACATTAAAGCATCATGAATATATGAATAATTCATGCCTAATTTTCATGGATATCAATAGCAACATCACAGTGAGGATTTTTACATGATCAAAACAGATAGCCAACTGAACATTTCAAAGTTATTAGTCCAATTCTTAAATTGGTATCATGGGGCTTTTATGAATTTGAGCCCCTATTCTGAACTAAAGGGAATGGTTATTGGAGCTTTATTCTTTTGTACAATAGCCCTTTTAAAAAAAAAATGTCACCTGTTTCTTGTCAACCAGAGCCAGTTTGGCTGTGGCTCCTGCCCTGACCTCTTGATTCAATACAGAAGAGACTGACTCAAACAGTTGGATTAGTAAAGAACTGTTGGTTGTTGCATCTGATATATCCTCTAAATTTTCTGATAATAGTGTTGCTAGATCCTTGTCTTTACCAGTGTTTGAGAACTCATGGACCTGCAATTAGATATAGCGGGGGGAAAAATAAACGTAATAAGGTTATTGTTAATACAGCTTGTCCCTTTTTAAATAAATGTTTGTACTGTGATCCAAACCTACTGTCAGCACACTACAACATTTACAGGTTAGGAATGTTCAGCAAATTAGCGTGAAGAAATCAACCCATTTGAATTTCAACAATTGAACACGAATTTAAATCCCACCATGGCAGTTTGAGAATTTGAATTCAGTTTTTAAAAATCTGGGAATAAAAAACTGGTGTCAGTAAAAGTGACCATGAAGCTGTTGGATTGTCATAAAAACCCAACTGATTCATTAATGTCCTTTAGGGAAGGAAACCTGCCGTGCTTATCTGGTCTGACCTATATGTGACTCCAGTCTTACACCAACATGGTTGACTCTTAATGGCTCCTCTGAAGTGGCCGAACAAGCTATTTAGTTGTATCAAACCAAGGCAACTAGGGATGGGCAATAAATGCCAGCCTTGCCAGTGACAGCCTGGGAATGAATTTTAAAAATTCACAAGACACCTATGGATGAGAATGGTCATTCGGCCCATCTTAAGACATCCACCCAGAAGAACCGACACTCCCACCATTGTAGCATCTAAAGCCACAATTTTAACTTGGTGGGAATCGGGTGAGCAATGGGCCAAGGTGGATGTCAAATGCTTCTGACCTCGGCAGCATGAGGCCCAGGAAATTTTAACTCCCAGGTCTGATCTGCATGCCCCTTGGTCAGTTTCCTGCCCGAAACCGGAGAGAAATGGCAGCTGGCCTAAACATTCCTTGTGGGGCCCCGAAGAAAGTATGAAATCTTACCTCTTTGAACCTCTTCAGACCGCAGCTCCTCTGCCCACAAGGTTGACCTGGTGGGAAACCAACAACCGCTTCCCCCTCAGGCTCACGGTTAAAATAATAGCAGTAATAATAATAATTGTCAACACCTCACAAATCTCCTCACTAGTCTCTCTCAACATTGGGATGAATATCAAAAAACTCAGGGGATTTACTTACTCATTTCAAATTGGTTTGTGACTTATATGCAATAGAACTGCTGGGGAAGAAAGAACATGAATGGTGAGTTCATACCAAAATCAATGATGTGATGACAATCTCATGCAGTGAGAAAATGGATCTATTCTGCCAATTAGCAAACACTGAAACAAACAGGAGATGAATTACAATCAGCATATCAGCAAAAGCTCACAATTCAAAATATTATCCTATCTTTTCTCTTCAGATGTTGATCAGCCTGCTGTGTATTTATAATATTTTCTATTTTATTTCAGACTTCCAGCATTTATAGTTTTTCTTTTTATTTCATCAGCGTTTTCTGCTCTGTTTAGGTCCTTCCAGCAATTCATTATTCCAAGGTGAAAAAGCACAGCAAATAACATACCGTAGTTGTAACGATAATACTGGTAAAGGAGCCCACACTGTTTCCAACAGTGACTGTGATATTCAACTGGTCATCATTCTTTGAGTCTCCCAGTGGTAGGTAAGTGGGTGGCAATATCGGCTGTGATCCACAATGTAAAGGAACATCTAAAAAGACATCAAATGCATTAAGTTAACTCCTGTTTAGATAACCCATAAAATGAAGTCAATCCCCAGTTAAAACATGCTTGTTAAATTCTGACAGTAAATGGAATCTATCATTAATATCCAGCTTTAAAAATTCCAAATCTATGTCGTCTATGTTATTGCCAAGTTATGATGCTCTTGTTTCAATCATTACTCTTGGTAATTTCATGATTTTTAAAAATAATTTTTTCTCATGGAAATGTAAATATGTTGATGTCCCAGCAAAGTTTCAATGATTCAGCATCTATATTTGATGGCTGTTGTCAGTTTTTTTGTGATAGTCAAAGAGACATTTTATTGTTCAGATTTTATGTGTCTTAAAAAAAGAACTAAAATTGTAATCTGCAAAACCGCAGCTGCAATCCTTTTCACCAAGAGGATAATAGTTGTCATTATCAGCCATACATCCAACTGTCCAATGTAATGTTGACATTCCAATTGAATGTTACAGAAAGAAATTAAGTGGTACAAGTTGGACATATTGTCAATAGTATAAAAATAAAGGCTGAGACTCTTATTTATGTGCAGGCAATAATATCGCCAGCATCTTTAAAAAATTATCATTACCATAAATTTCTCCCATTTTGATTCACTGATTCCTGAAAACTGGGCATGAGAATCTGAATGGACTCTCATATGATTTGGTATGTTTAATTGTAAAAAAATCAGAAAATGCTGGAAATACAAAGAAGGTCCATCAGCCTCTATAAAAGGAAAAGATGGATTTGTATTTCAGGTATAGACCCTTCGTCTGCAACCAAAACATAAATCCATCTTTTCCCTTGACAGTTGCTGACGGACTTGCTGTGCATTTTCAGCATTTTTTCAGTTTCCAGTGTTAGCCTTATGTTCCTGTCTGTAGTTGCATAACTAAAAAAAAGGAGAAAAATTAGACAGCACTGCAATGAGTGCTAACACTTTCCCTCTTGCACTGGATATAGATTTATCATGGTAAACATTCATTTTAACTCTCTTACAGTGCTTGGTTTGGTGCAAAAAGTTAACAATGTGTTTCAGTGATTTTCCGACAATTATGAGATACTTTTGAAACCTTCATGCATGTTCATTTTGGACTTTGAATTGCAATCTTCAGTCAAGGTGGTTCAAAGTCCAAATAAATCTAAATAGCCAAACTCATTTTTTTTTATATTCGTTCATGGGATGTGGGCGTCACTGGCAAGGCCGGCATTTATTGCCCATCCCCAATTGCCCTTGAGAAGGTGGTGGTGAGTCGCCTTCTTGAACCGCTGCAGTCCGTGTGGTGATGGTTCTCCCACAGTGCTGTTAGGAAGGGAGTTCCAGGATTTTGACCCAGCGACGACAAAGGAACGGCGATATATTTCCAAGTCAGGATGGTGTGTGACTTGGAGGGGAACGTGCAGGTGGTGTTGTTCCCATGTGCCTGCTGCTCTTGTCCTTCTAGGTGGTAGAGGTCGCGGGTTTGGGAGGAGCTGTCGAAGAAGTCTTGGCGAGTTGCTGCAGTGCATCCTGTGGATGGTACACACTGCAGCCACTGTGCGCCGGTGGTGAAGGGAGTGAATGTTTAGGGTGGTGGATGGGGTGCCAATCAAGCAGGCTGCTTTATCTTGGATGGTGTCGAGCTTCTTGAGTGTTGTTGGAGCTGCACTCATCCAAGCAAGTGGAGAGTATTCCATCACACTCCTGACTTGTGCCTTGTAGATGGTGGAAAGGCTTTGGGGAGTCAGGAGGTGAGTCACTCACCACAGAATACCCAGCCTCTGACCTGCTCTCGTAGCCACAGTATTTATATGGCTGGTCCACTTAAGTTTCTGGTCAATGGTGACCCCCAGGATGTTGATGGTGGGGGATTCGGCGATGGTAATGCCGTTGAATGTCAAGGGGAGGAGGTTAGACTCTCTCTTGTTGGAGATGGTCATGACTTAAATACAACAATACTATATTTTTCGAATAAGTCTTGCAGGTATTACCTGGTTTTACAAAGAAACAGTATGTAAGGCCTGAAGGTCTGCAGGATGAGTTAGAGCTACAGGTGACGGTGCATTTGATGCTGAATTTTGTGGAGACTGTTGATCCTTCTTTGGGAGAAACATGGCAGGATGGCACTGGTAGTGGAGGCATCATGCTAACAAAGTAATCTTTATATTTATAATCACCATTGGCACTTATCCCTAAAATAAATAAACACAAGTTAACAAATGTACAATTTTATCTCACTCACAATGTAGTTTCTAATGCTAACAATAAAGTACTTTTATGCCCGAATCTTCACAAGTAATGTTTCTGCATGTCGTTCGCCTTCAAGCAATACCCTCAATCTCTGACCAGGAGCCGAACCCAGAAAAATCAGAATCAATTGACCAAATTCAGGCACCCCTGTTTTTGACTGGGCACCTAACTATCGTAGCCTTCCTTTAGCCAATCAAATGGGGCAGGCCATTGTATACTGTCAGTGCACATGATTCACATTTACACTGGAGCAAATCCAGGATTTTTCCCTGTGCTGTTGAGCAAATAGAATCATCGAATAACACACCATAAAAGTGGAATACTTCACAAAATCAGGAATAATTGTGAGGGCTGCCTTCAGTCTTTTTCACAGCTCTTGGGGTCTGCATTACTAAGTGCATTAACTAAAAGGAGATTTAATAAACATTCATTTTCTACCTCAGGTAATTATCATTCTCTACATTTAAAGAAGACACAAGTGATGAGAAAGGAAAATTGCACGTAGATGAAATTTAAATGGATGGGGATAATTTAAGGAGAGCTTCACACAAAGGGACAAAGATTCAGCAAGCTTTTGGAGAGTTTTAAAAGGCAGCTCAACCGATCAGCAACCTTTGTCAAAGCTGAAGGGGCAGGACATCGAGAAGTGGCAGGAATAAATGAAAGTAAAGGAACCCTAGGTGTAGGTACGAGTTTGGCTGACGTCAGGAAAGAGGCCTGTACCTCCCTCCCTGTTTTATGGCTCCTGAAGTCACAAAGGTACTATATGAGGTGTACAAGGAAGGCTGCCTTCTGTGCCACTCCACAATGACATTTGCATAGATCAGCACTGTAGCAAGGCTGCAAAGAGATTGCAGCCAAATTTCAGGCCAAAGCTGACCATTACTGTCTCTGCATGTCATGATGTGGAGATGCCGGTGATGGACTGGGGTTGACAATTGTAAACAATTTTACAACACCAAGTTATAGTCCAGCAATTTTATTTTAAATTCACAAGCTTTCGGAGGCTTCCTCCTTCGTCAGGTAAATGTGACATTACTTGGTTAGCATGATGCCTTCACTACCAGTGCCATCCCATGTTTCTCCCAAAGAAGGATCAACAGTCTCCAGACCAGAGGGCTGCCACATGCAGAGACAGTAATGGTCAGCTTTGGCCTGAAATTTGGCTGCAATCTCTTTGCAGCCTTGCTACAGTGCTGATCTATGCAAATGTCATTGTGGAGTGGCACAGAAGGCAGCCTTCCTTGTACACCTCATGTAGTACCTTTGTGACTTCAGGAGCCATAAAACAGGGAGTGACCCATAATGTAGGTTTTTGGTTGATTCAATTTTGGACTGTTTGCTTTGAATCAAATAATCATTAACCTCGACATTTTTCAAAGGCAGAGTCGGTTGCTGAGGTGATCCATTTGACTTACCTACTGCCCTCACTTTTAATACTGGAGCAAACTTAACCAGTTCCTCACTTCCCAAAACCAACCTATTTGTGTTTTCCTTCATTAATGTCAATGATTCCTGAGCAATGTTTTGCTTTTTAATATTACACGCAGAAGGCAGGTTGACCTAAAGAAGAATATATATTATTAGACTGCCAAAAGTATTACATAGAATGTACATAGAATTACATAGAATGTACTGCACAGAAACAGGCCATTTGGCCCAACAGATCCATAAGTAAAGTAAGATAAATTGGGATGTTTAAAATGCTCTCTTTGTGTTAATATTTTAATAAATTATCTAGTCTGATTTTTTTCATTTACCTGTTGTTTTGAAGAGTTCACTCTATACCAATTGTATTTGACTGAATTCTTGCATTCTTGACAAGTAACAGTCAATGTAACATTTTCTGAGGAATCAACTGGATTGCAATTGTTCTCGCATCTAAAATATAGCACAAGATAACTGGTCAGTTTCACCTTCACCTCAATAACTGCTATGTTCACGTCATTAAATTTATCCCAGCAAAATATTTATTTTTATATTCTGGGCGGTATCGAGTGTAGTTTCCTAATAAATGAGAAGTCATACTTAGATCACACATTTTTCCTATTTTGGGTCCCATCCCTAAAGTCACCAGGTGAAATTTCATTGCTTGGGCTCTGCTACACACTTTGGCTCCTTACTCTGGAGTCAACCAAAGAGTTTTTCCTGAACAGATTCACTCAACCAAACTTGCCAATCTCGGTTTTTCGATGAAGCTTTCCTACCCAATCTCTTCATTGTCTGCGATGAACACTGAACATACATATTGAATAGGAATTGGTCTGCATTGATATAAAATTCAGATATTCTCATTTAAAAACCCATTTTTAGCCCAATTAGATAGTGGTCTGCCCCTTAAAAAAATTCTAATGTACATCTACAGAGAGACATTTTACCAGTTTGTCCCATCTATCCAGATCCTACGCCATTTTAGAAGCCAAAAGAATTGGGGCTAATGTCAGTGATGACGGGAATGATGAGATTGTAAGCAGGAATAAGTGCATTTTAGAATATATTACATGTTTTTACATTTTCTATTTGAGATTTGAGATTTTCTGGAGCATGGAAAGGTGTCGGAGTGAGGAAGTGAGAAAAATTGGACATGTTTCAGAATTTCTTGGAAATAGTGAGGGTTGCTTCATTAGTTCCCCAGTGGTAGTGGAAAGATCTCTGAGTTTCTTAGAGGAGAGTCTGTGTCAGTGTTAGCTGACAGTGGATGTGTCCACTTCCTAATGTTCTAGTGGTGGTTATCTCTTCCCTTGTAGTCAAGTGAGGCTATACTTGTTTTATATGCTTCAAACTTATGCCTTCTGACTTTTGGGTGGTCCAAATCCAAATCCAAATCTGATTGTGGTCCCATCCCTAGTATAGAAATCACCCAACACCATCATCTAAGGTGACAATCCCTTATAATGTCAGAGGCAAAAACAATCTTATTTGAAAATTCAGCCAATCTCCGGTCTGGTGTCACTATACCCATTCTATTCAGATTACCTTAACTTTGTTGCTTATGCCCATGCTCATCATTATTACCATCTTTCCAGGGGAAAATAATAGAAAAAATGCTTTTTGGCAAGAAAACCCTCTGATAATTTCAATGGCAAACTATAAGCCATATAGTACACGTCTAATGATGATCATTAGGACTTCAACATGTGGGAGTACTTCAATAAGAATTCAACTCTAAATTAAACTGGTAGCACATGTGCTGGTGGAGAGAGCAAGATGCAGTCTAGAACTCGGAGCTTCTAATCTAGTATGATTCTGGAGGCACACTCCCATTAGAGGCCATCCAGTATGAGGCTGGAATTTCTATCTTGACAGGCATGGAGATTGTTGAAAGGTAGCAAACACATAAATCTGTCAGGAAATATTTTTGCTGGGTTCCGAACTACTACAGTACAGTGGGAATCTATGCTTAGAACTATGCTTAGACCTGATATATATTTATGCAGCGTCTACTGTAATAAAAGTATGATATTATTACTGAAAATGGACTGCAGGGGTTATGCTGCAGACACATATATAATTTAAGCTCTGCTATCACTTTTATTGACACAGGATACAAATATGACCCAGCTCACTAACTAATCATCCTGCACACAGTAACCTTCAATCCAAATATTATTTTCATACCTGATATTCATGCCCTTTTTGCTCTTCTTGGTGAAGATCAGACATTTCTCTGCTGTACTGTTCATTTTGCCAGGTTTACTTATAGTTAGTCTGATTGAAATGAAAGAATTAGGTGGAGGTAGGCAGGAAGGACTGATGGTCAGATCCTGGTGAACGGTATTAATTTGGTTGTTCCCTGCACAAATATCCCACAATGGCCAGCATACACCTTAATAAGGTAGAGAGAAATAAAAATGTAGAAAATAATGAAAGTACTATCTGCTTTCAATGTGCAGGTCAAATGCAAGTTGTATTTATAACTGAAAAATTGTTAATGCTAATCTTAAAAAACAAAATACACTACAACCTGAGATTGGAGAAAGTTCAGTGTAACAGCCACCATTTTACATCACAATGTTGATTCAATTGATCAGGGTCAGTTCTGGCTTTTATGTCTGATTTACACTATACAAGTTTAACATCAGTATAAAGCCAAAATCACTTCACACTGATGCTTCAGTAATAATGTAAATGGACCCTACTGTAAATAATTACAGCCCAGGGTGATTTGCTTTGGTCTCCATGATTTTTGCTGCTTTAACTAAAATTAGTTGATCTGCCGTGTTGTTGCAATGGTAAGTCAAGACCAAGAGCACTTTGCAGGTCAAGCAAGGTTAGAGGGCAGCAAGATAATTGAACCAAGGCGGGAGGAGAGAGGAGGCAGTTGGGAGGGGGACAATGGAGAGAGAGGAGGGGAAGAGTAGTGAGGGAAAGAGTGAGGGGAAGTCCAAAGGGTAGATTTTCACTGGCGCCGCTGGGCGGAAACAGGGTGATTGCGCCCCTAAAATGGTGAGATAAACATTACCGCCCCGTTCCCATCCCAGATCCATTTGATGCCAACTTGGAAGGGCATATTGCTGAATGGCCAGAGACCCTGCCTGACTCAGGCAGGGTTGGTACTTTAAATATGTTAATCAGGATCCTAAGACAATACATAGCACCCTGATTGCCATTTTAGGACACTATTGGGCGCAGCATGCACAGTGCACGTTCCACACAGTGTCAGCTGGCGGTCCAACCAAAGAGCCCAGCAAGTAAATCTTAATTTATTTTTTTGTGGGCCAGGAGGAGGAGGAGTGCTCCTCCGGGCTCCACAAAAACACCCTGGGCTGCTGCCACACCTGGAACTCTCCTCTCCTGAGAACAGACCTCCCTCCAGGACCTACCTTTTTCCGGCCCATAGGCCAGTTGCCTGCCCCAGGGGATTTGTTGTCCACCCCGCAGGCCCACCATCCCTATGGTAATGAGGCCCGGCCATCAGGACTTTCAAGTGGCTGGCCAGCACTCTCTGCCAGTCGGCCGCCCAGATGCTTAAAACCTACCCCCAGTCTCTGAGATCCATCCAATTTGATCCTCATCTCTAAAAACTCATCTCTGACTCCTTTCCTTCTCTCATCCTCACATTAATTTTCCCCCTCCATCAGTACTGTCACGCTTGTTCCAAAAGGAGGTGGTAGCGCAGAACTGGAGAGCAGCAAAGATGGTGCCGTTATTTAAAAAGGGATCTAGAGGCGATTCAGGTAACTATAACCAGACAGTCTCAGATAAGTGCCAGGGAAAATTCTAGAATCAATTATCAAGGTAGTGAGATAAGCACTTCGGGAGATAATAAACTAATTGGTAAGAGTTAGCTTAGATTTATAAAAGGGAAGCCATGCCAGAGCAATTTAATAGAATTTTTTAATAAACAACATTAAATGTAGATAAAGTTGAGAATGTAGATGTGATATACTCGGATTTTAATAAATTCTTGATGCCTTATAGAAAACTAGTTTGATAAGTTAGGGGTATTGGTGACAGTGTGTTGAGATGAATCGAATTGTGGTTGGGAAACAGAGGGTCTGTGTAGATGGGAAGTGTTCTGTGTGGAGAGTGTGATAAGTGGAGTCCCACATGGCTCAGGTTGGAATCAGCACTCTTCAACATTTTCAGAAATGATCTGGAAGCGGCTGAAGCTAATTTCATCTCCAAGTTCGTGAATGACACCAAAATAACAATGGTATTTAATATAGTGGAAGATGGGGACAAGCTACAGGGCGAATTAGAGTATTTGGGAAGGTGGACAGACAACAGGTCGATGCAATTTAATGTATATAAGCGTGAAGTCAAGGAGGGTGAATTTCCGCTGTCATTCTTCTAATTGACTGCTGTAACTTCAGAGGAGGCTTTGTAGAAACCCTGGAGAAATGACATCAATGGTGTTTTACCATTTCTCTAGGCTTTCTGCGGATCTACTGCTAAAGTTACAGTGGGCAATCAGGAAAACCTCAGCGGAAATTCAAACTCATGCTCTTAGGTATATGGACTAGGCAGAGGGATTACATGATTAATGGAACAGACAAAGATTACCTGACAAAAATGGACCAGAAAAAAGGATTTGGAGTCAGAGTAGGTAAACCCCGAAGGCATCATCAAACCAATGTTCAGCTGAAGTCAACAAAGTTAATTGAATGTTAAGTTATATAAATAAGTAAAATTGGCTAATTGTGGGACAGTTCTGCAAGTAAGTGTAAGCATCATTTAATAGGTCGTGTCTGACTAACTTGATTGAATTTTTTGAGCAGGTAACAAGGAGGGTCGATGAGGGTAACGCGTTTGATGTAGATTTTAGCAAGGTTTTTGACAAGGTTCCATGTGGCAGACTGGTCAAAAAGTAAAAACCCATGGGATCCAAGGGACAGTGGCTAGTTGCATCCAAAATTGGCTCAGCGGCAGGGTGTTTTTGTAACTGGAAGGCTGTTTCCAGTCGGGTTCTGCAAGGCTCAGTGCTAGGTCCCTTGCTTTTTGTGGTATATATTAATGATTTGGACTTGAATGTGGGGAACTTGATCAAGAAGTTTGCAGATGATACAAAAATTGGCCGTGTGATTGATAGTGAGGAGGAAAGCAGTAGACTGCAGGAAGGTAGCAATGGACTGGTCAGGTGGGCAGAAAGGTGGCAAATGGAATTCAATCTGGAGAAGTGTGAGGTAATGCATTTGGGGAGGGCAAACAAGGCAAGGAAGTACACAATAAATGGAAGGATACTGAGAGGTGTAGAGGAACAAAGGGACCTTGGAGTGCATGTCCTCAGATCCCTGAAGGTAGCAGGACAGGTGGATAAGGTGGTTTAAAAAGGCATACGGGATACTTTCCTTTATTAGCCGAAGCATAGAATATAAGAGCTGGGAAGTTATTCTAGATCTGTATAAAACATTGGTTAGGCCACAGCTTGAGTACTGCGTACAGTTCTGGTCACCACATTACAGGAAAAATGTGATTGCACTGGAGAGGGTACAGAGGAGATTTAAGAGGATGTTGCCAGGGCTGGAGAATTTTAGCTATGAGAAAAGATTAGATAGGCTGGGGTTGTTTTCTTTGGAAAAAAGGAGGCTGAGGAGAGATTTAATTGAGGTATATAAAATTATCACAGGTCTAGATAGAGTGGATAGGGAGGACCTATTTCCCTTAGCAGAGGTGGTCAGTGACTAGAGGGCATAGATTTAAAGTAATTGGTAGAAGGATTAGAGGGGAGCTGAGGAGAATTTTTTTCACCCAGAGCATTTTGGGGAGCTGGAATTCACTACCTGAAAGGGTGGTAGAGGCAAAAACCTTCAACTCAATTAAAAGTAGTTGGAAGTGCACTTGAAGTGCCATAACCTACAGGGCTTTGGACCAAGTCCTGGAAGGTGGGATTAAGCATTACAGCTCTTTTTTGGCCGGCACTGACACGATGGGCCGAATGGCCTCCTTCTGTGCCGTAACTTTCTATGATTCTATGAACAGACTAGGCTTTAGATCAAAGGAAATAATCCTGTTACTATGTAGAGCATTGGTCAGGCCACACCTGGAGTATTTTATGTAGTTCAGGAAGCTGAGCTGGAAAATATATTTTAGTCAATTTTACTGAAATGTTTTAATGCAATTTCGTAAAGACCCATAAATGAAGATAGCAGATGACTACTTTTGTATATTGTTCTCTTTTTGCCAAGGTTAGCTAAGTTGTTTTGACTAAATTTTCATCCTGAAATGACATGTGCTTCAATAACTTACCACAAGACCACTGGAAAATCATTTTACTCTGGTCATCCATGTCATGATTCCTTGATTTCCTCCCAGTCAAAACAAGCTGAGAAAAAGGATTCGCCACCTCTAGTTGGCCACCATTAATTTTAGCCTGAAGTGTTTCTAGTTGTAGCCTTTCGTCCGGTTCCTTTCTCATAGGTGACTGAAAAAGAGAAAGGGGCAAACTTTGGTTTTGGTCAAGTTGATAGATTGATACATAATGATGACTCAGTATTTAATTTGAAGAACAAAGATATTGTCCAGGAATTTCCTTGGAGCTGCCCCTGCTCCTCTGCCGTAACTTCAATGTAAGTGCGGCGGAAACCCACTTTATGCACAAAGTTACGGCAACGGAGCGTGAATAGGGCTGAGAAAATTCCCAGTCATTACATGCAGTGCCAATGACTCCACATATCATTTATAAATTATAGATTTTTAAAATGTCACAATGGAGTTGTATAATGATCCACGATATAGTGACTGAGGGTAAATTGTTATAGGAGGTTATCGAGTGATGTGTCTAAAATAATGAAAACTGTGCTGAATAATATTATTTGATACCCTGTTTGCTTTATCTTTACAATCTGATGAGATGAGATATTTTCAGAAAACCTTGGTACAAACAGGTTTTATTAACATCACTGTGACTGTATCTGCAATAAATTGTGTTTCAGATTTCACAGGTGAGGAATTGCAGATTTCCAACTGTAGGAATGAACAGTAGAAAAGGGAAAGTTAGGCCAACCTAACTGATTGTGACCTTTTTCTCCACCACAGCTTTAAATGGTTACAAATTGAATTTTAAATATAAATTGCTTACTTTTGTTGGAGAAATTTTGGCTCTGTCCTGGATTTTACCGAGCAAGGAAACTGTTGGAGCAGAAATAAAGGAAGTTATGGTGATTCTCAGTGATTACAAAAAGAAAAAATAAAATCTTTCTGCATTTTGTGAAGCACATCAAAGATTGGAGCAGAGATTACTCTGGTTATAATGGGGTAATTTTGCCAGGTTCTGCTCATGGTGTGGAGCCTCACTAGTGGTGAGAAACACTGGCAACACTGTAACCCAGAGTTTCTGATCTATGTTCACCAGGAGCCAGGAGCAGAATTGTAAATGTATTCAAACAGAACTTGTTCATATTTTGTTACACATAACAACTAGATTAAATCTTTCCTCCCTGAATTCAATGGGGGCAATTCTGCTTAAGAATTAAATTAAGTTAATTTTTAATCTATAAATAGGCTTTAGAATTTGGAGGGTGGATTGGTGAATAATCAATACCTAAGTTTTGGATTGAGAGCATTTTTGAAAAAAAATCTCCAAATAAATTTTTGAAGCTCAAATTTAAAGTGGAACTGCAGATTGAGATTCTTCAATGGTCCCACTGGTTGAACAGACACTTACTTGAAATGGACACAGTTGGCTTCTGTGCTCCTGTAGTTTATTGAGATGAATGACTAAAGATGGCGAATTGTTTACATCTGTATTTATTTGTGATTGCAAAAAAAACTTTCTGCACTTTATAAGATGCAATTTGGATCATGTATTAATTTAAAATTACATACAGATTACAACAAGGTAGCAGGCCATTCAGCCCAACCAATCCATGTTGGTATTTGTCCTCCACATGAGCAGTAGTCCTGGTCCCATGTGCCTGCTCTGTTCCCATTTCGCTTTATTCCCCTTTCCTTCAACCACCTTTGCTTAAGTGAATTAATTTGTAGCTTTAATTGATTTCAGGATGTAGGGAGGGGGGAGACAAAGTTATATTTGATCTCAACAAAGTAAGTTTTGGGAAAGAAAGGAACTTAGTAGGACTGATTCCCTGATCAGCTGCAGGGATCAGTGTTCACAGGAACTGCTGTTTGGGAATTTGTGGCTGCAGCCCCTGATTTTCTGTTTGTTTCATTTAATGGACAGAAAATCAAGTGCTGCATACCTGCAATTTCCTGACCAGTATTCCCTCGTGAGTATCAATCCTTCCCGAGACCACCCATTCGTGGAATCAGTCCTAGTGTTCTAAGTGCTGCCATTTTAACCATTAAAGCCTGGAAATTAAAATCTATGCTATTAACGTCCATATATCAAACACTTCACACATCCACGTGACAATCCTTAATGCTAACACCTCTATTAAAATGATGGACAGAGGAATGTCATATGAACATGTTAAGTGTCTATGCTAATAACACAAACAGTAATTTCTCAGCTTGATAAGTTTTGCACGTTGAATTCAGTAACACTAAGCATGCAGTAATCCCATGTGCAGTCTGTATTGCTTGTACAATTCTGCCAATACATTTTCAAGCGTGAAAAGAAACTGATGCACTAAATGAAACCTCCTCAGCTGAGTCCCTCTAATGTGACGATACCAAACTAGGTTTCATTTTCAAAAGAGGTGTTTTTCCAAATGCGGGCATATGTTTGTTATAACTCAAAGGATTAGCATTAATAGCTATCAGTGAAACTAAAAGGGCATAGTTGAAATCATTGGCCCCAAAATTCATGGGGAGGCGGAGAGAAAATGAGGTGGGGGTTGGGGGGATATGTAGCAACCAGGAAATTCCAATATATGGGCAATATGGAGGTCCTGCCGAAATTAATGGCAAGACCTCAATTGAATTTTTTTTCTCTGTTTCCCAGCCGGTAACCAGCCAAATTGAGAGGCTGACTGGCTGTCGGGTGGGAAGGCCTGGAGACCACAACTGGGGACTGGAGAGGAGGGAGGGAGAGATCGCCAGGGGAGGGGGGGCGGGGGGAAGAGATCTCGGTGGGTGGGGGGGGAAGAGATCGTGGGTCGGCCTGGAGACCACGGGGAAGGGTCGTCGGATCGCAGGGAGGGAGGCCCATTGCAGAAGGTGGGCTTGAGGGGCCGGGGGGAAGCACTCCTCCAGGCCCACACGCAGTGCTTGAAAAGCACTTACCTGCTGGATCCAACCGTTCTCGCCTCTAGGCTGCTGGGTTTCCCGAGTCCTGAGAAACCCGTCCCGCAGCCATTAAATCTCGAACGCTGTTAAAATCTGAGGGGGACGCAGCCTCATTAACATATTTAAATTACTGACTCGCCTCTCAAGAGAAAGTTACTCGCCTGCCGCCCAACCCGCCCCGGTTAAACCAGAAGTAGGCACGTTCGCAGCGGGTTAGGGTCAGGTTTCAGATTTTTAAGAATTTAACCTCCCCCCATCCCTCTTCCGCCCGCCCTGCAGGGTTAAAATTCCCCCCATTGTCTTCATCAGCTGTGCCATCTAACCCAACCAGATTGATTTTTTTAGTCAGAGTATTTAAAGTAATTAAGTATACATTTGAACTGCAATGAATTCTGATTGTGAATGTGCATTTTATAGCAACCATAGTTTGTTTTGTATCAAAAGAAAAGAAAACATAAGAATCTTATGCAACAGTACCGAGTAGATGTGGAAAGATTCAGGCAGTAGGTAGATGTTACTCAGTGATTACTGTTTGTTGGGTAATACAAATAAACAAAATATAATCCCCCCTATAAACAACAGGATGCACTGACTACAGATTCAGATGCTAATCAGCCATTACGGGGGTGAAATTCGATATGGGCGAGGACACAAAACAGGCGCGCGGTGGCCTGTTATACGGCCCGCTCGATATTCAGTTCCAGAAGTCGTACAACAGACGGCAAAAGTGATCCTGCCTGTTTTGTGACCCCTCCCATGTCCATTTACACCCCCTACGTATGGGGGTCACAGTTTGTTTATTATTAAAGTACACCAAATCTCTGGAGAGGAACTTGAATCCACAACCTTCTGACTCAGAGGCGAGAGTGCTACCAATTGAGCCAAGGCTGACATCCTAACAGTACTTTATATTGGCTAAGTGTGGGATGAATAGACACGTGAATCATAATTCTGTGATACATTGACTATCCTCCAAGCTGACAGAAGATACAAGGAAGCGAAAACCTACAGGGAGAGTGGGATGCACCAATGTTATTTTTAAGCAAATAAAATTTTAAAGTATTTACCTCCATCATCCATCTCATGCTGTGTTAGAACTGAAGTATTTGCCACAACAGTGATATTCCCAACATTAAAACTAATACTAGAAAAAGCATTGACAGCTTTTCCTCTAACCAGAAAGGTACCTGCAGGTAGAAAGTAAAGATAAAGTCAGTAAAATTAGAATTAGTAGGTGAAACTCTACAGTGATTTCCAGATTTCACTTACATTACGGTGGTGAAAGACAACTTGAATAAACATACATGCTTTCATCAGGACTACATGAGAAGAATTAATGTCTCAGAATTTGCTGTCAAAATAGCAGAGAGACTAACGGCGCAAATGGTACAGCAACTTCAGGCGAGGGCAGATGCGCAGTTAAACGCAGACATCCGGAAGTTGCTGTCCGAGATGTGCCACTCCACCGTTGGCTTCGCGAGAACGGCATCTCGCTGTCTGACTCACCATTCAAATGCATTGAATGGCATGAAGTTCCTGTACTTGGATGGTAGATATGAACTAAACTCACCACAGAAAGTTAGGGCTTGTCCATTTCAGTCTAAGTAACCTTTTTAATGGCCTGATAAGTGTTAATTACGACCAAACAACCTCTCTGGCACGGAAAATTAACTTTTACAAGTGTGGAGTCTCATTCCTTTAGGTTTTAATTTTTGCAGATTTTTAAAAAATTATAATTAAAAATTTTTCTTTACTTTTTCCTCTCTCTCTTAATCCAATCTTTCTTTCCTTCTCTATTTCGCTTTCCGCACCTGATTTGACATTGAAAACATTATTCTAACTTACACTTCCTTGTTCAGACTCTTCAATGTTCATTTAACAATTCTTCAATCTGATTGGTTAAGGAGACACACAGGCGCTTGCCCTGTTCGCTCAGGTCCCAGATGCCCTGTAGGGGGTGCCATGCCATTTCCATCTCCCACACCCAGCAACTTTCAGTGCAAAATATCAGAGAGATTAAACAGGCAAGGGCAAGTCTAACTATCGGCAGGTGCCGTTTGTTGACCGGCTACAGCAAATTCTGGGCCATTCAATCAAAATCACTCTTGTGCTAACACATTAAAGAGGATGGCCCTGAATGCACCCTCAGAGAAAAAGTGTAAGTGGCTGAAAATGGCCAGGGGTTCTGCCAGTCTCCCGCTGGACTTACGGCACAATTCGGGGAGAAAGTTTTTATAATCTCATTAAATATAGATGTATCCGTGGTCATAGCAAAATTGAATAGGTCTAACTTTTCTAGTTTATATAAATCTTGGTATCTTGCTTTCATGACTCAAGTCAATCCTTATTTAATTTATAATCATAGAAACAATTGTCGTTAATAATTCAGTAAATTCAGACATTCTGGAAAATGATTCTGCAAAAGGTAAGAAAAGTTTGTTACATATAGAAACATAGAAAATAGGAGCAAGAGTAGGCCATTCGGCCCTGCTCCGCCATTCAGAATGATCATGGCTGATCGTCCAACTCAGTACCCTGTTCCTGCTTTTTCCCCATATCCCTTGATCCCTTTAGCATTAAGAAATATATCTACCTCCTTCTTGAAAATATCTAATGACTTGGCCTCCACTGCCTTCTCTGGTAGAGAATTCCACAGGTTCACTACCCTCTGAGTGAAGAAATTTCTCCTCATCTCGGTTCTAAATGGCATACCCCGTATCCTGAGACTGTGACCCCTGGTTCTGGACTCCCCAGCCATCGGGAACATCCTCCCTGCAACTAGTCTGTCTAGTCCTGTTAGAATTTTATATGTTTCGATGAGATCACCTCTCATTCTTCTAAACTCTAGTGAATATAGGCCTAGTTGATCCAATCTCTCCTCATACGTCAGCCCTGCCATCCCAGGAATCAGTCTGGTAAACCTTCGTTGCACTTCAGGGTGTTACCTTCAGAGTTCATCGGAATGCTGTAGGCTCCCAGTTTTCCATCAGGATCTTCAATGGTTTCAGAAAAGGTCTCGTTGGGACCAATAAATTCAAACTGTAGCTCAATTGGGGCTCCACGGGATACTGAGATGTTAATAGTGAGATCGCTTCCCAGTTCCAGAACAGCCGAGTTTACCATAGCCTCCAAACCCTTGATTGGTTCCACTAAGTGAACCGTAATATTCTGAGATACCTCTTGAGTTGTCACATTATTCTTGGCAAGAATGGTTAACTGATGTATGCCTGGGCCAATCAAGTGATGGGTGGCACTTTCCATAGTGGCATTCTGAGGAATAATTCCTCGGAACACAGTGAATGTGTGAAGGGTGACAGCTCCAGCTGATATAACATAGGTCACATTTGTACCTGTGAAAACAGAAAGTTGTTGACAATTATTCTTGTCTTATTTAATCAGACTTTTTTGACAGAACATTATAACAACACTGTAAAATATGCAGCTGTAATATTTAGTGCTTTACATCATATAGCTAGTGTGGGACAATTTCCACAGGGTTCTCCCAATCTCCTGCTGTAACGATGGCAGAAGATCAGTGGAGCTCTGAAGAAATGGTCGTTTTTAGCTATTAACACAGCTATTCCAAGGGTTCTGCTGATCTCTGCTGAGGTTACAGCGGTTGATCAGGAGAACCCAATGGAAACTCCAGGCAGCAGTGTGTAGCATAATTGCATTATTTCAAATAGAACTCATTTTCAAACAACTGTAAACATTCGATAATTGTTATGTATGCATCCAGATGGAGAAATATATTTCTCTAAAAAACATGAATTAGCCAATAATGAAACGCAATGGATGAATAAAGAGATAAGGGTAAAATTGAAACCAAAGGAATAGGCATACCCTAAGTACATTGGCAATAAAGGAGAGGATGACAAAAGGGAATATGAAGAGGTTATGAAAGAAGTCAAAAAACAATTAGGAAAGCAAAGAGGAACTACAAAATTAAAATATCAAGGAATATATAAAGAAATAGTAAAGTATTCTACAAACACAAAAATAACAAAAGAAAAATCAGGATAGGGATAGGGCCACTAAGGAATGCGCAATACAAACTCACAGGAAATGACAGTGAAATGGCAGAAATATTGAATAGATACTTGGCCTCAGTATTTACCAGGGAGACTAACAAGGTGGGCATGACATTAGAAGAAGAGATCAAAAAGATATAAAGACATTTAAGATAGAAAGTGGGGGGGATAATTGATAAACTAATCAAACTTAGGGAGGATCCGGTTGGATTGGATTGGATCCGCGCATGTTAAAAGAAGTTAGGGCGGAGATAGCAGAGGCACTATTACACATATATAAAAATTCATTAGAAAAAGAATAGTGCCAGAGGGCTGG
Source organism: Heptranchias perlo (assembly GCF_035084215.1). Lineage (NCBI taxonomy): Eukaryota > Metazoa > Chordata > Chondrichthyes > Hexanchiformes > Hexanchidae > Heptranchias > Heptranchias perlo. Next base: position 48,497,250 of record NC_090340.1, on the reverse strand, counting down.
TGGACAGCTAATGTTATTCCTATATTTAAAAAGGGAGATAGAACAAGTCTAGATCAGTTAACTTAATGTCGGTGGCAGGAAAGATAATCGAATCTTACTCAAAGATGTAATAGAAAAACATCTAGAAAACAAAAATATAATAAAGAATAGTCTGCATGGATTTCAGAAGGGAAAGTCATGCTTGACCAACCTTATTGAATTCTTTGAAGAAGTAACAGAAAGAGTAGACAAGGTTAATGTAATATAGAATCATAGAGTCAAAGCAAGGTTACAGTACGGAAGGAGGCCATTCGGCCCATTGAGTCCATGCCGGCTTGATGCAAGAGCAATCCAGCTAGTCCCACTCCCCCACCCTTTCCTCGTAGCTCTGCAAATTTTTTCCTTCCAAGTATTTGTCCAGTTCCCTTTTGAAGGCCATGATTGAATTTGCCTCCACCACTTCCTCGGGCAGTGATTCCAGATCCTAACCACTCACTGTGTAAAAAAGTTTTTCCTCATGTCACCTTTAGTTCTTTTGCTAATCACCTTAAATCTATGTCCTCTGGTCCTTGACCCTTCCGCCAATGGGAACAGTTTTTCTCTATCTACTCTGTCTAGACTCTTCCCTATATTTGGATTTTCAAAAGGCCCTTGATAAGGTACCACATTGTAGACTCATGACCAAGGTCAAGGCATGTGGAGTCAGGGGACAAGTAGCAGAATGGATAGCAAGCTGGCTACAAAACAGAAAACAGAGTGTACGGGTTAAGGGTAGCTACTCAGACTGATAAAAAAAAATGGGAAGTGGTGTTCCACAGACATCGGTGCTGGGACCACTGTTGTTCACAATTTACATTAGCGATTTGAACTCTGGAATCGGAAGTACAATTTCAAAATTTGCGGACGACACCAAATTGGGTGTTACATTTGATAAAAAAGAATGCGTCAAAATACAAGAAGACATTAAGAAACTTGCAGAATGGGTGACTGAATTTCAATATAGATAAGTGTGAGATGGTGCATTTTGGTCGGAAGAATAAGGGGGCCAACCTAATGGGGTAGAGGAGCAAAGGGATCTAGGGGTACAGATACGCAAATCACTAAAAGTAGCAACGCAGGTTCATAAGGCCATAAAAAAGGCAAACCAAGCATTGGGGTTCATTTCTAGAGGGGATAGAATTGAAAAGCAGAGAAGTTATGTTAAACTTGCATAGAACCTTGGTTAGACCACATTTGGAGTACTGTGCACAGTTCTGGTCTACGTATAGTAAAAAGCATATAGAGACATTGGAGAAGGTGCAAAAAAAGATTCAAAAGGATGATACCAGAACTGAGAAGATCTACTTATCAGGAAAGGCTAAACAGGCTGGGGGTCTTTTCTCTAGAAAAGAGAAGGCTGAGGGGTGACCTGATAGAGGTCTTTAAGATAATGAAAGGGTTTGATATGGTAGTCATAAAGAAAATGTTTCCACCTGTGGAGGAGTCCAAAACTAGATGTCGTAAATATAAAGTAGTCACTAATAAATCCAATAGGGAATTCAGGAGAAACTTCTTTACCCAAAGAGCGGTAAGAATGTGGAACGCACTGCCACAAGGAATAGTTGAGTCAAACAGCAAAGATACATTCAAGGGGAAGCTAGATAAGCACACGAGGGAATAAGGAAAAGAAGGGTACGTTGATAGGGTTAAATGAAGAGAGGTGGGAGGAGGCTCGCATGGATTATAAACGCCAGCATAGACTAGTTGGGCCGAATGGCCTGTTTCTGTGCTGCAGGCTTGATGTAACTCAATGTTATCAATGCAGCTGAAGTTGCCCTTCGTGCCTTGAAACAAATATGTTTCCCTTGGCCAGTCTGGTTTTAGAAGGTTCTCTACCAAAGATACCATAGAGCTGATTTTAACTTTTGACAGTGGCGGCAAACAGGTGGTCGAGGATGGGCCGCCCATTATACACCCCACTTGAATCAGGCGAGGTATACAACAGGCGGCCAATCAGCTACCACCTGTTTCCACCGCTGAAAGTTAAAATCATCCCTATGCTTACTTTGGTAGAGAACCTTCTAAAATCAGACTGGCCAAGGGAGACGTATTTGTTTCAAGGTTGGAAGGGCAATTTCAGCTATTTGCTTCCCTCAGCTGTGCACCATGCTCCTCTCAGTTCCCCAACCCCTTCAACACTATCGCCCTACAGAACTATTCTTCAGGCTCAGGTCCCTTGTCGTTCTTTTGCTCCTCCCTGGGCATCCTCAGCCATGTCCACTGCAGTCACTCTAATTGATTCATCTTTTTCTAATGAATATCTCCACAGCTTGTTCACCGGGGATCAATCTCTAACCTTCTCTCCAAAACCTTATTGTTCCGCACTCTCACCCTCTGTGGCTCCCCTGGTAAATTCCCAAACTCTGGCCCATTTCCTATTGCCTTCTAAAATGTTTCCTCCCCCACAAACAAGACCCTTTTCATCCTAGCTGAGACTATCACTATCTTGGGCCTGACAGAAACCTGGCTGTCAAACTGTGACTTTGCTGAAATCACTCTGCCAAATTACAATGCCGCCATCATCATGTCCATTCTGGGCCTCTTCCCATACTCCTCTGGCACCCTTTCCTCATTCAAGGACATCACCATCCCCTACCTCTCCTTTAAAATCCTTGGCCTCTCCCATCTTCCCGAGCCCCACGGTGATTTCTTCACTGAGATCTCCTCCCTATTCTTCTCCTTTGACCTTTGTGACTTCCCATCAATGATGATGCCATTGAAGGTCAGGAGGAGGTGGTTAGGTCTTCACTTGTTGGGGATATTCATTGCTTGACACTTATGTGGCACCAATGTTATCTGCTACTTGTCAGCCCAAGGCTGAAAGTTATTCAGGTCCTGCTGTGGACTGCCTCTCGGTACAGTATTTCTTTCATTATGACTTACACTGCTCATGTAATGTGAAATGAGTGTTACTTTATGTCACAGGATAAACACACATTCTACTACACATGAAAAGTAAACTGTACCTGCTTCAACTTCAAGCTGAATCCACAGTGGGTCTCCATACAGAACTCTGCAATTATCAATATCTTCTGATTGATTGGCATTGTAACACTTGATGATTCCAAAACCACTAATTGGCTGTTGGATTGACACAGTTTTCTGAGCTGTCACATGCCATTCACTAGTTGTACATTCGACGTTGATAGTAAAAAGCCCTGGGGTTCTGTACCAGTGTGTCACATTGCTAGAAGACCTTTATAAAACAGTGAAAACAATCCAGTTGAAATCTACAATATGTAAGTGTGAGGGGAATCATTTTCTTATAATAATTAATGTGGTGGTTAAGTCAAAACTTTCTCCGTAAATATCTTTGTTACATTTCTTTAGGTGAAGATATTGTTGCCACAGTGGGGTCTTTTTCACCAAAGTTCACCAAAGAGCCATAAATAGCTTGTATTCAAATCTGGTCACCTGGTTAGTTTGCACTGCCACAGATACTAGATTTTTATCTGTGGAAAAAATAAATAATGTTCCTGTACATCCTCAATCCAACACTAGAAGAGCTGAAGTAGTCTATTATCTTTATGAGATATATGTCTGTATGTTGGATGCACCACAAAATACAGTCTCAGTAGGTCTGGGAAAAAACTCTTCCGATTTTAATTTTTAAGAACGGCACATTACCAGTATTGTTGGCAGTGACTCACTTTCCAATGATTCTATTCTGAAGTGTGTGCGAACCAGAACAATTGAATTGATCAACTATTTATTGCAGCTTACCATGCCAATAAAATCAGAGAAAAATTAAATCAGATAAGCCAGTAACTGGCTCACAGATAGAAAGGGATATAGAGGGCACAATTTTCCGCTTCAATTACTCTGGATCCCCAGTGTACCTACACGAGAATGTGGTGGAAAATTCTTTGGGAGGCTCTCAGCCAGCACTCCGCTTCCCAAAGGCACTTCCAATATTTTTTGCCAGAAGTGATGCAAATGACAAGAATTCTTTGCAATATTAACAGAAAACAGAGCAATGCAGAGATGTGAGATACTTTCAGAAGGCCGTCGATAAGGTGCCAAATAACAGACTCATGACAAAGGTCAAGGGCATGTGGAGTCATGGGCCAAGTTGCAGAATCGATTGAAAGATGGCTATAAAACAGAAAATAGCGGGTAGGAGTTAAGGGAAGTTTCTTGGACTGTCAGAAAGTGGGAAGCTGTGTCCCACAGGAATCCTTGCTAGGACCACTGTTGTTCATCATATCCATAAATGATCTGGACTCAGAAATCGGACGTTATGGTATTGAAATTTGAAGGTGATACCAAATTGGGGTGTATAGCTAATAATGTGGAGGACTGAACCAAGATACAAGAAGACATAAATAGGCTTTCAGAATGGGTGGATAAATGGCAAATGAAGTTCAATATAGTAAATTATGAGGTAGTTCATTTTGGTACAAGGAATAAGGAGGCCACTCATCCCTGGGGAGGTAAGAAACTAAATGGGGTAGACGAGCAAAGTTATTTGGGAATACAGATGGGTAAATCACTAAAAGTAGCAACACAAGTTGATAAGGCTATAAAGGGTGCAAACAAAGTAATGGGATTTATTTATAGAGGAATAGAATACAAAAGTAGGGAGGTTATGTTAAATTTATATAGAACTTTGGTTAGACCACACTTGGAGTACTATGTGCAGTTCTGGTCTCCCTACTACCAAAAGGATATCGAAGTGTTGGAGAAAGTGCAGAAAGGATTTACAAGGATGTTATCAGAATTGAAGGGATACAACTTTCAGGAAAGATTGAGCACGCTTGGGCTCTTTTCTCTGGAAAAGAGAAGACCTGATAGAGATCTTTAAAATGTGAAGGGGTTCGATAGGGTGGTTGTGGGTGAGTCCAGAACAAGGGGGAATAAATATAAGATGTCCACTAATAGATCAAATAAAGAATTTAGGAGGAATTGCTTTACACAGAATGTGGAACTTGCTGCCAAATGGAGTGGTTGAAGCAGGTAGCATTGATGCATTTAAGGAGTGGCTTGATGCATACAAGAGGGAGAAGGGAGTAGAGGAGTACAGTGGCAAGGTGGGAAGAGGTAATGAGAGTGGGAGGAGGCTTATGCGGAGTATAAACACCAGCATTGATCAGTTGGTTCAAATTGCCGGTTTCTGTGCTGTAGATTCTATGTAATTCTAGTCATTTGCACCTTAGCAATGCTGGATGTGAGGATGACTGGTGCTCCTGGCTCCAGTGCTATCATGGGTGGTGAAGGGAGGATTTAATGAATTAAAATGCCAGAAAAATCAATTGCATAGACTAACCAGTTTAAAAACAATAAACTTTATTGAGGCCAGCCCCAAGGCTGCCAGCCACATTAAACCACAGCAGGTACCTGATGCCTTCTGCTGCCATTCTCTGGCTGCTCCCAGGTTCGCTGCTAGGCTGAGGCCAAAATGATGTAAAAATAGTCTAGCCCTAGAGCCAGAGTCACACCACTGTGGCAGGTACAGCTTGTGCCACAACCAAGATATGCTGGGATTCTTTGGAAAATTAACCCTGTTTATCTTTAGATCTTGATGTTCTGATCTAGGATTTTTCCACCAACGAGGCAAAAATAGCTAAAAACAGCCCTCTCCAGGCGTCCAGGCCCACAAAATTCAAGTAGACAAACCAGTGAGTTAAAATATAATGCAAATAGTTGGCAGGTCTTTGCCGTCTGGATTGCCAGGGCATGGGCACTGTATGTGGCCCTAGGGCTGCAAGTTAGCCACCCCTGACCTTAGTGATTGGGTTTCTAATATTCTCTCCTTCCCTTTGAGGAACCACTCAGAATTTCTCCACAATGAGATGATCAACAATTAACCAAACTTGCATGCAGTGAGTGGTGCTACATCGCCACAATGCTCTATTATAACATTTTTTTTGTATATGCAATTTCCTCCCACATGCTCATCAGAAGTGGTCAGTTTTAAGTCTCTTGCTTACTGTAAATAAAATTAAATGAATTTGTTTATACAGATGTATAGATGCCTGTGATTTGCTAGAAAAAAGAACATGCAACCATTGATTTTAAGAATGCCGATTAAATTCAGGTCATTCACATCCTGCACCTCACTCCAGAATTTATCCCTCCTGAATAGACATGACAGATGTTCAAAATAAAGGATAAAATAGATGTGTGTACAGTCAGTCTGGAATTTTTCAAGTGCGAGTTGTTTGCCCTATTTTTAAGTTAAAAAATATATTTACAGCACTCTACAGGGTATTGATAAATATATTCCTTATTTCTGCCAACCACATTTTCAAGCAATACTTACTGCAGTGGATTATAGGGATCAATCACAAAGCCATCGCCAGTGTTAAGTGTGCAGGTGAGGTTTCCAGAATATGGATGCAGCAACCACTTTTGAGAGATTGTGACATTTTCTAGGACGGAGTACACATCATCAACGAGCAAACGGAGACCTAAGTAAAATATCACACAAACGTCAAGTCTGCTGAGTGTTTTATCCTTCAGAACAACTTCACTGAGATGGGTTGTCTATTTGCTGCCAATTGGCTGCTTTTAAAATATGCATGCTTTCTGAGAAGTAATAAACATGCTGTGGACACTGTGCCACATGCTGCATCTGTATGGGGATGAAGGACACATTCAGGGCACTGCAGTCCACTGTGGAGCATACTGCAATTTCAGCAGTGCCCTAACAGGCAGAGGCCTTGTACTTTACAATAAAGCATGTTCTGTTCTCTGATTTCTAGATGCTGGAAGATCATATTGAACAAAGCATTACCACAGGATACACAGAACTTATTAGAGGCAGTAGGTCTGGTGTCAAAACCAATCATTGGTGACAGGAAATCAGGGGTCAGCAGCAAAGGCATAGTGGGAGCTGGCTTGGAGCAGGGTGTTGTCTTTCTGGACAGTTCCACACCTGGAACCTCCTTCTACCCCTCTCCATTGACGCCACAAGTGGCAGAAACCATAAAAGGAGAAGGGCAGACCCCAAAGCTGCAGGAGTGGCAGAGCCAATAGTTGAGTCATCTCATTCCAGCTAAAGGCAGTAAGGGACATTCCAGTCTCAAGAGTCTTCAACTGGTGTTTAGCACACAGCCGACTTACTCACTCCAGCCACTAGAGGATCACGTAGCAGGAGGATTAAATTAAGTTCAAGAACACATAAAAGTTACATAGCTTCACTAAAGGGCACAACAATAGGACTACACACACAAAACATTCATATATAAGGAATAAATAGTAATGATTTGCCCAGAGTGTTCTTGCTATTGTTTTGGGAAATAATTCATCAGATGAAAGGAAGTCGATAAATAAGACTTGAGTGCAGCATTTGTCAATATTGGGTAGGACGTAGTTGGTCATTGCATGGGGAGATGACTGTTTATGCATTGAGGACTATGGAGTTGAAGGATTCATCTTTGAGAACCTACATCTTGCATAACATTTGCAGCTTCTTCAATGGCCATTTTGTCTGTGTCTTGCTGCTAATGAGGATCTTTTCTTGATTACAGTGGGTTTTGATCTGCCTGCAAAGTCCTAGTGCTTTAATTAAAATAGCAGACAAAGGAATTTCAAGCAAGTACCTAAGGGTTAGTACACTAATTTTGCACAGTGTGATTTAACTCGACTAATGTTTTAGGGAATGTTTTCATTAAACATTTTGCTGTAGCATTTCTTACCTTCTTTGCAATGGTAGTCTACCACAAGATAGTTGCCCAGACTTGGACAAGGATCACCAAAGGATGCCTTATCTGCTGTAGCTTGGCATGCTTGTAGTCCATGGCACTGACCTTAAAAATAAAAGTCTAGATTATATTTGCCCCTTAAATAAATAAGACATTCTTCAGTTCCCCAATATGAACATTCTACCAATCAAGCAACCCGGTTATACAGCAATTTTGAATGTTGATGTGCTGTGTGGAAGATTACTAATTATCTTAGTTCCACACACAGTGATGTTCCAGACTTAGCCATGCTTTTCCAGAATCTGTAAAGAAAATCAAAAGGGTGAATCAATCTATGCCTCTCTTGTGCACCACTTAGCGATTGGTACAAGACCTCAGGTCATGTCACTTGACTATCGACTCAACTAGAGAATGGTTTGTGGAACAGAAAGTCCTAAAGAACAAAGAAAAAGTCACTTGCAGAAAGGAGGAAGGAGAAACAATACAATTCTAATTATATTCCAAGAGTATTAGTATTGGGTTTAGATAAAGTACATACATCCAAAGTTTCTTAGCCAACAAGAAAACTCCACAACATGCTGTCGACCCTTACCCCAAACACACAGTAATAACAGAAAAAAAATCAGAATATAAAATTCTGGGCAATTCTACATATGGTAGTTAGTCTCTAGAGAGTTGTCACAAAATGTTACCTGTCACTTGCTCTCTTATATCAATCCAGCTGCATTCTTGTGACTTGACCGGGGTTACAGCCTCCAAGGAACAGTAAGAGAGAGATTTACGGCCATAAAAACTGCTATCGATTTCAATCACCTTCCCGGACTCGCACTGTAGCGTAGCATTGAAGTGATCACAGGCGAGGGCTCGATCAGACTCTAATACAAAGATAATACAACTCAAGATAAATAAAATTGTTATATCATTTAGAAAACTGAAATATCATATTATTAATTGTCAGCTATCACCAGCCTTCTTATTATATCATGTTGGTTCCCCATCCCCTCACTATATATCCCTAGAAGTAAAGCCTATAACAGAATAAAAATTAAAATTTTGAAACAGCCATCCCATCTTCCAGTACCTCCAACAACAACATTCCTGGGCTGCTTAAAGCAGCTGAGAATTCTGCTTTTGGCAAGGAGCTTCCAAATCGAGGAGCTCCCCAGTGTCAAGCCAGTGTCAAGTCTTATGCAGCTCTGGCTTACCTTTTCAATCTTGCTGAGTTGTTAAAGAATTCTAAGAGATGCCAGTTGGGCACGCACACTCTCACTCAGATTCTTGTCCTCCAATTCCCAGACTCAGAATAAGTCCTTACTTGATGAATCTGTCATCAACGCACAGGCACCTCATTTTAATGCACTTGTTTCAGGCGTGGGCCCTGGGCAGGCTCCTTTACCAATATGGCGGGCAGCACACTTCAGGCACGGAATGTGCACAAGCTGCCCACCCTATTGGATGCTTAGGCGCTCATTTTATGCCTGTAAAATGGGCACGGTGCTAATAAATGTCTAGGCCCATGGGTCTTAAGCAAAAGTAAAACACAGAAATGAGTACAACAGTAAAAGGAGCATGTGTGACAAAAATAAGGAAATGTTGGAAGACATACAGAAGTCAGAAGAGATGGAGAGATGGAGAGAAGGAAAGACTCAAAAACAAGAATGATGGAGATTGAGAAAAATACCCTGACGTGAACAGTGAAAAACAGATACCACAAAGTGATAACTGTGTATGAACCTTACAGAGAAAGGTTAGTACACCAACAGAAAGATAGAGAGAAGGAAACAGAGAGATAGCTACAGGAAGAGATTATTTTGTCTGTATGCAGCATCATGGGAGATAAACTAATAATATATGATATTATGGCACACTAGACTATGCTATCCCAGGATCTACACCATCACTGAAGAAATAGGAAATAAACCCTACTTACCAAATTCACAAATGAAGTGAAGTTCTTGGCTGCAGTTGTTTGTACTCATCCAGCGGTACCCAGAGTTCTTGAGAATGTAAGCACATGTCGCTGATGGAGATACAACATGTCCTGGAGACCAGCTATTGTAAATCACAGTGGTACCGTCCAGCCAGGCCAGGGCTCCTGTGGAGGAGACATTTTTACAACAACAACAGCAACTTGCATTTATACAGCACCTTTACATAGTAAAAAGTCCCAAGGCTCTTTACAGGTGTGATTATCAAACAAAATTTGACACCGAGCCACATAAGGAGATATTAGGACAGGTAAGCAAAAGCATGGTCAAAGAGGTAGATTTTAAGGAGCGTCTTAAAGGAGGAGAGAGAATTAGAGAGGGGAAAGGTTTAGGGAGGGAATTCCAGAGTTTAAGGCCTTGGCAGCTGAAGGCATGGCCACCAACGGTGGAGCGATTAAAATCTGAGATGCGCAAGAGGTAAGAATTGCAGGAGCGCAGGGATCTCAGAGGGTTGTAGGGCTGGAGGAAGTTATGGAGGGGCGAGGCCATGGAGGGATTTGAAAACAAGAATGCGAATTTGAAAATCAAGGTGTTCCTGGACCAGGAGCCAATGTAGGTCAGCGAGCACAGGGGTGATAGGTGAGCAGGACTTGGTACGAGTTAGAATGCGGGCAGCAGAGTTTTGGATGAGCTCAAGTTTATGGAGGGTGGAAGATGGGAGGATGGACAGGAGAGCATTGGAATAGTGAAGTCTAGAGGTAACAAAGACATGGATGAGGGATTCAGCAGCAGATGAGCTGAGGCAGGAGCGGAGACAGGCAACGTTAGGGAGGTTGATGATGGAGCGGATAAGTGGTCGGAAGCTCATCTCAGGGTGAAATAGGACCCCAAGGTTGCAAACGGTCTGGTTCAGCCTCAGACAGTGGCCAAGGAGAGGGATGGAGTTGGTGGCGAGGGAATGGAGTTTGTGGCGGGGACCGAAGACAATGGCTTTAGACAATATTAGTGTAAGTTTAAAGTATAAATTTCATTTTTAAATTTGCACAATGTTACAATATTATGGTGTAATTGTGAGTTCACTGCCAATTTAGTATTATTGATCCACATGTAAAAGTGATTAAATAAAAACAATTTCAAGTAGCAAATTATGATTTTTCATTTGACACTTACATTCTCTTCATTCCTGTTCCTTTCCATTATGACATGTATAAAAGAGCTTCATAGTTTTCTATGAACAAACACTTACCTAAGGACTTCTGGCTTTAATTCCCACATTTATACAGGAAAACCTAAAGTTAGTACTCTTAGGCTGAACCCCCCCCCACCCCGCCTCCTTCATACTGCTTGAAATTGGGTAGTATATTAGAAAATCATAATATGATTAAGCAGAGTCAACATGGTTCTATGAAAGGGAATTTGTGTTCGACAAATCTATTAGAATTTTTTGAGGGTGTAACTAGCAGGGTAGATAAGGGGGAACCAGTGGATATAGTATATTTGGATTTTTGAAAGGTATTTGATAAGGTGCCACACAAGAGCTTGTTACACAAGATTAGGGCTCATGGGATTGGGAGTAATACATTAGCATGGATTAAGGATTGGTTAACAGACAGAAAACAGAGAGTAGGAATAAGTGGGTCATTTTCGGGTAGGCGGGTTGTAACTAGTGGGCTGCTGCAAGGATCAGTGCTTGGGCCTCAGCTGTTTACAATGTATATCAATGACTTAGATGAGGGGACTGAGTGTAATGTATCCAAGTTTGATGACGATACAAAGCTAGGTGGGAAAGTAAGTTGTGAGGAGGATGCAAAGAGACTGCAAAGGGATATAGACAGGTTAAGTGAGTGGGCGAGAAGGTAGCAGATGGAGTATAATGTGGGGAAATGTGAAATTATCCACTTTGGTAGGAATAATAGAAAAACAGAATATTTTTTTTAAAGTGAGAGACTAAGAAATGTTGGTAGTCAAAGGGATTTGGGTGTCCTTGTACACGAATCACAAAAAGTTAACATGCAGGTACAGCAAGCAATTAGGAAGGCAAATGGTATGTTAGGCTTTATTGCAAGGGGGTTAGAGTATAAGAGTAAGGAGTTCTTGCTGCAATTATACAGTGCTCTGGTGAGACCACATCTGGAGTACTGTGTACAGTTCTGGTCTCCTTACCTAAGGAAGGATATACTAGCCTTAGAGGGGGTGTAATGAAGGTTTACTAGGTTGATTCCTGGGATGAGAGGGTTGTCCTAAGAGAGATTGTGTAGAATAGGCCTATATTCTCTGGAGATTAGAAGAATGAGAAGTGATCTCATTGAAACATATAAAATTCTTAGAGGGCTCAACAGGGTAGATGCTGAGGGGATGTTTCCCCTGGCTGGAAAGTCTAGAACTAGGGGTCATGGACTCAAGATAAGGGATCGGCCATTTAGGACTGAGATGAGGAAAAATGTCTTCACTCAGGAGGGTTGTGAATTTTTAGAATTCTTTAGCCCAGAGGGCCATGGATGCTCAGTTGTTGAGTATATTCAAGACTGAGATTGATAGATTTTTGGACACTAAGGGAATCAAGAGATGTGGGGACACGGCTGGAAAGTGAAGTTGAGGTAGAAGATAAGCCATGATTTTATTGAATGGTGGAGCAGGCTCAAGGGGTCGTATGGCCCACTCCTGTTCCTATTTCTTGTGATCTATGTTTTTATAATTGTAGAAAATGAAGGGAAATGGGCCAGAGAGGCCTCCCTGAGGATCCCCGCCCCCTGCAAGCGCTGCCATTTAAATATGAAGTATTTGTAGGAAGCAGAAAGAAAAGCAGCGCCAGCAAATCTTCCTTAGTGAAGCAATGATGCAGTGGCAGAAAAGAACCCCACCATTCACTGATATAGCTTTGGAACTGCTGCTTCACAAAGTGGAGAAAGGAGGGTTGTCTTCTCTGGCATGGCATGTAACCTTCTCACAGGAAAACAGCCCAGGTAATCTGGCAGGAGATGGCAGAAAGGATAAATGCAGCATCAAACATTCAGACAACCTCGAAGCAGATGAGAAATAAATTTGGCAGCCCAATTTTTCTTTTCATTGACTTCAATCTGATTTTTACACTAGCTCCAAAAGTTGAAGCACTGTCTGTCCTGAGGATTTTGAAATTGATTAGTGGAAGATTGTCCACTAGTTAAAATGAAAGTCCTTTTTCTAAATTTTTATATATTTGTAAAGAATTTTCTTGATGTTAGTAAATCATGAACTGAATTGAATTCAGCATCAGTGTTACTGACTTCCAAAGACTGCGCAAACAATTCAGCTGTGAATGGGTTAGCCAACCTATGGCTGCGTTGTTGGAAGCTTTTGGCACAAAGATGCTGCCAAAAAATACATACTAAAGTCTATTTATGCAGTGATTATTTGACCCCAGTGGCTTCCCACAGCCAAACAATGCACAAATTGTGGTGTACGGCAGTATCGGTAAAAGTTCTGTTTCTTCACCCCGGCACACATGGAAAGCACATATCATGAAGCTGTGTGACTTCAAAAATGATTTCCATCCACTAAAATAATGCTCAGAAGATCATGGGCTGACACTGTGCAATTTCACAATATACACTTCTGCCACGCACCAAGAACTTTTACTCCAAAGAGCACAAGGATAAACAAAGATTAATTCTCATCAAGTAGTAAATATTTGTAAAGTTAATTAACCAGGTAACCAGTTTTAATGATATTGCTTGAGGGAAAAAATGCAGCAGCATTATATTTAATTAACTTTGATATACCTAATTGTGTTGTGTTTGAGTAAACTGGGCAAATCTGTTAAAACAACAGAAGATCAATGGGAGGTGTTCAAAAGAGAATTTTACGTGATACAGAACCAGTTTATACCCCTAAGAGGCAAGAGCTCTACTTGGCTTAAAAAAACAGCCACGTAGACAAAAGGGGTAAGGGACAACATAAAACTGAGACATAAAACATACAAAAATGCAAAAAATAGCACAGATCCTAGCAACTGGGAGAGATACAAAGAACAACAAAGGGTGACAAAACAGATAGTAAGAGCTACAAAAAGGAATGCGAAAAGAAACTTACACAGGATATCAAAATCAACACAAAAATTTTTACAATTATATGAGGAAAAAAAGGGTGGTCAAGAGTAATGTGGGCCCCTTAAAAACTGATAATGGTGATTTTATAAATGAAAATAAGGAAAGGGTGGACATGTTAAATAATTACTTTGTGTCAGTACTTACAGTAGAGGAAGAGGATAGCAGGCTGGCCACCCCAAGGAAACTAATTTTGAATCAGGGACGGGGGCTCACCATAATTGACGTAAGCAAATTAACAGTAATGAAGAAAATAATGGCACTAAAGAGTGACAAATCCGCAGGACCAGATGGTTTCCATCCCAGGGTTTTAAAGGAAGTAAGTGAGAACATTGCAGAAGCCCGAACTATAATCTTCCAAAGTTCTCTCGATTCAGGAACCGTTCCTTTAGATTGGAAAATTGCACGTCATTCCTCTATTTAAGAAAGGTGAGAGAGGGAAACCAGGGAATTATAGACCAATTAGCCTAACATCTGTTGTCGGGAAATTACTAGAGTCTATAATTAAGGATAGAGTGACTGAACACCTTGATCATTTTCAACTGATCAGAGAGAGCCAGCGTGGATTTGTAATGGGTAAGTCATGCCTGACAAACCTGATTGAATTTTTTGAAGAGCTGGCTAAAGTTGTGGACAGAGTAATGTCTATGGATGTTGTTTATATGGACTTCCAAAGGCATTCATGAAGTCCCTCATAACATACTATTAGCTAAAGTTGAAGCTCATGGAATTGAGGGCAAATTATTGGCTTGGTTAGGAAATTGGCTGAGAGGCAGGAGACAAAGAGCAGGGATAATGGGCAGGGTATTCAAATTGGCAGGATGTGACTAGTGGTGTCCCACAAGGTTCTGTGTTGGGGCCTCAACCAATCACTGTATTTATTAACGACTTAGATGATGGGATAGAGAGCTACATATCTAAGTTTGCCTATGTCACAAAGATAGGCAGCATTGTAAGCAGTATTGAAGGAAGCATAAAATTACAGAGAGATATTAATAGATTAAATGAATGGGCAAAACTGTAGTAAATGGATTTTAATGTAGGCAGGTGTAAGGTTATCCACTTTGGACTTAAAAAGGATAGATCAGAGTGCTTTCTAAATGGTGAAAAGCTCGACACAGTTGAGGTCCAAAGAAACTTAGGTGTCCATGTACATAGATCATTAAAATGTCATAGGTAGGTACAGAAAATAATCAAAAAGGCTAATGGAATGCTGGCCTTTATATCTAGAGGAGTGAATACAAGGGGATAGAAGTTATGCGACAGCTATACAAAGCCCTGGTTAGCCCACACCTGGAGTACTGTGTTCAGTTCTGGGCACTGCACCTTAGGAAGGATGTATTGGCCTTGGAGGGAGTGCAGCGTAGATTTACTAGAATGGTACCTGGACTCCAAGGGTTAAATTATGCAGCAAGATTACACAAACTAGGGTTGTATTCCCTGGAATTTAGAAGATTAAGGGGTGATTTGATCGAAGTTTTCAAGATATTATGGGGAAATGGTAGGGTAGATCGAGAGAAACTATTTCCGCTGGTTGGGGAGTCTACGACTAGGGGACACAGACAAAAATTAGAGCAAGGACATTCAGGAGTGAAGTTAGGAAACACTTCTATACACAAAGGGTGGTAGAAGTTTGGAACTCTTTTCTGCAAATGACAGTTGATGCTAGCTCAATTGTTAATTTTAAATCTGAGATTGATAGATTTTTGTTAACCAAAGGTATTAAGGGATGTGGGACTAAGGCGGGTATAAGGAGTTAGGTCACAGATCAGCCATGATCTTATTGAATGGCGGAACAGGCTTGAGGGGTTAAATAACCTACTCCTGTTCCTATGTTCCAATATTCCTATGTTCCTAATTGCTGTTTGGGACCTTACTGTATGAGTTGGCTGCCGCATTTCCCTGCATTACAACAGTGACTATTTATAAACACAGGAGCCATAAATCTGTGGCCATTTTGGCACACTCCTGCTGTAAGTTTAGTAGGAGTGCAGTGGAAGGACTCGGAATTAGGCCATGAGTTGGATAAAATGGGTCCTGGTCTTCTCCACCAGCTTACAGGGGGCCATGTTTAGGGTAGAACCTCCATCCACCTCAAACATGGTCCCTGGCATCAGAGGGGACATGGTCAATGGAGGAGACACCCAGGCCAATAGTTGCCTCATTCCTCAACCTGGGAATCTGCCATTGAGCTGGTAATCATCAGACAATTAAAGAGAACAAGACTGAATTAACTTAAACTGTAATAAATATCACATGGACCTGCTTCCACACAAGAAAATACAAAATATCAATTGTGAGTAAAAGATAATCAGATGACTGAAATTCTTGTGTGTACTGTTTGAGAACTATTTATATATACAAAATTAGTTTAATTTAGACCAGCTGTTATTTTTGTCTATAATGTCACATGCTTCTGATCTGCTAGACCTAGGTACAAAGACCACACAGTACTGCACAGCAATAAAATCATTGAAAATGATGAAGAAGCCTATTAGTCCCTATATAACTCACTGATGACAAAGAAATAGCAGAGCCCCTAGAAATTATATGTTAGGCTTCTATTGAGAGTGGATGTGTCGGAGGAGTGGAGAAGGGCCAATGTAATATTCATTTCCATAAAGGGAGGCAGAGCTAGGCCGGATAATAACAGGCCAGTTAATTTAACATCTGTGGTCGGGAACATTTTGAATCTTTAATTAAAGATGAAATGATTAAACATCTGGATGAAAATAAAGTAATAAAGCAGCCAACATGGATTTTAAATAGGAAGATTGTTCTTAACAAATCTGATAGAGTTCTTTGCGCAGGTGACAGATATGGTAGATTGGGGGGGTAATTCAGTGGATATGGTGTACACTGGGACCTTGGGACATTTTACTATGTTAAAGGTACTATATAAATGCAAGTTTTTGTTGTTACAATGGCCTTTCACAAAGCCTGTGAGAAAGAACCACACAGGAGACTATTGGAGAAGATTAAGAGGAATGGAATTAAGGAGAGGGTAGAAAGTTGGATTAAAAACTGGTTAGAAGGGCTGTTTCTCAGAGTGGTTTTAAATGGTAGTGGTATCCCACAAGGTTTTGTTCTGGGACCACTTTTGTTCACTGTGTACATCAATGACTTGGATAACAGGCTAGAGGGAGTGGCATCCAAATTTGCAGACAATACTGAAATAGAAGGCAAAGTAAATAATCCTGAGGACCAAGGGAAGTTGCAAGAGGATATCAATAAGATGGTGGAATGGGCAAAAAAATAGTCGATGGAATTCAATGTCAGTAAATGTGAGGTAGTACATTTTGGTAAAGGAAATAAAAGTAATAATTTGACTTTACATGAGGGAAAGCTGGGTAATATGGAAGAACAGAGGGATTTGGGGGTTCCGGTTCACAAGACCTTAAAAGCAGCACCTCAAGTGGATAAGGCCATAAAAAGGAAATAGAATATTGGGTTTTATAGCAAGAAGTGTATAATATAAAAGTTGAGATGTAATAGTGAATCTATATAAAACCCTCGTAAGACTATAGTTGGTGTGCTATGTACAGTTTCGGACTCCACGCTGTAGGAAAGATGTTGAAGCAATAGAGAGGGTATGGTGCAAATTCACTGGATGCTGCCTGGTATGAGGAAATACAAATACAATGAGAGACTAGAAAAATTAGGGCTGTTTTTGTTAGATCGGAGGAGATTATGAAATGATTTGAAAGAGGTGTTTAAAATTAGGCATCAGAGTAGATAGGCTGTTTCCAGTGAATGTGTGGTCTAAAATGAGGGGACATAGTTATAAGATCAAATGTAGGAGATTTAGGACTGGGAGACGGAGAAACCTTTTTACACATAGAGTTGTGAGGCTGTAGATTGCGCTACTAGTTAGTGATTGAAGCAGAGACCATGGGGATAATTTTCACTTTCATCACATGGGTGGTAAACTGGCATCTGGTGGATTCTATAACGGGCGTGCGATCCACTCACCAACTTACCGCCCAAAATGATGAAGGTGAAAATTACTCCCCATGTCAATATTTAAGAATAGGTTAGATAGATGGTCGAAGGGAAGGGAAATAAAGGCATATATGAACAGGGCAGGCACTCAGCTTCAGATAAACCTGCAAGCCAATACCTTAACGGGTAGGACGATCATAGTGTCACGGGATGGGGGTGTCATTCGAGAAAGAAAATAATCAAACTCAGCCTACCTACAAGAATCAAACAAGAAAGACTGATTCATTAGGCTAGAAAGTGGGTTTTTATACTCAAAATCAATAACACAAAACTCCAGAAAATATGAGAATAACTGATAGTTTTACTTCTTCACCCACATTCCTGCTACAGGACTCACTGATACTGAAGAGTTCCTGTTTATGTACCATATCTAAATGCAGGACTTTTAATCTCCCCATCTTATTTGAATGATGGTACAGTGCTTCCAGGATTTTATGCTTTTAAGTTAACCCCTTTCTTAGCTCTTGCTTTTGTCTTCTCTCTCGGATACACATTGATACACAGGAATGAAATACAACTGCCTAAATAACTCAACATTATGCAAAATAAACAATCAATACAAAATTTCAAATGCAAAGTTTCACTAACTGGATAAGCAGCAGGAAGCAGTGCTATGGACTGGTGAGCTGTGCAGTTTATGCTGGTTAAACGGCAGTACCCCTGCACAAACTTAGGAGTCCCTAAACCTTGGCCCTGCTAATCTATGCCTAATCTCTCTGAACTTAGGTAAATGGGGTGTGTCTGTATGGGGAGAAAGTGTCCACTTAATATAAGGGAAACAGGAACTTTATCTGTGTGGATTTCTCAATAGTTTGGTTTGGAGAGTCTTAAACAAGTTAATAGGTTTCCACATGTGTCACCGAAAAACACACTTACCTTGAGTCAGAAAATTGTGGGTTGAAGCCCCATTCCAGCACATAATCTAGACTGATGCTTCAGTGAAGCACTGAGGGAGTGCTGAACTGTCAAAGGTGCTATCCAGGTGAGATGTTAAACTGAAGCACCACTGGCTTGGTCAGATGGCTGTTAAAGTTACCTTTGCACATAGAGCATTCTCCCAGTGTCTTGCCAACATTCTCCCAGTGTCTTGCCAACATTCTCCCCTCAACCAACACCACCAAAAAATGAGGGAACCAGTCATTGATGTTTGTGAGATTTTGCAGTATGCAAAATGGCTACCAGGTTCACCTACACAACAACAGTAACTGCAGTTCAAAAGTAATTCACATGTGGCATTTTGAGACATTTCAGAGAGATACAATATGGTGTATATGAATGCAAGTCTTTACTTCATTTGTGAGGTGATTTACTGCCGACATGAAAATCCACTAACACTGAATTCCAGAAGCAAAAATCAGTCACAAATAATGCTTGTCTCACCAACATCAATACAGCTGGTGTGGAATTTTAACTCTTGTGAATTCACAAAAATAAATATGATACAATTAAAAGGGCACTCACTATATGGGAAGAAAATCCATTTGTTCCGCATCAAGTCTGAAAAGGTATGAAAAGGTCTGATGCAGTAACTGTCCTTCTAGATCTCTACTACCTAGAAGGACAAGGGCAGCAGATGCATGGGAAAACCATCACCTCCAAGTTCTCCTCTAAGTCACACACCATCCCGACTTGAACATATATCGCTGATCCTTCATTGTCGCTGGGTCAAAATCATGGAAATTCCTACCTAATAGTACTGTGGGAGTACCTTCATCATACAGACTGCAACAATTCAAGAAGAAGGCTCTTCACCACCTTCTCAAAGGCAACTAGGGATGGGAAATAAATGCTGGCTTTGCTAGCGACGCCAATATCCCAAGAATGAATTTTTAAAAAATACTGCTGTAATGCACCTGCATCGGTAAAAATACAGTCAAGCTCAATTTTACTTCCTACTCTGACTGTTTCATTAGGACAAACCACCATTATACTGATTGTGGAAATCACATGTTTTTTTTTATTAATGGTTATAAGCACCTGGGGATAGGTGGTGTCGAGGATGAACTGTACTCAGTATTCTCATCTAATGGACCTGGATTCAACTCCAGCCCATTTCTTTTGGAGCAAGTTCTTCCAGTTCTAATGGCATACCTTTTACTTTGAGTAAGAACATTCAAAAATGACCACTGTTTAATCCTTTCCCACTTAAAAGATTGAGACCAAATCTTCCAATGAAACTAGCAAAAATTCCCAACACATTATTTTATGAAGTTATATGATTTCTATTTTGCTTTGCAAAGCAACAGTTGTGTCAAGAATCTACTCAGGAGTGAGAAGCAGGCAATTGGAAGTAATCACTGATAACTAAGTACTTAGAGATAAGAAAATCACACCTAAATTTAGAAGGATATGAGAATTTAAGGACAGAACAATATTTCAGGTTCGGGTTTAGAATTGAATAATCCGAGATTGAAATGCTCAGAATCCAAATATGAAGTTCAAATTCTCAATCAGAAATCTCAGGTACCTGTTTACACTAAACCAATTAAAAAATCGTGTACATGCACTTGCAGTCACACTATCTTCTGGATGCACTGCAGTGACTCACCAAACTTACTTCGATAGCCCCACGATCACTACCACTGAAAATGACAAAGGCAGCAATATTATGGGAACTCTATCACCTCCAAATTTTCCTCCATCTCACACACCATCCTGATTTGGATATATATTGCCATTCCTTCATTGTCACTGGGTCAAGATCGTTCAATTCTCTACTTAACGCCATTGTGGTAGCACCATCACCACAAGGATTGCAACGGTTCAAGAAGGTAGTCCACCACCACCTTTTCAGGGTAACTAGGGAATAAACACAGTCTTGCCAGCGTAGCCCACATCATGTGAACGAAAAAAAGGCAAACATTAACAGACACAAAAAATATCACTTAAATTCATATTTTCCCTCATTTTAAGTTATTTATTTTTTCCTTTATGCCTCCTGCAGCCCACACACTGTTTCTTGATTGAAAAAGTGGATAGATGACCTGCTCTTAGGCTTTTACCAATGGAAGCATGGAGCCAACCCTCCACTTTCAGTCATGTTCCCCCCCACCACCATTCCCAGACACCCCGACTGAGATAGAGAACTTACTCTACAAAGTGTCATGGACAGAAGCAGATAAAACATGCTATTCTGTGTTTTGAACTGTACCGCCTGAAAACCCACAAGCCGATCTGAATTCAAAATGATCTGAATTATGTGATGTTCAAATTGCTTCAAATCTGTACTTTGGATCTGAGGCTACTCCCCAGTAAGCACTGAATTATTCCAACCTAAGCATTATAAAAATGGAAGTGCAAAGATCACTTTATTTCATTGAAAGGTGATATAACACTGAGGTACTAGAGTTCAAGCAACAAGCAGAACAAAGGTAACTGCAATCAAGCTAAAAAAACTATATTGTCCAATAGTGTCTTGTATGCATCGTTAGAAAAAATATTACAAAACAAACATACCATATCTTTACCATGCAACACAAAGGAAAAGACACAGGATAAAAAGATGTGTTTGGGCATCACTGAGGCTCAGAGGAAAAAACTGATAAGAAAGAGGAGAAAAGGGTAGAGTGGATAAAGAAGAGAAGCAAAGATAAATGACTGGGGAGGGGTAAAAGGGAGCACAGACAAAATAAAGCAGAAACAGTAAGAACAAAATAGAAAAGACAAAGAAAGAGAGAGACAGACAGCAAAGAAAAAAGCAAGCAGTAGCAAGAACAATGACAATTTGCGTTTATAGGTAGGGTTTGATATGGTCAAGTCAGATCTCAAGGCAGACAATTAAGCCAGTTATGCACCAGGTAAGCGCATCTTGGACTTGCGGGAGCAAAGATGGGTCTGTACCAGGGGTATTGACTGGGAGGAGAGATGGCAAGGACTTTGCTGGGGATTTGAGGGACTGGTTGAGCAAATCAACACCTACAGAGGTAACATGACAAATGGGACCGGAAAGTTTAGGCAGTTGGGAGTTAGACAGTGCAGTTTTATGTGACTTTGAGAATAATTTTATCCGGCGTGGATGCAGAAGAAAGTGGGTTTGAAAGAGGGTAGGGGGATGTGAGTGGTGAAGGATATGAGGAAGTGGTCGGAGATGGCCTTGTCTGTGATCAAGAAAGTAGAGAGGCCACATCAGATGGCAAGGTTGAGGAGTGAATATAGAAAGGTGTGTTCATGTGGAGGAAAAGGTTTGGGGAAGACAGAAGAGCAGTGAATTCATAGGAGAGAGGTTAAAGGAGGTTGAGATGAAGATTAAAATCACCAAGGATGAGAAGTCACCTTTTGCACAGATTGAGGGAGGGAAGGAGACAGGATATCAGGGATCGTAGGCAATGAAGATATGAAAGGAGAGACCAGGAATTATCCACTTCCAGCAACTGCACACTGAAAGTTACGTCGACTCATCGTAGGTTTTCAATCATCCTGTCACTTACAATTTAAAAAGGCAACAGATGGCATTAACTCTTACATTCAATGTCTCCTGTGTATTTACCACACATTTTCTTCTTCTCATTTTTACACTCTAAGCAGGATAACTCACTGATGGGCTGAAAATGATGGTGGGAGGGGGGAGGGGGGAGTGGTGGAGGAAGGGAAAGAGTGATTATCCCAATCCGACTTTTTTGTTTTTCTCATTCTAATTCTCATGCATTCTCACTTACCTTCTGCGGTCATGTCATCTTGGGTTAAGTTCTGTTTCCATGGAGCGAGACCGATCCACCAGTCTTTGTCCACTGCCAAGTGCTTCTGTATAAACTCTTGAGTTTCCTCTTTGAGGATGAAAGCAAGATGTCCCCCACCCCGCTCACACCATCCCTGAGCACCCTGAAAACCACGCTGCAGCCGAACAATCTCATAGCAGCTCCTTTTAAAGGCTAGCTGTTGTTCTAAGCAGGAATCTGCATCTGCTTGTGGACTTAAAGAAAAGGCGAAAACTAAAGAAATGAGAAATTTCAGATCCAGTCTCATCTTTGACTAACCCTGTGCCACATTAAGCTTTGAAATGCCTTTCAGTAAGGAGTGGAGGGGAGCTCCTTGTACCACCACTCTCCAAACTGACACTAAGTTGCATATAGTTCTTTTAAAAATCTGAATGACACTTAAACTGAGGATAATTGATTTCTCTGGATTGTTTAGAACATATTGACGCATTATCAGCCCCAGAAAACAGACAAGATGTTAAAAAAGACACAAACCTATTAAAAAACCATTTAAACCATTGTATAAATTTACCACAATTGTGTGTGGCAACCCATTAAAGTATCATCTTGCCTCCATGCCCGGTGAAAGTCAAAGATAACACAGATGGATGTCATTCTTTCTTTATTAGGACATGTGCAAGGTTGAGATAATAGTCTCACAATTAAAAAGAAAAACTATCGCAGGCAGTCTGTTTACATAATAAGAGAGGATATCTTTCTAATAGGCACTGCCAAAGGATCAGATACAATCTTATTGAACACTATTGTAAATGAAATTACTGACATCATTCTACTGCCTTGATCGCTGGTTCTGAAAACTAGCGCCATTCAACTTTATCCTGTGTCTACTCTCCACTACATTTCTCATTTAGCTCTCCTCCCGCTGCTATCCTCTCGCACAACATTTCTTTCAGTGCTTTCCTCGAGACAACTCCTCCAGCCCCATTTAACAACACCCTATTCAGGAGTCTAGTCAGGGGTGGAATTCAAGGAAAATCAGGAGATTTCCCAAGTGTCCCCATTAATGGTTCCATAGCACTGTATTATTGGCGCCCCCCCCACTTTTTTCTGAGAATCCTGTGCCCTTTCAGGGGAGCCAGTCTGCCCCCTGCCATTAGTCCTATAATGAAAATTTTTTTGCCAACCTAATAATTATCTAGCTCTTTTTTTGAAGGATCGATGATCAACTTCTACAATTGGGATTCAGTTCCACATACTGACTAGAGACTTTGAAGACTCTGTTTAGAGTTGGTCTCATTTGATATCTTTCTTATAAAATAAGTTTTCTTGATAGCTGTCTCATAAAACATAAACTTTTCTTATATGTTGGATCTCTAGAGGTAAAAAGTAAAGTGGAAAAGATAATAAAATTAACTCGATAAGGCTGATTGAGAAGCCTTGGATTTACTCCAAAAAAGATATAATTGAATTCTACATCAATATGAAATATCGATTTTACTTAAGGTAACAGTAATAGGGGTTACATGACTCATTAGTGCTTCTTCAACATCACATTTATTAAGATCAGGGGCTAATTTGTTGTCCTATGCAACATTGACTTATTTCAGGGTGCTGTAATGTCTGTAACAAAAGACAAAATGAAGATGCATTTTCACTGATCATTTTACTTGCACTGAATGTGGAAGTCACTGAAGCCCACAAAGCTCAGACTGAATACATTTTAGTTCCAGGCTGCTGCTTTACACTTGGCAAACACCAGAAGATTGCAGCCCCATAATTCCTGGCACTGGAAAGGGCATAACACTGTTTTTCCAGGTGGGAGATTATAGGGCAGAACTAGATTCTGTCAGGGTTCCACATCATTTAGAGCGGATCTTTAAATTCCGATCGAGTTGCTGGGCTTCGCTGGGCGATTTCTTCCTATACGCCTACAACCCTAACCTCATGTGGCTCCTTTTGAGGACTTCTGAAGGCCCCGAACCTTCACTAAACAAAAACATCTGATATGCACTTTCCTTTGGGTAAAGCACTACACCTAACAGTAGAAAGTTGGAAAATGATCTCTTTTATCCAAAGCACAGCAGCTCCAATAATGCAGCACCCCCTCACTACTGCACTGGAGTCTCAGCCGAGATTGTGTGCTAAAATCATTGTCTGGGTCTTGAACCCACAACCTTCTGACTTGGGTGAGGGCATTGCCCACTGAGACAGGCTGGAACTCCAGGGCTGATTTTCTAAATTGACACAGCCACAGCTTCGGCACAATCTCTGGATGGCATGGAAAATCATAGGTGCACAGCTATGAGTGACCACAATTTCCCAATATATGCTACCAACGGACAAGGCTCCCTGTTGCGAGCATGCCTTTGGAAGATCAGCCCTTCCTTGTTACTGGGGCACTGTCAGTTCGAGGCAAACTGCTTCACAGAGCACTACACAAAAACCTGCAGGAGAAATGCCTAAGAACATAAGAAATAGGAGCAGGAGTAGGCCGTACAGCCCCTCGAGCCTGCTCCGCCATTCAATAAGATCATGGCTTATCTTCTACATCCACTCCACTTTCCCGCCCTATCCCCATATCTCTTGATTCCCTTAGTGTCCAAAAATATATCGATCTCAGTCTTGATTATACTCAACAGCTGAGCATCCACAGCCCTCTGGGGTAGATAATTCCAAAGATTCACAACCCTCCTGAGTGAAGAAATTTTTCCTAGTCTCGGTCCTAAATGGCCGACCCCTTATCTTGAGACTATGACCTCTAGTTCTAAACTCTCCAACTGGGGAAACAACCTCTCAGCATCTACCCTGTCGAGCCCTCGAAGAATTTTATATGTTTCAATGAGATCACCTCTCATTCTTCTACACTGCAGAGAATATAGGCCCATTCTACTCAATCTCTCCTCCTGGGTTGACAACCCTCTCATTCCAGGAATCAATCTGGTGAACCTTCGTTACACCCCCTCTAAGGCGAGTATATCCTTCTTTACGTAAGAAGACCAAAACTGCACACAATACTCCAGGTGTGGCCTCACCAGAGCCCTATATAATTGCAGCAAGACCTCCTTACTCTTTTAAACTCCAACCCATTTGCATTAAAGGCTAACATACCATTTGCCTTCCTAATTGCTTGCTGTACCTGCATACTAACTTCCTGTGATTCATGTACAAGGACACCCAAATCCCTCTGACTACCAACATTTCTTAGTCTCTCACCTTTTAAAAAAATTCTGCTTTTTTATTCTTCCTGCTAAAGTGGATAATTTCACATTTCCTCACATTATATTCCATCTGCCACCTTCTCGCCCACTCACTTAACCTGTCTATATCCTTTTGTAGCCTCTTTGCGTCCTCCTCACAGCTTACTTTCCAACCGAGCTTTGTATTGTCAGCAAGCTTGCATACATGACACCCGGTCCCCTCATCTAAGTCATTGATATATATTGTAAACAGCTGAGGCCCAAGCACTGATTCTTGCAGCACCCCACTAGTTACAACCTGCTAACCTGAAAGTGACGCGTGTATTCCTACTTTCTGTTTTCTCTCTGTTAACCAATCCTAAATTCATGCTAATATATTATTCCCAATTCCATGAGTCCTAATCTTGTGTAACAACCTCTTGTGTGGCACTTTATCGACTGCCTTTTGAAAATCCAAATATACTACGTCCACTGGTTCCCCTTTATCTACCCTGCTAGTTATACCCTCAAAAAACTCTAATCTATTTGTCAAACATGATTTCCTTTTCATAAAACCACTTTGACTCTGCCTAATCATATTATGATTTTATAAGTGCCCTATTACGACATCCGCAACAATAGATTCTACCATTTTCCCTATTACTGATGTCAGGCTAACTGGCCTATAATTCCCTATTTTCTCTCTCCCTCCTGTCTTCAATAGCGGGGTTACATTTGCTACCTTTGAATCCATGGGGACTGTTCTAGAATGTAAGGAATTCTGGAAGACCAAAACCAATGTACCAAAGATGTGCTTTTTGTGTCTTCTACTGTGAAGACAGATACAAAATATTTATTTAACATCTCTGCCTTTCCTTATTCCCCATTATAATTTAAGAACATAAGAAATTGGAGCAGGAGTAGGCCAATCGGCCCCTCGAGCCTGCTCCGCCATTCAATAAGATCATGGCTGATCTGATCCCAACCACAAATCTAAAGAACACAAGAAGTAGGAGCAGGACCCAGCCACACAGCCCCTGGGCCCTCTCCGCCACCCACAGGGCATTGACCGATCCGAACTCAGCTTCATGTCCAATTTCCTGCCCGCTCCCCATAACCCCTAATTCCCTTTACTTCTAGAAAACTGTCTATTTCTGTTTTAAATTTATCTAATGATGTAGCTTCCACAGCTTCCTGGGGCAGCAAATTCCACAGACCTACCACCCTCTGAGTGAAGAAGTTTCTCCTCATCTCAGTTTTGAAAGAGCAGCCCCTTATTCTAAGATTATGCCCCCTAGTTCTAGTTTCACCCATCTTTGGGAACATCCTTACTGCATCCACCCGATCAAGCCCCTTCACAATCTTATATGTTTCAATAAGATCGCCTCTCATTCTTCTGAACTCCAATGAG
The DNA here is from genome assembly GCF_035084215.1 of Heptranchias perlo. Classification (NCBI taxonomy): domain Eukaryota; kingdom Metazoa; phylum Chordata; class Chondrichthyes; order Hexanchiformes; family Hexanchidae; genus Heptranchias; species Heptranchias perlo. The sequence continues at coordinate 48,470,332 of NC_090340.1, read as the reverse complement.
TAGAGTCCCAATCGACTCAACCTCTCCTCATATGTCCGCCCCCTCATCCCCGGGATTAACCGAGTGAACCTTCCTTGCACTGCCTCGAGAGCAAGTATGTCTTTTCTTAAGTATGGAGACCAAAACTGTATGCAGTATTCCAGGTGCGGTCTCACCAATACCCTATATAACTGCAGCAATACCTCCCTGTTTTTATATTCTATCCCCCTAGCAATAAAAGCCAACATTCCGTTGGCTTTCTTGATCACCTGCTGCACCTGCATACCAACTTTTTGATTTTCTTGCACTAGGACCCCCAGATCCCTTTGTACTGCAGTACTTTCCAGTCTCTCGCCATTAAGAAAATAGCTTGCTCTCTGATTTTTCCTGCCAAAGTGCATAACCTCACATTTTCCAATATTATATTGCATCTGCCAAATCTCCGCCCACTCACCCAGCTTGTCTATATCCCCCTGCAGGTTTTTTATGTCCTCCTCACTCTCTACTTTCCCTCCCATCTTTGTATCATCTGCAAATTTTGATATGTTGCACTCGGTCCCCTCCTCCAAATCGTTAATATAGATTGTAAAGAGTTGGGGACCCAGCACCAACCCCTGTGGAACACCACTGGTTACTGGTTGCCAGTCCGAAAATGAACCATTTATCCCAACTCTCTGCTTCCTGTTCGATAACCAATCCTCCACCCATGCCAGAATGTTACCCCCAATCCCGTGATTTTTTATCTTAAGTAATAATCTTTTATGAGGCACCTTGTCGAATGCCTTCTGGAAGTCTAAATACACTATGTCCACTGGTTCCCCTTTATCCACCCTGTACGTTATATCCTCAAAGAACTCAAGCAAATTTGTCAGACATGACTTCCCCTTCATAAAGCCATGCTGACTTTGTCCTATTAAATTATGCTTATCTAAATGTTCCGTTACTGTCTCCTTAATAATAGACTCCAAAATTTTACCCACCACAGATGTTAAGCTAACTGGCCTATAATTTCCAGCCTTCTGCCTACTACCCTTTTTAAATAAGGGTGTTACATTAGCAGTTTTCCAATCTGCCGGGACCTCTCCTGAGTCCAGGGAATTTTGGAAAACTATTACCAAAGCATCCACAATCCCTACTGCCACTTCCCTCAAGACCCTAGGATGGAAGCCATCAGGTCCAGGGGATTTATCCGCTTTGAGTCCCATTATTTTACTGAGTACCATCTCCTGAGTGATTTTAATCGTATTTAGCTCCTCCCCCCGTAGAGTCCCCTGTTTGTCCAGTGTTGGGATATTCTTAGTGTCCTCTACTGTAAAGACTGAAACAAAATATTTGTTCAGCATTTTTGCCATCTCCATGTTTCCCACCATTAATTTCCTGGTCTCATCCTCTCAGGGACCTACGTTTGCCTTAGCCACCCTTTTTCTTTTTATATAACTATAGAAACTCTTGCTATCTGTTTTTATATTTTTTGCTAATTTCTTTTCATAATCTAACTTCCCTTTCTTAATCAATCCTTTAGTTACTTTTTGCTGTCTTTTGAAGACTTCCCAATCTTCTATCCTCCCACTAAGTTTGGCTACCTTATATGTCCTTGTTTTTAGTCGGATACTGTCCTTGATTTCTTTACTTAGCCACGGATGGCTGTCATTTCTTTTACACCCTTTTTTCCTCAGTGGAATATATTTATTTTGAAAGTTGTAAAATAACTCCCTAAATGAACACCACTGCTCATGTACCGTCTTACCCTTTAATCTATTTTCCCAGTCCACTTTAATCAATTCCGCTCTCATACCATCATAGTCTCCTTTATTCAAGCTCAGTACGCTTGTTTGAGAATCAACCTTCTCACCCTCTAATTGGATATGGAATTCAACCATGTTGTGGTCGCTCGTTCCAAGGGGATCCTTAACTAGGACATTATTAATTAATCCTGACTCATTACACAGGACCAGGTCCAAGGTTGCCTGCCCCCTAGTAGGATCAGTTACATACTGCTCAAGAAATCCATCCCTGATGCACTCAATGAACTCGTCCTCAAGGCTGCTCTGCCCAATTTGATTTCTCCTGTCTCTGCCTCTAAGTGACTCATGTTTACTTTCGCTAGTCTCTTCCTTTTTACATACTTTTAGAAGCTCTTACAATTTGTTTTTATACTTCTTGCTAGTTTACTCTCATTTTCTATTTTCTCCCTCTCTAGCTTATTTCTAAACCCTCCCAGTCCTCAGGCTTACTACTCTTTTTGGCAACATTGTAAGCCTCTTCTTCTAATCTAATACTATCCTTAGCTTCTCTGGTTAGCCACGATTGAATCACTTTACCGGTGGACCTTTTGTTCCTCAAGGGAATTATGAATTATTTCTTTAAATGTTCGCCATTGCTTATCTACCATCATATCTTTTAATTTAATTTCCCAATCTACCTTAGCCAACTCGCCCCTCATACTTACGTAATTGGCTTTGTTTAAATTTAAGACCCTATTTTTGGACTTAACTACATCATTCTTCAACTCAATATGAAATTCTATCATATTATGATCACTCTTCCCCAGAGGATCCTTAACTATAAGATTAATTGACCCTGTCTCATTATACAATACTAGATCTAAAATAACCTATTCCCTAGTTGATTCCTCGACATACTGTTGTCGAAAACTGTCTCGAATGCATTCCATGAACTCGTTTTCCAAACTACTTTTGCCAATTTGATTTGCCCAGTCTATATGAAGATTAAAGTCCCCCACAATTATTATATTACCCTTGTTACATGCTCCTCTAATTTCTTGATTTATACTCTGTCCAACACTATAACTACTGTTAGGGGACCTGGGAGTTAAACTACTCCCACCAGTATTTTCCGCCCCTTGTTATTTCTTAGCTCCGCCCATACTGATTCTACATTCTGATTTTGTGAGCTAAGATCTTTTCTCACTATGGCCTTATCTCATCCTTTATTATCAGGGCTACCCCCACTCCCTCCTTTTCCATTTTGCCTATCTTTTCTAAAACTCAAGTACCCTGGAATATTTAGTTCCCAACCTTGGTCACCCTGCAATCAACTTTTCAGTAATGGCTACTAGATCAAACCCATTTATCTCTATTTGTGCTATTAATTCATCTATCTTGTTACGAATGCTTTTCTCTGATGTGACCTTAGTCACTAGTGCCCTATTACCTTTGTTAAGGATTGCCTTAAATGTTACTAGCCAGCATACTAAGTTTCCACAGCTGCTGCCTTTTCTACTGATATATTATTTTAATTATGAGTATTTGGAAATGTTCCTTTAAGAATCAATGCTTCAATTAAAGAACAACTGGTTAGAACCAAAGTGCAGAAGTGAGTCAGTCTGCAAAATGGAGTTTACAAGCTGGCAGTAAGTTGCTCTGTGTAAAGTTGTTTAAAACAATAATAAATGTAGTTTATTTTCCTTTATCATTCACTACTGGATTATTAAAAACCCAAAGAACAATATAACATAAGAACTACACATGCTTGTGTTTGTTGAGAGAAAGCAATGAGAATTGGATGAAGGAGCCATGGGGGAATTTATCCTCCACGTCCTTGTTTTTTGTGAATAAACATTGGTTTTCTCTTTACATAATGCATTGGACTTTAGAGCTTAAATAAGATATATCATTGTTGTAAATCAAACACCAAAGCACAGCAGTTTTAAATCATCAGTCTTTATTGTGATGTGCAATTAACCCTTGCATTGTTCAAATTCAGGAGATATGTGAAATTAGCATAACTAGCATTTCAGTGCAAGAACTTCTACACTTGTATACAGGCTGAAAACTTGGAGGTAATTTTAACCCCCCAAGAACGAGTGGGCTGGAGGTGGGTGGCTAGTAAAAATAGTTGATTTCATCAGCGGGACCGCAACCCAACTCCAATGCGCCCACTTCTGGATTTAACCCAGGCGCTTTTAGAGGGGCACAACTAATAGAAAACAAAATCATAAAATAACAATGGAAACTTATCAAATTCAATAATAACACTGCCACCGTAGCCAATATGCCCTCCAGTCCTTGTGGTGCCCACCGGTCGCGGAAGGCCTCTAGCATACCGGCAGACACAGCGTGCTCCTTCTCCAGGGCCACCTGGGTGTGGATAAGGCCACGGAAGAGAGATAGGCAGCCAGTGCGACCACCCCTATGGGCCACGTCCAACCTGAACTTGTGGATAGCCGCCTCGGCAGACCCACAAGGAGGTTCTCCAGCTTGCCCGCCCTCCTCCGCACTGGGTGGTCAAAGATCAGGAGCGTGGGAACTGAAATGGAGCCAGAAGTGGAGAAGCAGCCCCTTGAAATAGTGAAACAGGGGCTGCAAACTCTCACACTTCATGTAGATGTGAAACACAGACTCATCCAAGCCACAAAAGATACAGGGAACCTGTGAGTGGCTTAAAAACCTATTTGACAGTCCTGCTTCATGCAACACCCTCCAAAGATGTACGTAATTAGGTGACACTGAAGGCCAATCAAATCCAGTTTAGATTGGATAACAGTTTCCTCTATAAGTTTGTAATAGTCTTATGTGAAATGAGTTTGAGCAACCTAATTCCTTGTGGGTATTTACCTACAGCGTAACTTGGTTTCTTGTTAATCACTAAATGGCACTAGA